>NC_056744.1:1835201408-1835376408 GCF_019279795.1 Protopterus annectens
TCCCAAACAAGAACATTCTTGGGTGCAGAATTGGACACAGTAAAACAGATGGCATTCCTAACTGCAGAAAAACAAGAACAGCTCCCTCTTTACTTCTTGGCATTAACAAAGCAGAACAAACTAACAGCAAGGAAAGTACTGCAGGCCTTGGGCTTCATGGCATCATGCATAATCCTGGTCCCCCATGCCAGACTGCATATGAGGAAGCTACAGTGGTACCTAAAGAATTTATGGCCTCAACACAGGCACAGCTTAGAAACCGAAATACCACTAATCCCATGCCTGAAACAAGAGTTCCTATGGTGGGCTCAAGCATGCCAGTCAAACCCAGGTTTGCCCTTCCACAACATTCAAGCAAGCCAAACCATCACAACGGACGCCTCGGACCTAGGTTGGGGGGCCCACATGCTGGACAAATGCATTCAAGGATTATGGACTCCAGATCAGCTGCACCTGCACATAAATCAAAAAGAAATGCTGGCAGTAAAACAAGCAATCCAGAATTTCAGACCATTCCTCAAAGAAGGCCAATTAATGATAAGGACAGACAACACCACAGTCATGTGGTACATCAACAAACAGGGAGGCACTCATTCATACCCCCTATGCCGAATGGCTCTGGACCTATGGAATATGGCTCTGAGCTACAACATTCAGTTACAGGCAATATTTGTACCGGGAAAAGAAAACATCCTAGCAGACATGTTAAGCAGAACTACCTCGGATGCTCACGGATGGATGCTACACCCGGACATCTTCAAGGCCATCACAAAGAAATGGGGAATGCCACAAATAGACCTATTCGCATCCCCACTCAATCACCAGCTCAAGAAATTCTGCACAAGGACATACCACCCACTTGCTTGGAAGGTGGACTCTCTATCCTTCAGTTGGAAAGGCCTGACAGCATATGCATTTCCACCTCTTCCTTTGATGCACAAGGTACTACTGAAAATCAAAGAGGAACGTCCAAGGATAATTCTGATAGCTCCAAATTGGCCAAGACAACATTGGTATCCATTGCTGAGGAGCATGTCTCGGGACGTGGACACTACCCCTGATTCCTTTGATGTTAACTCAGAGCGTCTACAACATCATGCATCCAAACCTGAAAACTCTCCAACTGACTGCCTGGAACATTACATAAGAGCAACTAACCCAGATTTATCCCAAAGGGTTAAAGACATTATCCTTGAGGCCCGCAGACCTTCAACAAGAAGGAACTATGCAGGAAAATGGAAAAGGTTTGTCATTTGGAGTACTGAAAGAGGAAAAGATATGTCAAAGGTAGATATTGCCAACATCCTGGAGTATTTGGCAGAGCTTCTCCATACAGGCCTGTCCTATTCCTCCATCAAGATACATGCATCAGCTATTTCTGCAGAATACAGTTTCGATCCCCCTGTCTTCTCACATCCTCTACTCAGGCAGTTCCTCAGAGGAATCAAGAATGTAAAACCTCCTAGGAAACCACCATTACCAGCATGGGACTTGAACTTTGTGCTAGAAAAATTGACACTCCCTCCATTCGAACCAGCAGCAACAGCAGATCTTCAACACCTATCCTGGAAAACTGCTTTCCTACTGGCAATTACTTCAGCAAGAAGGGTTTCGGAACTACAGGCCTTAATGGCAGTACAACCCTTCCTAATCTTCCATCAAGATAGAGTGTCCATGAGAACTAATCCTACATTTATGCCTAAGGTGGTATCCAGAGTGTCTCTAAACCAGGCAATCCACCTACCTACCTTCTTTCCCAATCCACAGAACAGGGAGGAAAGACTACTGCATACCTTGGATGTACATAGACAGTTGCGCTACTACCTGGACAGAACCAAGGGCAATAGAAAAACTGACCAGCTTCTAGTAGCTTATGCAACAGGAAGGGAAGGAAAAGCAATTTCCAAACAGACAATCTCCAAGTGGATAGGAAATTGCATAAGATTCTGTTACTCCTACCATGGAAAGCAAATTCCACAGAACATAAGGCCTCATTCTACAAGAGCTACAGCCACTACCACAGCTTTCTTACGAGGAGTGGCTACCAAGGACATTATTGAGGCGGCTACTTGGACCTCCGTGCATACATTTGCCAAGCATTATAACTTACCTCTATACTCTAGATCCCGAGCAGGGTTTGCCACTGCTGTTTTGCAAGGGATCCTAACTACACCATAATTCTTCTTCCTCCTCCCCTAGTTTGGCTATGGTATTCTACCCATTTGTTAGGACTGCAGATGCATCCTTGAAGGACATAGTACAGTTTTGTACCTACCATAAATGTAGATGTCCGAACAGGATAGCATCTGCAGTCAGGATTACCCACCCTCCTTCCCCTCTGTGGTACTCCTAGGGTATTTACCCTCCTAATAGCTAGCTGGGGGGGGATTTTTTATGGTGTATTTGTTTGTATATATGTACATACATGCTTATTTTTTGTGTTTGCCTTCTACCTTTTTTGGAAACATTGGCATTTACCCAAAATTTAGCTTTCCAAGAGGGCAACTGGCATCTGGGGCAAGAAACACTGAGGAAAATGGAGTCGGCTGATGCCTTTATACCCGAAGACGAGCAGAGATGACGTCGGGTGAAGTGCGACACCAGCCGAGGCCAGACCCAGACTTTGGAATCCGGCCGACCGAAGGGCTGCCTGACGACAGGACAACCCATTTGTTAGGACTGCAGATGCTATCCTGTTCGGACATCTACATTTATGGTAGGTACAAAACTGTACTTTTCCCTGGATTTTTTTCTTCCTGGTCTGAAGAAAGAACTGCTGTGGTGGATTCAGCAAATTTCACTGAACCTAGGTCTCCCTCTGCAGCCTCCTCTTCCTGTGCAGAAATTATTCACACACCCCTCAGACCTGGGGTAGGGAGCAACCTTGGAAAACCTGAAGGTCCAGGGTCTTTGGTCCTCTTCTATACGGAACAAACACATAAATATCAAAGAAATTAGGGCTTTGATTTTTGCTCCTCAAGCTTTCCAATCTTTTCTTTGCCCAGGCCTCCTGAAGCTGTTCACAGACAACACCCACAGTCCTCTGGTATGTGAACAGACACTGGGGACTAAGTGTTTTCTGCTTTACAGGTTGGCTATTCAGGCTTGGGAGATTGCTTCCCAGTCAAAAGTCACCTTACATGCAGTTTATGTTCCTTCAGCTCAAAATGTTCTGACGGACACTCTAAGCATGTCCATGACTCAAGCCCACAAATGGATGCTCCACATGGATGTGTTTATGGACACACTCCGCCAGTGGGGTACACCTCAAATGGATCTTTTTGCCTCCCCTCTGAACAGACAGTTTCCAAAATTTTTGAGCTAGAGTCATGGCCCCTGTGGTATGGAAGATGGACGACCTTTCAATATCTTGGAAGGAGATGTTTCTCTATGCATTCCACCCCCCCTCTCAGTTATTTAGAAAGTTCTGGTGAAGATTCAGAAGGAAAACCCAAACATCTTGTTGGTGACCCCAGCCTTTTGGCCAAGACAGCACTGGTTCCCTCTTCTGCATTTAACCAAGGGCAATCATCACAAGTTACTTCACAGGGTGGATCTTCTCACGCAAGACAAGGGATTGCCCACACCTAACAACCCTAACTCTTTGGATGATAGACTTCTGATCCCTTTTTGACACTTTTTTTTTAGGACGTGCTTCTAGTTCTGAGGAGGCCAGGAAACCTAATACTAGATGATCCTACTTGTCAAAGTGGAAGAGGTTATCCTGGTGTCTAAAGAAACAGCGAGATCATTCTCAGTGGATATCCCTCTAGTTTGTCTTATTTGTGTGAGCTGCTTAAGGGCAGATTGGCTTATTCTTCTGTTAAAGGCCACTTACCTGCCATTTCTGCATGTCTGCCTACATCTCCTCTCTTAGCGTCTAGGCTAGAGGTTATGCTTTTTCTTAAAGGCTTCCTTCATATCAGCCCACCCAGGAAACCTGTTCCTCCACCCAGGTATTTCAATTTTGTGCTGTAAAAACTCACCCAAGACACCCTTTGAGCCTGTTGGCATGGCTTCCTTAAAACATTGCACTTGGAAGACTGCTTCTGGTGGCCATCACTTCTGCTAGGAGAGTCTCTGAACTCCAAGCTTTAGTGGTATCTCAACCTTTCCTCATTTCCTGCAAAGATAGGGTCTCTCTTCATTCAAACCCCTCTTTCATGGTCAAGGTGGTTAATGATGTGTCCCTTAACCAGTCTAAAACCAAGTCCTTTAGGAAATCTGAGCAACTTTGTTTTCTTAAAACCCAGGGCACTGAGAAAGCCGGTCTCAAAACAGACAGCCTTACAATGTCTTTCTGCTGTATTTTCCATGGCAAAAGTCTTTCTTCCTCAATGAAACCTCATTCCACAAGGGCTGTGGCTTCATATGGGGTCTTTTACAAGAGGTTGGACACTGCTTCCATCTTGGAGGCAGCTGCGTGGTCTTCTGTCCACACCTTTACCAAACATTATAAGCTAGATTGCATCTCCAGATCCAGAGCAGGATTTGCCAGAGCAATCCTGCATGGTTTTGTGGAGAGTTTCTCTGTTCCATCCTCCCTTTCCCTTTCATGAGCTTTGGACCTGTCCACACAGCCAAATGAAGCCAGCAACCAAAATGGATCCGATTAAAAAAATCTTTAATGTTAAATAAACATCAAAAAAGCTCAGACCGGTTTCGGCTGGCAAAAAAGCACAGCCTTCTTCAGTGACAAAAAACACAAATTCAATGAATGCAACTTAAATAGTGTTTTAAGCATATCCCATTGGTTCAGTTAAAAATGCTCATTTAATCCAGGTGAAAAAAGAGCACCTAATTTAGTAATCCATTTCTTTTCCTTTGTATCTAACATTGTGTGCCATCCTGTTTTATTAAATTTAATACCCTTAACAAAATCAATCACCATAAAAGAAAATTTAGCAGTGTGATGTTTTAAAGTGTGTTTGTACAATGCATTATTTATTTTCTTATTTTTAATATTGCTCATGTGTTCAGATATCCGTAGTCTTAAAGGACGAGATGTTTGACCAACATAGAAGGAGCCACAAATACATGTGGCCAAATAAATTAGCCATTCACTGCTACAATTTGCAAAGAATGAAATATCATAGACCCTTGAGCAATTCCTACTAGTAAATTCCTTAGATTTGACAATTTTACCACAATTGCTACAATGACCACAGGGAAAACACCCCACCAAAGGTTCCCCAGTCATAGTTGTTTGTGAAAATTGTGCAATACTAGCATGATGTGTATGTTTATAATGATTGAAACATGAGGCTAGATTCTTAACCTTGCGAAATGAGAATAAACATTTGTCTGGTAATACATCTGATAATTCCGGTAGACTTAACAAAATGTTCCAATTTCTCTGTACACTATTCATGAGTACATCTGAATTCCTGGCATATGTTGTTGAAAACCTGATTGGCTGTGTGGTCCTCTGATCCCTGAGTTTATAAATTAACAGTTCCTGCCTAGATAAAGTATTGGCCCAATTGCTGGCCCGCAAAACATGTCCCATAGAATATCCCCTTACGCGAAATCTATTGATTAAATCACATCTATCTTCTTGGAAAGTATCCTCCTGAGAACATATACGCCTCAAACGTATAAACTGTGATTTAGGTATGTTTTTGGCAATGTGTGGAGGATGAAAGCTGGATGCGTGAAGGACTGTGTTGTATTCAGGATATTTCCTGAAAACCTGTGTACTAAGAGTATCATCTGGTTGTCTTGTTATTAACACATCCAGAAAAGTTATTGTGTCAACATGATAATTGACAGTAAACTGTAAGCCCCATATGTTATCATTTAAATATGAGACAAATTCAGTTAAATAATCAACATCAGCCCTCCACACCATCCAGCAATCATCCAAATACCGCCTCCAGATATCAATTTCTGGAAGGTAAATATTATGGCTACTATTGTAGATTATATGTTCTTCTATATAAGCCATAAACAGGTCAGCATAAATAGGAGCAAATGATGCTCCCATTGCTGTTCCTTTGATTTGCCAAAAACAAATGTCTTGATAGAACCGGTCTGAGCTTTTTTGATGTTTATTTAACATTAAAGATTTTTTATCGGATCCATTTTGGTTGCTGGCTTCATTTGGCTGTGTGGATGCTTTTGCTTTAGTTGCTGTGCAACTTTTCTTCGTGCAGGAGGATGTTTTGACTGGTACACTTCGTTTTACTTCCTGCTGGGGGCCATGGATCCGATGCTGGCTGTGTGATTTATCTGCAGCCGTCTTTTTTGCTTTTTTCGTGTCAATTTGGTTCATTTTTTGCTTCCAAGTGCCATCTGGATTTTATATTTGTTTCTTTACTACAACGCAAGGCTCGTTGGGATGTGTGATTTGTTTTGTACAATAATTTATATTGTTTTGTTCCTGTCGACGTATTTCCAGGCTAATTTGGCGTCTCTTCATGAATAACTTACAGGAGGACTACTAACCCTATGAATATACAATCATTTATATTGGGTTGTAGTTTTTAGTGTAATTTTTACATGAAGTTTTGATGATGGCAGGGGTTCAGATGTTTTCCGAGCTTTTCGTTTAAAGCTTGATTCTATTTTTTGGGCGTTTTATTTGATACCAGCAATTTTATTCATTGGGGCTTACAATACTATATATATGGGCCTGGCGCTTGGCAACAATGTCTACAGTTATATGATTTATGGACAACTTGATTATTCGTTGGAATCGTGGAGGTTGTTCATAATAACTTTCTATCAACTTGTGACATTGTTACGTGGCCTGTGGGTCAGTTTATCTAAATACCAGTTTTGATCATTATATTGGACCAGGTACTGTGTGTTTTTTCTACATATTCATTCTACATAACCATTTTGGATTTTTTTGGGGTTATTCTTTCTGTTTTGGAGTTGCTTCCACATTATACTACGGAGTGCAGTTTGCGATAAGAACTGTTGCCTTGCTGAATTGTCGTTCTCTCTTGGACCAAGAACTTATGCATAGAAACGCTCATGGGCTTCAACGCTTTATGTGAAGTTTTGAAACATCAGTGACTATTGTGGACACTTGTGAGGAAACTATTGAACAATGAGTATAACATGATTTTCAGTATTGTTATTTTTTGTATCCTATGTATACTGTATTGGTCTAGCCTTATTGTGATTCTTTTTGGCTCATTAGACCATTCCGAGTTGCAGGCTTCGGTTTTTTAGTATTGAGCAACTTTTGAGTTTAGTAACATTCTTTTTCTTAATACATACTGAATGTCTTGCAACCTCTTTTTTTAGCATTATAGCAAGATTTTGATCATTGCACATTTTTTATATGCCAGACAGTTTCCTTTTTGGATCACATATCCAATATAGAGGCCTTGTTGTTTTTTTATTCATAATATACAGGTATTGGATTTGGTGGTCTTTGCTTAGGCTATGTATTTCAATTATTTGATTGTTTCATCTTTTAAATTATTTTGAGAACTATTACTGTCAGCTTGATCAATACATGTCAATTGGGGATGTTGCATGTTTCTCACAATTGTTGTCTTTTTCTATAGTATAAGTCTCTTTAGAACAGGTTTATACCTGAACTTAGTATTTTGCACGGCGCCCCCTTGTATTTTACATTTGGGTGGGACAAGTGTTTCTTAACATAACATAGTTTTGGTGTATGTTTCTATTTACTAACATATGGGTCATATTCTATTGGTGATAATTATTTATGATAATATTCTATCCAGGGGATGGTAGCATATATCATCTTTTAAATTTTATTAACATGTTTGGTTCCAATATTGGTGAAGATTAAAGTTTTGCAGTTTGTAGCGAGTGGTCAGGGTTGGCCCCCTGATTTTCTGAGTATGATCTAATTGAATTTTCATTATTGTTTTTGGTGAAATCATTTGCACCAACATATATATATATATATATATACATATATTTTTTGCATTATTGCCGAAGTCTTTTTGCAGTGTTATTATATACTTGTTATTTCTCATCTTATTTTATCTTATTTTACATTTCATTAAGCATATATTGTTTTTGACCATTGGTATTTGGCTACATTTGTCTCTGGGAACGTAGCAATATAAGACAGGTGATATTGGCCTGTCCTTTAGAGCTATTATTGCTCCCTTCATATTGACGTGGCAATTTTATGTGAAGCCATTATTGTCATCTCTATTAACAGATAAAATGGACCTGTTTAATTTGGTTTCAGGGCTTTCTGCTGATAGAGCAGATTTGAGTGCATTTGGTCTTGGTGCATGTTCTATTAGCAACTCTTCTAATGACCCCTTGGGACCTGAGCCATCATGTAGTTTGTCCTTTGACAATCTTTATAAGCATTTAAAATTGTTAAGATCTAGTGTTTGGCATTCCAAACTTTTCAAAGCTTATATTGCAAAAGGAATTACACCAAGGGGTCTCAGAATTCGAATTCAACCACATGTGGGGCATCCAGATGAGGAGCTAAATAACCAATGGTCTAATACACAACAGCATGCTACTATGTCATTTGTTGAAGCTTTGGATAAATATCATGACAGAATTATTAATTCTGAAATTAACACTGTAACAGACTTATGCAATGATGTAGAAAAATTTGAGGGGGAAATATTCAAGAAATATCTTAATAAGGTGGCCAATGATCTCACCAACCATGAAGAACAGTTAAAATCTAGAAAAATCAAAAAATTTAAGCGGGATCTAAATGATTACCAGGGAGCTAACCCTTTCAGTTTTCCTTCCAAACATGTTCGGTTTAACCCTCATCTGGTTAAAACACCAAGAAGAAAGAGACCCAGATCCATATTACGTAACAAATCTATAACAAATGGATCATCTACCGATGATCCTTCATCATATACAGATAGTGATATACAGCCAGCATCGGATTCACCTAACCCCAAAAGAGCCCAAGGCTTTGTCCCTTTAGGGGAAATACAAACGTGGAGGCAGAAAACACAAAAAGAATCAAGAATATTCCGAGTCTGTTAGAAATGGTAATGCAGAAATAAGTAATGTTAATTCAAATGTTCTAAATGTGTCTGTGTTTTGTCTTCATCACAAGTGGCTATTCTTAATAAAGGCTTAACTTTTATCCCTGGGTTTGTTATTTCTGAGGACCAATTGGTCCAGGATGTCTTGTCATTTTGTAGAATTCTTAATTTGAAATTACAGTTTGGAGATGGGGATGCATCTTATGATCAAAATAAATGTATTTATCATAAATCTAAATATCTTCCTACGATGCACCCATTGTACACTTGTTTCAGAATGATTCTCAAAGATCTACATTTTGACAGTTCTGATATTCGTTTTAAACCCAATAATTTGTCATCTAGTGAAAAGCAGGCTATTGTTGAATTACAACAAAACAAGGATTTGGTTATTATTTCAGCAGACAAAGGTGGGGCAGTCGTGGTTATGAACTGGTCGGATTAGGACAAGGAGGCCAGGAGACAACTTTGACAAATGGTACTATGCTGAAATGTGTTTAAATCCTGCACATAGGTTCAAGAAACAGATTGATGAGTTTCTTATTAGTGCTAGAGATACAGGCCTCATAACCACTTCTACATTACAACAACTTACTATTCAGGATCCTATCAATCAATATATTTATTTTCTTCCAAAAATTCACAAGGTTCCTGTTATCCCCCGGGTAGACCTATTGATGTCCTTCAAGAATGCAACTGCAGTCCTGACATATGGGTTGTCCTGCCTCAGGCAGCCCTTCGGTCGGCCAGATTCCAAAGTCTGGGTCCGGTGTCGGCCGATGTCGCTGGCTCCCCAACGTCAGCATTGCTGGAGTATAAAGGCATCAGCCGACGCCATCTTCTTCAGTCTTTCTTGCCGCGCGGTGCCCGAAGCAGAAGCAGTTCACAAGTGCCCGTCGGTCAGCTCCTGTGTTTTACAGTTACCGAAGTCATCTAAAAGCTAAGTACCCCGTTGGGGAACATTTTTTCTTGCCTCAGCCGATGTCAGAACAAATTGAAAAAGTTAATAATTGTTTGTCTTGTGGTAAACAAATACCTCATAAGGACTTCCATTCTTACTGCGTACCTTGCCTGGGCCCAGACCACGACGTCTCGGCCTGTGCTGCCTGTGCCCGCTTTAATAAGCGCACTCTTAGGCGCCGGGCAGAGTTTGACGAAGATTTTTTTGGTGAATCCTACGCTTACATCATGCCGTCGGAACAACTGACAACACAAGTTACCAAAAAACGAAAAGACCGGGACCGACATCCTCGGCCCGCATCTTCCACTGATGCAATGCTTAAGCCCTCCGCGAGTGCTTTGGTCCCTACGGAAGCGGTAATTCAACCGCTCCAGGCCGACAACACCACATTAACTCGTTCTTCGGTCTCGGAGCCTACTCCGGTTCCAGTGATTGACTTCCTCCAGAAACCGAAGTTCTGGAATTACCCGACACCATCCCTGTGGACAAGGTTACCCCTGCACGTGGGGCAGCCAGGCCACCTGTATCTATGTCCATCAAGGCCTTTGCACGTGCTAAGGCCTCCAGCCAGGCCAAGGCCCATCCTAAATCCTCTTCTCAGGCCCCCTCTTCTGATAGACAGATCATGTCTGTTGCTGCAGATCTTATCTCCCTTATCAGGGGGTCTCAGCCTCACCCAGACAGAGGTTCTCGGCCACCTGCTGACAAAAGGCCCAGAACTGAGCAGGCGGACAACCTCTCTTCAGAGGAAGCTTCTGGGGATTCTGAGCATTCAGACACACAAGAACCACCCTTTCAGGCCTATGAGGACTGTGATGCTGAGGAATCAATTCCCTGTGCCTCTCCTCCAGAGGATTTCTCCTTTGGTTGAAGTCCTTCACTCCATGAGGGAACATTTCAAGTGGCAGGGCCAGGATTTTTCGGATTCTAGGAAAAGGCTACGTACCTTCCTCAAATTACCCCAGCACAGACCTTTAGCTATACCGCCAGTTTTGGATGTCCTAGATGATGTATTCTCGGACTCCAGTGCTACCCCTGATTCTCTCCCTCCTGCCCCTGTTAAGCCAGACAGATATTACAGGGTCCCTGGCACTCACAAGCATCTTTTTAAGGCCCATTCTGTGGATTTAGAAACTATTTCACAGGGCCCCAAGGGAGTGGCTGTCTCCTCAGCCAAAAACCCTCTGCCCGCTGACAGGGAAGCAAGGTCCGTGGAGAGATGGGGTAAAAAATTTATACCTCTTCCACTCTTGCCATGAGGTCACTTAATTGCCTTTTTCATATGTTTCAGTACCAGGATTTTTTACTGGATGATTTGCAGAAAAAGCTAGCCACTCCTGAGCCTATAGATAGAAAGGCATTGCAGGATTTGGTTCATAATACACAGCAGGTTAACAATCATTTTCTACAGTGTGGTTATGATTCACTGGAGGCTACATGTAGGGCAGCTATGACAGGAGCTGTTATCCGTAGACATGCTTGGTTAAAAGAACAGCCACTGCCGGATCATGTTAAAGTAAAGCTCCTGGATGCACCTCTGGATAAACAGAAGCTTTTTGGTGCTAATGCTCAGGATGTGTTGAAGTCTATTGAGGAGAAAGCAAAGTCAGTACAAACAGTAAAGGATTTTCTACAGGTTCAGCCACCTAGATTCAGCAGAAATTGGCCTTCAAAGAATTGGTCCTTTCCAGACTCTGACAAGTCTCAAAGAGGAAAGAGCAGGCGTGCACGAGGTAGAGGGCAATACCGAGGTTCCTACAGGGGCCGCCAATGGCAACCACAAAATCAAAGAAGTGGCACAGGTAGTTCACCTGCACCACAGGGACAATCTCAATGACTTACCTTTCGCTCTGCCTACCATGGCTCAAAGAGAAGCACCTTTAGGCGGAAAATTATCTCTATTCTCAAACAATTGGCATATTATGACAAAGGACAATTGGATTCTGGACATAGTAGACAGAGGATACAGGTTCCACTTCCATACCTTACCTACAGGACAAGGCATGCCAAACCTGCCACCAAATCAAAGGGCAGAGGCGCTCATGGAAATCTCAAAACTGCTACAAATAAAAGCAATAAAGATGGTTCCTCCTCAGGAACAAGGCCAGGGATTTTGCTCACGACTGTTCCTTGTTCCAAGAAAAGAGAAACAGTGGAGGCCCATACTGGACTTGTCAGTTCTAAACACTTTTCTCATTGTGCCAAAATTCAAGATGCTGACGTTACAGCAACTTCTTCCCATGCTGGGCAAGGGGTCTTGGCTGGTTACTCTGGACCTCAAGGAGGCATACCTGCATGTCCCTATCAGACACAGTTGCAGAAGATACCTCAGATTTCTTGCAGGAATAGAGCACTATCAATTCTCAGCATTGCCATTTGGCTTATCTACTGCGCCCAGAGTATTCACGAAATGCCTGGCATCAGTAGTGGCACACTGCAGGCTCCAGGGAATTCAAATGTACCCTTACCTGGACGACTGCCTCATACAAGCAGACAGCAAACAAACCTTGATGAAACACTTGGATTATGTCATTCAATTGCTGCAGGCTTTGGGATACACAGTCAACATGCAAAAATCAAGACTACTGCCATCCCAAGAGATTACCTTTCTAGGAGCAAAACTGGATACACAGCTACAAATGGCTTTTCTCACAGAGGAGAAACAAGAGCATTTGACAGACTACTTCAAAAATCTAGCAAAACTTACCCACTTGTCTGCAAGGAAGACCCTACAGGCCCTGGGGTTCATGGCATCTTGCATTCTATTAATCCCTCTGGCAAGACTGCACATGAGAAAGCTACAATGGTACCTAAAAAGCTTGTGGTCTCAGCACAGCCACAACCTGGAAGACATAATACCGCTCATACCATGCCTGCAAGGGGAATTTTTGTGGTGGGCTCAAGCAAGCCATTTAAACGAAGGCATGCCTTTCAGCAAAGCTCCAACAAGTCAAACTATTACAACAGATGCCTCGGACCATGGATGGGGGGCGCACATGAATGGCAGATGCATTCAAGGGCAATGGTCTCCCATGGAAATGCATCAACACATAAATCAAAAAGAGATGCTGGCAGTGATACATGCCATACAAGCCTTCGAAAAATCTCTTCAGCAAGGTCATCTGCTAATACGGACAGACAACACCACTGTCATGTGGTACATAAACAAACAAGGGGGCACTCATTCCTACCCCCTCTGCAGATTAGCAATGATTCTTTGAGAAAAGTCCCTGAAACTGAACATCTACCTGCAATCCCAGTTTGTTCCAGGCAAGGACAATGTTCTGGCAGACAGGTTGAGCAGAGACTTCTTGGATCCACACGAATGGATGCTACATCCACGCATTTTCTCACAAATAACAACTGCATGGGGGAAACCGGATATAGACCTCTTTGCATCTCATCTCAATCATCACCTGGAGAGATTTTGCACAAGGATACACCATCCTCTAGCCTGGAAAACGGATGCTCTTTCCTTCAGCTGGAAGGCCCTAACAATCTATGCATTCCCTCCTCTACCTTTAATCACCAAGGTGTTACTGAAGATCAAGGCAGAACAACCAAGAGGGATCTTGATAGCTCCAGACTGGCCAAGGCAACACTGGTATCCACTGCTTCTGAGCATAACGCACTCCAAACTGTGGCCCTTGCCTCAATGGCCCCTGCTTCTGACTCAACACAATTACAGGACTGTTCATCAGAACTTACAAACCTTAAAGCTGACGGCTTGGAGGGTTCCATGACGGTGGCCCATGACTCCCTCTCCAAAAAAGTCCAGGAAATCTTGCTGGAGTCACGCAGACCTTCCACCAGAAAAACCTATTCGGCTAAATGGAAGAGATTCAGCATCTGGAATGCCAACAAGGGACAGGATGCAGCACTGATGAACATACCTCAGATTTTAGAATACTTGGCAGAAATGTTTCACAGTGGGCTCTCATACTCTTCCATCAAAATCCATGCTTCAGCTATCTCAGCACATTACAACTGTGATCCACCTGTGTTCTCGCATCCCTTGCTAAGACAGTTTCTAAGAGGGATAAAGAATATCAAACCTCCAAGGAAATCACTAATCCCTGCATGGGACCTCAATTATGTCTTAGAAAAATTAACTTTTCCTCCTTTCGAACCAGCAGCATCTGCAGAATTACATTTTCTCTCTTGGAAAACGGTTTTCCTGTTGGCAGTCACTTAGCAAGAAGAGTTTCGGAGATACAGGCCCTCATGGCAGTTCCTCCTTTTCTCATTTTTCATCAGGACAGAGTTACTCTAAGAACCAATCCTTCATTCATGCCTAAGGTGATATCCAGAGTGTCTCTAAACCAAGCAATTCACCTACCAACCTTCTTTCCTAACCCTCAAAATAAAGGGGAAAAACTGTTGCATACTTTGGACATTCACAGGCAACTATGCTGCTACTTGGACAGAACAAAGATCACCAGGAAGTCTGACCAACTATTTGTAGCCAATGCTGCTGGAGCACAAGGAAAAGCAGTTACCAAACAAACTATTTCAAAATGGATTGGACACTGCATCAGATTTTGTTATTCTTAACATGGAAAAAGTGTGCCAGCTAATATCAGACCACACTCCACCAGAGCTATGGCCACATCCACAGCTTTTCTAAGAGGAGTGGCTACAAAGGATATATTAGAGGCTGCTACATGGAGCTCCGTGCATACATTTACCAAACACTACAACCTGCCATTATACTCCAGATCCCGAGCAGGCTTTGCTTCGGCAGTCCTGCAGGGCCTTCTAGCTACACCATCTCTTACTTAGTCCTACCACCCCCAGCTTGGCTATGGTATTCAACCCATATGTCAGGACTGCAGTTGCATTCTTGAAGGACATAGTACAGTTTTGTACCTACCATAAATGTAGATGTCCGATAGATATGCAACTGCAGTCAGGGTTTCCCTCCCTCCTACCCCTCTGTTTCCCTTGGGTCCATTTCCCCCTTATTTCCTATTAGCTGGGGATATCTGTTATGGTGTATCTGTTTATTACTGTTTTTTGTTGCATGTCTGGAATTGTTTATTTGTTCCATTCAAAAAATTTTAGCCTTCCTTGGAGGGCACCTGGCATCTGGGGCAAGAAACACTGAAGAAGATGGTGTCGGCTGATGTCTTTATACTCCAGCCGTGCTGACGTCGGGGAGCCAGTGACATTGGCCGACGCCGGACCCAGACTTTGGAATCTGGCCGACCGAAGGGCTGCCTGAGGCAGGACAACCCATATGTCAGGACTGCAGTTGCATATCTATCGGACATCTACATTTATGGTAGGTACAAAACTGTACTTTTCTGGTTGAGGTCATCTTACAGAACCATTATCCTTGTTTTTGACTAGACATCTTAAGCCTTTGTTGTCATTTGTTCGTTCTCGCTTGCAAGACACGACTGAATTTTTACACATTATATCTGATGCACAATTGGAACCTGGTTGGCTGATGTGTACACTTGATGTTAGTTCTCTGTATACGAATATTCCGCATCAGGTGGGGCTGGAAGCGTTAACTCACTGGCTTAATATAGCCCATCTATATGAACAAGATTTCAATTCCTTTCTTGTTGGTCTTGCAGAGCATGTCCTTACTAATAATGTTTTTTTCTATCAAGACATTTGTTTTTGGCAAATCAAAGGAACAGCAATGGGAGCATCATTTGCTCCTATTTATGCTGACCTGTTTATGGCTTATATAGAAGAACATATAATGTACAATAGTAGCCATAATATTTACCTTCCAGAAATTGATATCTGGAGGCAGTATTTGGATGATTGCTAGATGGTGTGGAGGGCTGATGTTGATTATTTAACTGAATTTGTCTCATATTTAAATGATAACATATGGGGCTTACAGTTTACTGTCCATTATCATGTTGACACAATAACTTTTCTGGATGTGTTAATAACAAGACAACCAGATGATACTCTTAGTACACAGGTTTTCAGGAAATATCCTGAATACAACACAGTCCTTCACGCATCCAGCTTTCATCCTCCACACATTGCCAAAAACATACCTAAATCACAGTTTATACGTTTGAGGCGTATATGTTCTCAGGAGGATACTTTCCAAGAAGATAGATGTGATTTAATCAATAGATTTCGCGTAAGGGGATATTCTATGGGACATGTTTTGTGGGCCAGCAATTGGGCCAATACTTTATCTAGGCAGGAACTGTTAACTTATAAACTCAGGGATCAGAGGACCACACAGCCAATCAGGTTTTCAACAACATATGCCAGGAATTCAGATGTACTCATGAATAGTGTACAGAGAAATTGGAACATTTTGTTAAGTCTACCGGAATTATCAGATGTATTACCGGACAAATGTTTATTCTCATTTCGCAAGGGTAAGAATCTAGCCTCATGTTTCAATCATTATAAACATACACATCATGCTAGTATTGCACAATTTTCACAAACAACTATGACTGGGGAACCTTTGGTGGGCTGTTTTCCCTGTGGTCATTGTAGTAATTGTGGCAAAATTGTCAAATCTAAGGAATTTACTAGTAGGAATTGCTCAAGGGTCTATGATATTTAATTCTTTGCAAATTGTAGCAGTGAATGGCTAATTTATTTGGCCACATGTATTTGTGGCTCCTTCTATGTTGGTCAAACATCTAATCCTTTAAGACTACGGATATCTGAACATATGAGCAATATTAAAAATAAGAAAATAAATAATGCATTGTACAAACACACTTTAAAACATCACACTGCTAAATTTTCTTTTATGGTGTTTGATTTGGTTAAGGGTATTAAATTTAATAAAACAGGATGGCACTCAATGTTAGATACAAAGGAAAAGAAATGGATTACTAAATTAGGTGCTCTTTTTTCACCTGGATTAAATGAGCATTTTTAACTGAACCAATGGGATATGCTTAAAACACTATTTAAGTTGCATTAATTGATTTTTTGTTTTTTGTCACTGAAGAAGGCTGTGCTTTTTTGCCAGCCGAAACCGGTCTGAGCTTT
This sequence comes from Protopterus annectens, assembly GCF_019279795.1. NCBI lineage: Eukaryota > Metazoa > Chordata > Ceratodontiformes > Protopteridae > Protopterus > Protopterus annectens. Next base: position 1,835,218,329 of record NC_056744.1, read on the forward strand.
TTTGATGTTTATTTAACATTAACATTAAAGATTTTTTATCGGATCCATTTTGGTTGCTGGCTTCATTTGGCTGTGTGGATGCTTTTGCTTTAGTTGCCGTGCAACTTTTCTTTGTGCAGGAAGATTTTTTGACTGGTACACTTTGGACCTGTCCATGTTATGAGCACTGCAACATAGGGATAGGAGGACAAAGAATAGTTGCGTAAAATCTTACGGTAGCCATGGATGTCCTCTTCCATGTTGCAGTTTTCTATCCCATCCTCCTTCCCCCATGTTCCATGAATTTCTGTGGATGATAGTTTACCTCTCCTGTTTTATCCTTGGACTGGTGTTCTGACTGGGGCATTCACTTCTGAGGATGGTACATGTGGACGTCACTTTTATGGCCTACACTCCCTGCTGCCTTTGTGCAAAGTCCCACGTACCTTGCAGTAGTAAGTCTTTTGCATATTGGCAGGATGTTCTAGTCGACTAGGTGGGGAATTCCACATGTTATGAATACTGTATAATGGAAGATATGGACGTCTATGGTTATGGTAAGATTTTACACAACTATTCTATTCAAGGACCTGAACTTTGCCTGTGACATAAGTAGAGCACGCTGGTGAGACCAGTATGTATCTCAATAGGTTTCCCATCCATGTGAAGCAGAGTTAATCCTTGACTCTGTTCAAGTGAAACCTTGATTAGTGGATGAGAAATCACAAATTCTCTCTCATGGTCTGGCCTCCATTACTCTGATGGACAGAGATCGACAGTAAATAAATTAAGCCCCCAACTAACATACCCCCATCAGAACCCTTGGCTACCTGTTTACTAAGATACTCCACCATATAGGCTTTCAAGGAACTCTGGAACAAACTGGGTTTGGTTATATTGCTAGGCTTGTAAAGACCTTGGTGGTAGTTGGCCTCTTATAAACCTGTGTCCTTGCAGTATCACGTAGGTTGGTGTCCACATGCAGATGTAGCTTGTGTGACACTGCAGTATCACATGGGTTGCTGTCCATGTGCAGATGTAGTATGTGTATGTGCACCTGGGTGGGATATGCTTATCTACTCACCAGGAGAATATTGTACAGCTGTAGCTTACTGTATGCGCACTACATACCACTGAAGATGTAATGACGAACAATAAAGGAATAGCAGTTTGCATTTTGCTATCCATACCACTGAAGATGTAATGACGAACAATAGAGGAATAGTGGTTTGTATTTTGCTATCCATACCACTGAAGATGTAATGACGAACAATAAAGGAATAGCGGTTTGCATTTTGCTATCCATTGTGTGGCAGGTCACACTGGTGCAAAGTCTGCAAATTCCGGCCCAACAGATAAGATGTAAATTAAAAAAAAATGTTTAGGGTGATATAACAGGTTACAGTGCTCTCCTCTTTTATAGGAGAGAGCTGTAGTTCATGAAGAGTGATTGATAGATGTGTGTAACTCTGAACACCACAGTTCGAATCCCAGCAGTATTACTACTGGTGTAGTGCATAATCCTTGACATAATGAGACAGCTGTGCTCATGCATGTTTTAAATTATCAAATGTTGCAGAAACTCCATGAAGGAGGACTTGTTTGGCCTTTTGGAGTATGTGTCTGTTAAGATAATAAGCTCTTCTTCCAGCTTGTTGAATTATGGGATGTCCATGACATCCCATAATTCAAGGCATGGATCAGGCAATCCCTAATAAAACAATGACTCTTTCCACCAAGGGCAAACGTCCAGTCTGGTGGACCCCAGCCATAAACAAACTTTACAATAAGAGGAGAAAGCTGTTACATGATAGAGCAAAATCCATAAAAGAGAAGACACCTTTGATCATTATTAGTAAAAAAAAATACGAGCACTCATAAAATCATCCAAGGCCAACTTTGAGAGAAAAATTGCCATAGATTCAAAAGACAATCATAAGGCCTTCTTCAGCTATGTTAGGAAACCTGGGTGGAAACTCCCAGATATGCTCAGCATTAGTCCAAAATGATACAAAAATCACTGAACCCACAGACATTGCCAACATACTGGCAGATAGGTTCAGTGCAAACTTCACCCCCCTCTCCTCCCCAAAAGGAGAGATAACTATCCCAGCGGAGTGCAGCCTCCCAGACATCTCCAATGTGCAGGTGAAGGCTGCTCTCTCTAAAGCTAAAAACACAGCATCAATGGGACCGGATGGTGTCCCCGGCTGTGTGCTACACGAACTCAATGAGGAACTAAACCCACACATAAGGCAGCTGTTTAATCTTAGCCTTACCACAGGATACGTGCCCAAGGAGTGGCGTACGGCAGCTGTGGTCCCACTCCACAAAGGCGGTGCCTCTACGGACCCTGGTAATTACCGCCCCATAAGCTTAACAAGCCTGGTCTGCAAAGCTATGGAGAAGATCATAATGGAACTCATAAACAAAGACATAGGGGACTTGCAGACATTGGACCCGACCCAGTTTGGCTTTGTCAAGTGCAGATCATGCCTTTTGAACTTGGCGACTTCTTCGAAACAGTCACCAAGGCCATTGATGAGGGAAAGGCAGTCCATACAGCCTACCTTGACCTTGCAAAAGCTTTCGACACAATACCCCACTCGGGTATTATAGAGAAACTTACCAGCTTAAATGTAAACCCATATGTCACAAGATGGGTTGCAAACTGGCTAAAGGACAGAACCCACAAGGTTAGAGTAGCTGGCGCCATGTCAGACTCCAAGCCAGTCACAAGTGGTGTCTCACAGGGCTCAGTCCTTGGCCCCCTGTTGTTCGGCATCTACTTCTCAGAAGTACAGGCTAACATAGGAGGACTATGGCTGACAAAGTTTGCAGATGACTGCAAACTGGGAGCCATAGTGGAAAGTACATCGGACACAGATATCCTTCAGAGGGGTCTCACGGAAACTGATAGCTGGTGCCAGAGCCATGGCCTGAAGTTAAATGCCAAAAAATGTATAGTCATACCCTTCGGGAAAAACAAGGTAACCCCAAGCTGCCATATAGGTGGCAATCCACTAAGCACAGAAGAGGTTATCAGGGACCTGGAGACCCAGGTTGACAGTGGCCTTTCTTTTGACACTCACATTGCTAAAGTGGTTAGAAAAACCTTCTACATTGCCCACCTGATCATGAAGGGATTCACATCCAGATCAAGTGAGGTCATTGTTCCCCTGTACTCTTCACTTATCAGGCCAATTATCAAGTACAGTGCCCCATTCGGGATGTATCTCACCCGACACCTGCAGCAATTGGAGAGACCCCAAAAGTTCCTCACCAAAAGGATAAAGGGACTCCAAAATCTGCTGCCAGACTGAAGAAACTCCAGCTCTATTCAGTCGCATACAGTCTGCTCAGAGGTGACCTGTGCCTGACATACAAGGCCATGTCCAACCCGGAATTAATGGACATGCTCCACCTCAAAAAATCCAAATCTACCAGATCCACTAGAGCAAGCGATTTAAACCTTAGCACGGATATAAATAGGACATGCTGGAGGGATAGATTTGTCACCCAGAGACTCCCTATGTTGTGGAATAAAATCCCGGTCCATGTGAGGCAGAGCACCTCACTGGCTCTGTTCAAGAGAAATCTTAACCGGTGGATGAGAGATCGTAGGTTTACCCCGGGAATCATCTCTGTGTCACTGCTGGACAGAGGCACAACAAACTAATGGGCACAGTATTTTTTAACATAAGGGGTGGCGTAGGCCACAAACTCTGGGCTAGGCTTATAAATGCCTTAGGGCAGATAGCCTAGTATAAACCTATGAACCTATGACTTCCTTTAGGTCTTTGTTTCATTTTGCCTGTCCATTTTTCCTCTTTAATGTTGGTCCTTCTGCCCACCATCTGCCATTTACTACTAAGATTCTGTACTACTGTTTGGCCTCTCTAACAGAGGGAGTTGCCTAAGCTTTGCTCCATCTTCCATATGCTGCATGCACGTTTGTCAGTGTAGTTCCATGTGTGCTTCCATGGTTGCACCTGTGTATGACTCCACAGGCTAGAGCATCCATCTTCACTGGGGACTCAACCCCCCCCCCCCCGAGTTGAGAGCTGGTTATGTCTCCATTCACCCTCCCCATCATCTAGCATTCACCTTGCACATCCAGCATAGGTTGGTAGCACTGCAGTGAGGACCTGACTTTGTGCCAGGAGATGTTATTTGACCTGTTCGACATTGTAGCGTGACACCACGCCAGCGCTCTTTTCAAATGATGAAAATGGCAGTGCTTTAGGGCATGATGAAGCTGCCGAAGGGTCAGACATGTCGATGGTTCAATTCAGTGCACAGAAGTGCAAATTTCATTTCATTAGAGGGTATAATGTGTGAATGTAATATGCAAGGGGCGTATAGGCTGACAGAAGACATTCTGCCACTGCCAAGATAAATAAATGAGGGTTGAGGAGGCTGTTTAGCCTTGGCTTTGTTGGATTTTGTCAGTGCTGTTGTGACATATTGTAGGATTTTCTTGCTCACCCTTATTGGGAGTACTGCATGTACATTTTGGAAGCTTTATATGAAGGAAGGCATTGGGTGGTAGTGCAGCGCTGTACTTTATATGAAGGAAGGCATTGGGTGGTAGTGCAGCGCTGTACTTTATATGAAGGAAAGCATTGGGTGGTAGTGCAGCGCTGTACTTTATGTGAAGGAAGGCATTGGGTGGTAGTTCAGCGCTGTACTTTATGTGAAGGAAGGCATTGGGTGGTAGTGCAGTGCTGTACTTTGTGAAGGAAGGCATTGGGTGGTAGTGCAGCGCTGTACTTTATATGAAGGAAGGCATTGGGTGGTAGTGCAGCACTGTACTTTATGTGAAGGAAGGCATTGGGTGGTAGTGCAGCGCTGTACTTTATGTGAAGGAAGGCATTGGGTGGTAGTTCAGCGCTGTACTTTATATGAAGGAAGGCATTGGGTGGTAGTGCAGCACTGTACTTTATACGAAGGAAGGCATTGGGTGGTAGTGCAGCGCTGTACTTTATACGAAGGAAGGCATTGGGTGGTAGTGCAGCGCTGTACCTTATGTGAAGGAAGGCATTGGGTGGTAGTGCAGCGCTGTACTTTATATGAAGGAAGGCATTGGGTGGTAGTGCAGCGCTGTACTTTATATGAAGGAAGGCATTGGGTGGTAGTGCAGCGCTGTACTTTATGTGAAGGAAGGCATTGGGTGGTAGTGCAGCGCTGTACTTTATGTGAAGGAAGGCATTGGGTGGTAGTGCAGCGCTGTACTTTATATAAAGGAAGGCATTGGGTGATAGTGCAGCGCTGTACTTTATATGAAGGAAGGCATTGGGTGGTAGTGCAGCGCTGTACTTTATATGAAGGAAGGCATTGGGTGGTAGTGCAGCGCTGTACTTTATGTGAAGGAAGGCATTGGGTGGTAGTGCAGCGCTGTACTTTGTGAAGGAAGGCATTGGGTGGTAGTGCAGCGCTGTACTTTATATAAAGGAAGGCATTGGGTGGTAGTGCAGCGCTGTACTTTATATAAAGGAAGGCATTGGGTGGTAGTGCAGCGCTGTACTTTATGTGAAGGAAGGCATTGGGTGGTAGTGCAGCACTGTACTTTATGTGAAGGAAGGCATTGGGTGGTAGTGCAGCGCTGTACTTTATGTGAAGGAAGGCATTGGGTGGTAGTGCAGCGCTGTACTTTATATAAAGGAAGGCATTGGGTGGTAGTGCAGCGCTGTACTTTATGTGAAGGAAGGCATTGGGTGGTAGTGCAGCGCTGTACTTTATGTGAAGGAAGGCATTGGGTGGCAGTGCAGCACTGTACTTTATATGAAGGAAGGCATTGGGTGGTAGTGCAGCGCTGTACTTTATATGAAGGAAGGCATTGGGTGGTAGTGCAGCGCTGTACTTTATGTGAAGGAAGGCATTGGGTGGTAGTGCAGCGCTGTACTTTGTGAAGGAAGGCATTGGGTGGTAGTGCAGCGCTGTACTTTATATAAAGGAAGGCATTGGGTGGTAGTGCAGCGCTGTACTTTATGTGAAGGAAGGCATTGGGTGGTAGTGCAGCGCTGTACTTTATGTGAAGGAAGGCATTGGGTGGTAGTGCAGCGCTGTACTTTATATAAAGGAAGGCATTGGGTGGTAGTGCAGCGCTGTACTTTATGTGAAGGAAGGCATTGGGTGGTAGTGCAGCACTGTACTTTATGTGAAGGAAGGCATTGGGTGGTAGTGCAGCGCTGTACTTTATGTGAAGGAAGGCATTGGGTGGTAGTGCAGCTGTACTTTATATAAAGGAAGGCATTGGGTGGTAGTGCAGCGCTGTACTTTATGTGAAGGAAGGCATTGGGTGGTAGTGCAGCGCTGTACTTTATGTGAAGGAAGGCATTGGGTGGCAGTGCAGCACTGTACTTTATGTGAAGGAAGGCATTGGGTGGTAGTGCAGCGCTGTACCTTATGTGAAGGAAGGCATTGGGTGGTAGTGCAGCGCTGTACTTTATGTGAAGGAAGGCATTGGGTGGCAGTGCAGCGCTGTACTTTATGTGAAGGAAGGCATTGGGTGGTAGTGCAGCGCTGTACTTTATGTGAAGGAAGGCATTGGGTGGCAGTGCAGCACTGTACTTTATGTGAAGGAAGGCATTGGGTGGTAGTGCAGCGCTGTACTTTATATGAAGGAAGGCATTGGGTGGTAGTGCAGCGCTGTACTTTATGTGAAGGAAGGCATTGGGTGGTAGTGCAGCGCTGTACTTTATGTGAAGGAAGGCATTGGGTGGTAGTGCAGCGCTGTACTTTATGTGAAGGAAGGCATTGGGTGGCAGTGCAGCACTGTACTTTATGTGAAGGAAGGCATTGGGTGGTAGTGCAGCGCTGTACTTTATGTGAAGGAAGGCATTGGGTGGCAGTGCAGCACTGTACTTTATGTGAAGGAAGGCATTGGGTGGTAGTGCAGCGCTGTACTTTATGTGAAGGAAGGCATTGGGTGGTAGTGCAGCGCTGTACTTTATGTGAAGGAAGGCATTGGGTGGCAGTGCAGCACTGTACTTTATGTGAAGGAAGGCATTGGGTGGTAGTGCAGCGCTGTACTTTATATAAAGGAAGGCATTGGGTGGTAGTGCAGCGCTGTACTTTATGTGAAGGAAGGCATTGGGTGGCAGTGCAGCACTGTACTTTATGTGAAGGAAGGCATTGGGTGGTAGTGCAGCGCTGTACTTTATATAAAGGAAGGCATTGGGTGGTAGTGCAGCGCTGTACTTTATGTGAAGGAAGGCATTGGGTGGTAGTGCAGCGCTGTACTTTATGTGAAGGAAGGCATTGGGTGGTAGTGCAGCTGTACTTTATATAAAGGAAGGCATTGGGTGGTAGTGCAGCGCTGTACTTTATGTGAAGGAAGGCATTGGGTGGTAGTGCAGCGCTGTACTTTATGTGAAGGAAGGCATTGGGTGGTAGTGCAGCGCTGTACTTTATGTGAAGGAAGGCATTGGGTGGTAGTGCAGCGCTGTACTTTATGTGAAGGAAGGCATTGGGTGGTAGTGCAGCGCTGTACTTTATATAAAGGAAGGCATTGGGTGGTAGTGCAGCGCTGTACTTTGTGAAGGAAGGCACTGGGTGGTAGTGCAGCGCCGTACGTTATGTGAAGGAAGGCATTGGGTGGTAGTGCAGCCCTGCACTTTCTGCTGCAGGAGGTGTTAGAGTGAGTACAGGTTTGCCCCACTGCTGTGTAGCACAGGGGGTGAGGGTAACGGCAGCTACATGGCATGCTTATAAAAACTTTGATATGATATGGTTTGGATGTGGTGATAAAGGCAAGGATGGGACAAGGAGGGGGGGGGATCTGTTAGGAGACATCAGTGGCACTATATTTAAGCAACATTTCTAAGAGCTGCTTTAATGAGAAGGCTGCACCACTGGAATAGGTTGCCCTTTCCTGTGAGGGAGAGGATGTACGTTACGGTTTACAGATTTTCATTTCATTAAGACAAAATTGATACTGATGAATAAGGTCATCGTATTTAGAAACCTTCTCTGCAAATGAACGATTTTAACGTGCAGTTTTTGTTGATTCTTTCCAAGTTAAATATTTGTACGTGTTCTTAGAACACTTTGCTACAGTCTTTAGAGTGTTGCAACGTGATTGCACTTTCTCTTGTCCAGACAGTGTTGTAATCTGATTTCTCCTTGCTGTTGTCCTGGGAGCATTATGATCTGTTGTTTGATTTTTCATGTAATTTCTCATTTGGCTGACTTTGACTGCAATCTTTCCTCCCCAGGTACTACAGGAATACACATGGGGTCATTGTTGTCTACGATGTTACTAATCCTGAATCCTTTGTGAATGTGAAACGTTGGCTACATGAGATCGGACAGAACTGTGACAGCGTGTGCAAGATCTTGGGTGAGTGCTGAAGGGGGCATTTTCATTTATAAGGTTGAGTGGCATCCACAAACACTATGTTGGTGTGTATACATTTATTTAGTGTGGCTGTCATTGGAAATTGCACTTATTTCTTGTCAGTTTGCACATTGTAGTCACTAAAATTTGGATTCCATTATCTCGGTCAGAATGTCTTTATGTTCTTCGTGTTTCACTTTTCCAGTCATAACTGTAGGGTGATCCTGCGGGCAGGCAGCCCAAGGTCGGCCAGAATTCCAAAGTCTGGGTCCGGCGTCGGCTGCTCCAGCAAGTACCCTGACGTCAGAGCGCAGAGATATAAAGCTGGCAGCAACGCCATCTTCTCCAGTCTTTCTTGCCGTGCGGTGGAAAGCAGCTCGCAAGTTGTTGGTTGGCGGATTCCCGGACAACATGCTTTGCTTGTCGTCGGTCCGAAGTCGTCGTCTTCTCTTCTCAAGCTAAGTACCCCGTTGGGGAAACTTTTTTCTTGCTCCTCCGATGTCAGAAAAAGTTAATTGTATATCGTGTTTGAAACAAATACCTCATAAAGATTTCCACTCTTACTGTCTGCCTTGCTTAGGCCCTGACCACGACGTTTCTTGCTGTCGGTTTTGTGCCAGGTTTAATTCTCGTACTATTAAGCGTAGGTACAATTGGGCCTTTAATTATTTCGGTAGACGTTTCAATTATAGGATGCCGTCGGATACTTTACCGACAACCGGAATTCACAAAAAACGCAAGGACAAGGATAGGCCTCCGAGGTCCAAATAGGATAGTGTGCAGCCGGAGCCAGCTTCAGGTTTGGCTGTCGGCAGTGAGGCGCTTTTGCAGCCCCTGTCGTCAGCCACTTCGGAACCGATGGCTGACACGGACTCCCATAGGGAGCCAACTAGGCCCAGTATTCTTTCTGCTGCAGGACCTTCGGACATTGCTCCTTCAGATGGGTCTGGAACCGCTGTGTAGGTACCGGCTTCTGAAGGGGTTTTCAGGCCTTCTCATATCACCATTTCTACAAAGACAAAGGCAAAGTCAAAGACTCCAGTTAAACCAAGGATTTGTACTCAAGCTTCTTCGGATCCAGCTCCCAAGTCCCAGAAGCAATTATTAACGATGGCTGAAGATTTGCTTACTATGATTAGGGGTTCTCACCCCCCTCCTGAAAAAAGGCCTAGACAGGATATTCCTTATGATTCCTCTGATCAGGCTTCTGTGTCTTCAGTCTCTTCCTCTGACCAGGATTACTCTTTTCCTCCTTATGAGGATTCTGATGCAGAGGACTCTATTCCCTCTGCTTCTCCCCCTGAGGATTTTTCTTTTGGGGAGACTTTGCATGAGATGAGAGAGCATTTCCATTGGGAAGGTCAGGATTATTCCGCTTCCAAGAAGAGACTTAGGGAATTTCTCCTTCTCCCACAACACAGGCCTTCGGCTATTCCTCCTGTTCTTGATATTGTGGATGATGCCTTTGGCTATTCCTCCTGTTCTTGATATTGTGGATGATGCCTTTGGCTATTCCTCCTGTTCTTGATATTGTGGATGATGCCTTTGGCTATTCCTCCTGTTCTTGATATTGTGGATGATGCCTTTTGCTATTCCTCCTGTTCTTGATATTGTGGATGATGCCTTTGGCTATTCCTCCTGTTCTTGATATTGTGGATGATGCCTTTGGCTATTCCTCCTGTTCTTGATATTGTGGATGATGCCTTTGGCTATTCCTCCTGTTCTTGATATTGTGGACGATGCCTTTGGCTATTCCTCCTGTTCTTGATATTGTGGACGATGCCTTTGGCTGTTCCTCCTGTTCTTGATATTGTGGACGATGCCTTTGGCTGTTCCTCCTGTTCTTGATATTGTGGATGATGCCTTTGGCTATTCCTCCTGTTCTTGATATTGTGGATGATGCCTTTGGCTATTCCTCCTGTTCTTGATATTGTGGATGATGCCTTTGGCTATTCCTCCTGTTCTTGATATTGTGGAATGATGCCTTTGGCTATTCCTCCTGTTCTTGATATTGTGGACGATGCCTTTGGCTATTCCTCCTGTTCTTGATATTGTGGACGATGCCTTTGGCTGTTCCTTTTGTTCTTGATATTGTGGACGATGCCTTTGGCTATTCCTCCTGTTCTTGATATTGTGGATGATGCCTTTGGCTATTCCTCCTGTTCTTGATATTGTGGATGATGCCTTTGGCTATTCCTCCTGTTCTTGATATTGTGGATGATGCCTTTGGCTATTCCTCCTGTTCTTGATATTGTGGATGATGCCTTTGGCTATTCCTCCTGTTCTTGATATTGTGGATGATGCCTTTGGCTATTCCTCCTGTTCTTGATATTGTCGATGACGCTTTCTCTGAAGCTAACCTGAATCCTGACTCCTATCCGCCTGCTCCTAAGCCGGATAGATTTTATAGAGTCCCTGATTCCCATCAATTTTTGTTCAAGAACCCCTCTGCAGATCCTGAAACTATTTCTCAGGGTTCCAAGGCTGCTAAGGCCGCTTCAGCTAAAAATCCTATACCCTCTGAAAAGGATTCTCGTGCCTTGGACAGATGGGGCAAAAAGGTGTATACTTCTGCTACTATTTTCTATTAGAGCTTTAAATTGCCAGTTCCATATGTTTAAGTATCAGCAATTTATTTTGTCTGTTTTAAAACAAAAACTTTCTACTTTTCCTGCATGTGCAGAGGACAAGGAATTACAGGATGTATTGCATGCAACTGAGCAAGTTAGCAAACATGATTTACATTGTGGTTTTGATGCCTTGGAGGCTTCTTGTAGGGCCGCAGCCTCTGGTACTGTTATCAGGAGACATGCTTGGCTTCGAGAGCAGAATTTACCTGAGCAAGTTAAGGCTAAATTATTGGATGCCCCTGTTCAGCATGATGTTTTGTTTGGATCTAAAGCTGAGGAGGTTATTAAAAAGATGGAGGATAAAGCTAAATCTATGCAGACTGTTAAAGATTTCTTACAAGTTCAGCCTCCTAGATTTACTAGAAATTGGCCCTCCAAAAATTGGTCCTTTCCCATGTCTGACAGGCCTCAAAGGGGAAGATATAGACGCTCCAGAGGTCGGGCTCAGGCCTCTTACAGGTCCAGACAATGGACTGCTTCATCACCTAGAAGGGGAGAAGACAGATCTCAATCACAAAGGAAGCCGACCCAATGACTCTCTCAGTTGGGCTACAGGACCTCCTTGCCTGGAAGCCCCTCTCGGAGGAAAACTTTCTCTTTTCTACCAAAATTGGACTCATATTACCCAAGACAAATGGGTGTTAGACGTGATTTTAAGAGGTTACAAATTCCACTTTCATACTCTGCCAAGGGCTATCGGTTGGCCAGATCTGCCAAAACATCAATGGTCAGAGGCCTTAAATCAAGTGGACGCTCTATTGGCCATGAGAGCCATAGAACCTGTTCCACTTTCAGAGATGGGAAAAGGTTTTTACTCAAGACTATTTCTGGTCCCAAGAAAAACAAAGCTCATGGAGACCTATTCTCGACCTTTCAGTATTAAACACCTTTCTGGAAATTCCAAAATTCAAGATGCTTACTCTACAACAACTTCTTCCAATGCTCTCCCATGATGCTTGGATGGTGACATTGGACTTAAAGGAAGCCTACTTACACATTCCCATCAGGCAGGAACGCAGAAAATACCTCAGATTCAAGGCAGGTTCGAGGCACTTTCAATTCTCCGTACTGCCCTTTGGTTTATCTACTGCGCCCAGAGTCTTTACCAAGTGTCTGGCTCCAGTAGTAGCTTATTGCAGACTCCAGGGGATTCAAATTTACCCCTATCTGGACGACTGCCTTATTCAGGCAGACAGCAAGGACCTTTTACTTCAACATCTGCATTTTGTTCAACGTCTTCTCCTAATACTGGGATTCTCAGTGAACATAAAAAAGTCACAGTTGATCCCTTCTCAGCAAATGATCTTTTTGGGAGCTCTTCTAAACACAAGCTTACAGAGGGCCTTCCTCACTGCAGAAAAACAATTACAGCTGGCTTCAATTTTCAAAACCTTGGCAACTTTAACTCAGCTCACTGCAAGGAAATTCCTGCAGGCATTGGGTTACATGGCTTCTTGCATCCTGTTGATTCCAAATGCAAGGCTTCATATGAGAAAACATCAATGGTACCTAAAGAGTGTATGGTCACAGCATTACCACAGTCTAGACACAATGATTCCACAGATTCCCTGCCTCCAAAAGGAGTTCCTTTCGTGGTCCAGGGCTTGTGCTTTAAACGAAGGGAATCCCTTTCGTCTGCCTCAACCTTCTCAGATCATAACCACGGACGCTTCGGATTATGCTTGGGGAGCACATTTTCTAGACATTTGCCAGCAGGGCTCTTGGACAAAGAAGCATCTTCTCTGGCACATCAACTTGAAAATGTTGGCAGTCCGAAATGCTCTTCTAGCCTTCCAGAACCTTTTGAAACCGGGGCCTCTTCTGATTTGTACAGACAATACCACAGTCATGTGGTACATAAACAAGCAAGGGGGCTCTCACTCTTAACCCCTTTGCAGACTAACCATGAATTTATGGGACACAGCTCTAAATCTGAATCTGCATCTTCAAGCTCAATTCATTCCAGGAAATCAGAACCTCTTGGCAGACAGTCTAAGCAGAAACCTTTTGGATCCTCACGAATGGATGCTGGACCCCAACTTATTCAGCAGGATTTCTGCAGTTTGGGGTTGTCCTCAGATAGATCTGTTTGCATCCCATCTCAATCATCAGCTCCCTCTCTTTTGCACCAGGTCCTACCACAAAACAGCGTGGAAAGTGGATGCCCTGTCATTCAGCTGGAGGAATCTTTCGGGTTATGCCTTCCCTCCGCTTCTTCTTCTGCCTCGGGTGTTACTGAAAATAAAACGGGACAACCCAAGATTATCATTTTGATAGCTCCAAATTAGCCTCGGCAGTTTTGGTATCCAACTTTAAAACACCTATTCTTGGAACCTCCATGGATTCTACCGCTGATCCCTTCCCTTCTATCCCAACATCAGGGTCGGATGCTACACCCTCAAATCGAGACTCTTTGCCTAGCAGCTTGGCTCTACAAGGGCCTTTGATTCCTTCTGCTCTTCCCAAACAAGTTTTGGATGTTCTTTTGGAAGCTAGGCGGCCTAGCACTAGAAAATCCTATGCTGGAAAATGGAAAAGATTTTGTATTTGGATGCAGGCTCAAGGTTCTGATCCTCTTTTGTCTAACATTTCCTCCATTTTACTTTACCTCTAAGACCTTTTGCTTAAAGGCCTTTCCTTTTCCTCCATCAAAATTCATGCTTCTGCTATCTCGGCTCATTACAACACTGATCCTCCCATCTTTTCTCATCAGCTTGTGAGACAATTTTTGAGAGGAGCTAAGAATTTAAGACCTCCCAGAACTCCTCCTGTTCCTGCTTGGGATCTTAATTATGTTTTGGAGAAACTTGCTTTGCCTCCTTTTGAGTCTGCTGCTGCTTCGGACATCAAGTTCTTGCCCTGGAAGACAGCTATTTTATTGGCATTGACTTCTTCCAGAAGGGTCTCAGAGTTGCAAGCTCTCATGGCTGTGGAACCATATATTATCTTCCATCAGGACAGAGTTTCCTTGAGGACCAATCCTACTTTTATGCCTAAAGTAATTTCTAAAGTGGCTCTAAATCAGACTGTTTACCTTCCTACCTTCTTTCCAAATCCTCAAAATAAAGGGGAAAGGATCTTACATTCTTTGGACGTACCCAGACAACTACGTTTTTACCTGGACAAAACTAAAGACTTCAGAAAATCTGAACAATTGCTAATTTCTTTTGCTTCCAGTTCTCTAGGTAAGGCTATTTCTAAACAAACTATTTCCAAATGGATTGCTCATGGAATAAGCTTTTGTTACTCTCACTATGGGAAACAGATACCAGGTTCTGTTAGAAGTCATTCTACTAGAGCAGCTGCCACTTCAGCAGCTTTTCTCAGAGGAGTACCTACCAAGGACATTTTGGAAGCTGCCACTTGGAGTTCAGTGCATACTTTTTCTAAGCACTATAATCTCCCTTTGTACTCTAAGTCCAGGGCAGGATTTGCCTCTGCTGTTTTGCAGGGTCTACTTGCTGCCCCTTCTACTGCGTAACCTCCTCCCTCTATCACAGCTTTGGGATTCTACCATACAGTTATGACTGCAACAGTGAAACACAAAGAACATAGTACAGTTGTGTACACCTACCATAAATGTAGATGTTTGAGTGTCTTCACTGTTGCAGTCAGTGTTTCCCTCCCACCAGTCCCCTCTTATTTTTGTTTGCTTTTTCTTCCACTTCTTTTGTGGTGTATTTGTGTTCCTCTTTGGGCACCTTTTGGTGTTTTGGGGGGCTTCTGACATCTGGGGCAAGAAAGGCTGGAGAAGATGGCGTCGGCTGCCAGCTTTATACCTCTGCACTCTGACGTCAGGGTACTTGCTGGTGCAGCCGACGCCGGACCCAGACTTTGGAATTCTGGCTGACTTCGGGCTGCCTGCCGGCAGGATCACCCTACAGTTATGACTGCAACAGTGAAGACACTCAAACATCTACATTTATGGTAGGTGTACACAACTGTACTTTTTGTCACTGATATGTTTTCCTGTTTTGTGAACTGGAACTTTGCTGTGTTGGAGAGGCTTGTGGACTCCAGTGGTTTTCTGGAAGGCTCTTTACGCAAGTAAAGAATCCTCTAGTATCTTCTTGCAGCTGTTGATTTGGTAAGCACTGATGTAACACCAAATCTGAAGTAGTTTACTTCATTTGGTGTTCAACCTTTGGGATTCAGATCTGGATTTGAGCCAAGATGGACGCATCACTAGCATCTGATCTGAGCTTCAGGCTCCTCCCCTTACCGATAATGCCCCTCTGTTTCCTTCCTCCAGATCTTGTTTGCCGCTGAAAAGCTACGCATTGTGGTCGCTGACAGTAACAGTGTTCTCTACAGGTGTTAGTGTGGGATTCCCCTACTTTCTTTTTCAACCACCCCTACCTCGCGTTTTAGTCATCGGTCTTTTAAAAAAAAAATGTTTGTGTGGTAGTTCCCTCTTCACCTCCCCACTACCCCTACTTGTTAGTGAGTGAGTGAGTGAGTGATTGTTGTGTGTGTGTGGGCCTTCTTCCCAAGCATGGCTGAAACCCCAAAGCGTGTTTTTCGGAAGTGCATGGGATGTGGCTATAAGCTTTCCCCAGCTGATGGCCACACACTGTGCGTTAGGCACGACCCATCTCCTCACGGCCTGCTCTATTTGCACGGAATTTAATCCTAGGGCTATCAAGGACAGAAGGGTTAACCTAATTATGAAAGGGCTTCTTCCCTCATCGGGGATGTCCGTTCCCGTTACTTCTAGTCTGGTCACGTCGGTGGCTGCTACTGCTTTGTCCCCTTCCGAGGCCTCTGGGACTCAACCTCCCACCATGAGGCCTGCGGATGGGGAGAAATCTAAAAAGGACAGACCAAGGAAGCAACCCCTGGACCGCTCGCTCCAGCAGCTCCTCCTCCCAAGACAAAGACCTCTTCTAGGCTTAGTACTCCCAGGCTCCATTCACCCAGATTCTCCCCAGAGCCGGAGGTGTCCAGACCACCACCTAGAGCCTCTCCTCACCTGCACTCCAGACTGGTGTTGGTGGCTTCGTCAAGTTCTGCACGCAGTTTGAAAGAGGCAGAAATGGACAGAATGATGCAGAAATTTATCCGCACCCAGAGCCAGTTGAGTCTTGCCAGCTCGCTCTTCTTCCGGAGTGGGGAGCTGGCAACCCTTTTTCACCCCCCATAACTCCTCCTACGATCCGACCCTCAGTTTTGGAATCGTTGATCCGAGAAGTCTCGGGGTCGAGGGATTGTCACCGACGGTACTTTGTACCTCAATGGCCGTTGCCTTGAGTATGTCAGATCAGACTAGTTTGGATCCAAGCTCTCGGAGCCATACCCTCAGAGTCTGATCCGAGGGGGTTCTGTCTGCTCCAAGTTTGTCTGACCGCAGTCTCCCCCTTGGCATCTTGGCTCCTGTGGGCTCGGCTCCAACTCCTCCTTCGGATCTGAGGAGAGTGGCTCCCTTGCTTGTTTCCCAGAATGCCCACTCTCCTTCAACATTCGACATAGTGGAGAGGGTCCTCTGAAGTGGGTTGAGACCCCTGACCATTTCCTCCTCTGATTCCACCCCGACCCTCGGTTCTGTGTACGGCTCTGACCCTTTGTCATTTCAGAGACAGCCAGTGCTTGTTTTGCCTCAGGAGGCTCCCACTCGGGAACAGCAGGAAGTTTGCGAGTCCTCCCCACAGGCTCCCACTGAGGAGGTACCTTGCAAACGACCGTGCAAAAGGAGGCATCTGGACTTCTCTCCAGAGTCCTTCATGGGTGTCACTGACGTGGAGGAAGGGGAAGCTTCCCCCAGATCAGCCCGCCCCCGAACTCCTGCACCAAAGAGGAGGGTTGTCCACCCAAAAACCAACCCCAGATGAGTCAGTGTTCCTAAGATGCTTTCGGCATGGGCCCGTCTACCACCTGGGTATCCCCCCTGTGGACCTGATCACCACAAGGCCATGGAAGGAACCGGACACCATGGAACCTATTCCAAAAGTCCAGACAAGGTACTTAGCCCCCACCAGACAGGACTAGTTGGTGTAAGGGGTCCCAGTAGACGCTATGGTGGTGGCAACCACCACCAAGAAAGAGCTATCGCAGGAGAGCTCTACGGTCCATCCTTGTGACTGGGAGTCAAGGACTACGGATAGTTTGGGGAAGCGGGTATATGCTTCAGCAACCTTTTCCTCAAGGACGCTAAATTATATGGCGCATGTCATCCGATTACAGGGTGACCTGGTCAAGGGAGTCGCTGAGTCGCCCCTGGAGTCTGTGTCAGTGGAGGGCAAGAAAATGTTCTCTGCACGCATGGCCACTCTGAAAGCAGTGGCGAATGTCCATGCGTCTTCTCTCCCATGTCATGGAAAGCGCCACTAGGGATGCCGGGTCCACTGTTTCTATAAGGTGGCATGCCTGGCTTCGGCTATGCCAGTTTTTGGAACCCTTCAGGGCGTCCTTTGCCAATGCCTCCTACGATGCTTCTTCCCTGTTTGGGAAGTCTGTGCGTGAGACCCTGGTCCAGAGTGAGAAGGACGGGAAGACATTGTCTTCTGTCGGGATCCGCTTCTCCACCCGTCAAAGATCCTTTTCGAGGAATCGGTGTGGGGCAAAGATGTGGTTCCAGAAATCTCAGTTCTCTCGGGACACTCAGGACTCATCTTCCCTCAGAGGCAGGGGGAGGTACAATAGACATCGGCCCAGAGACAGAGGGGGTCCAAAGAACATCTGGTCTCAAGAACTTTTCTTTGACAGACCTGCACAGCAGCCCTGAGGAGTCCATAACAGACTGTTGGGTGTACAAATCATATCCAGAGGCTATACCATCCCGTTTATGGCTCCACCTCCCAGACGTTCCACCCGCGCAAAGGAAGGTAGCAGCACTAGAAATAGAAAAGCTGCTAAGAAAGCGAGTCATCCAGCCCATCTCCCTAGACCAATCCTTATCGGGCATCTATTCCGGGTTCTTTTTTGTGCCAAAGAAAACTGGGAACCTAAGACCAATTCTGGATCTTTCCACCTTGAACCTGTCTGTAGCAAAGGAGAAATTCTGGATGGTCACCCTTCAGTCTATTCTGCCATATCTACAGGCAGACGATTGGATGTGCTCGAGCGACCTCAGGGATGCGTCCTATCGCATCAAAATGAGCAGGAGCTCCCGCAGGTTTCTCCGCTTCTCGATGGGGGGCAATCACTGTCAGTTCAGTCCCTACACTTGGTCTCACCACAGCCCCCAGGGTGTTCACCAAAGTATTGGCGGTGGTAGCGGCTCACCTGAGACTTCAGGGGATTCAGGTCTTCCCCACCTGGTTGATGGGCTCCTTGCTGCCCCTACCAAGCATCTACTTTGCCGAGGCAGGGACTACTTCCTTGTATTAGCAAATAGTCTGGGCATTACCATCAACCTCAGCAAGTAGTCACTGACTCCACTTCAGAGACTAGACTTTATCGGAGCCCAGCTGGATACAGTTCAAGTAATGGTTTACTTCACCCCGGAGAGGGTCCACAGTCTAAGACTCCATGTAGCTTACATCCTACAGACTTTCCATCAGCAGAATCAGTGCTGTGGGCTCTGGGTTCCATGGCAGCCACAATGAATCTTCTACCCCTTGCATGGCTTTACATGCGAGTTCTCCAATGGACGCTAATCGTTCATTGGTCTCTCCTGGACCTACCTCTGTCCATCTGATTCATATATCTCGGGAGTGCAGAGGCTCTCTTCTCTGTTGGATTCTGTCCCCGGATCTTGTTGAGGGACGTCCTTTTCTCCCAGCCTTTCCCACCACCACGGTGACCACGGACACTTCCCAGCTAGAGTGTGGGGGGGGGGGGGCATTGCTCAGGAAGGACGGTCCAAAGCATGTGGTCCCCCTCTGAGACCAATTTGCATATCAGTATCCTGGAGATGAGGGTGGTTCTTCTAGCTTTGCAAGCCCTTTAATTTCCATCATCTTCTAGGGACAATTTCTATTCAGTCAGACAACATGTCCATAGTCTGCTATTTAAACAAGCAGAGTGGAACGAGATCTTACCCCCTTTGTCGCAAAGCCATGAGTGCGTGGGAATGGGCGATTTCCACCGGCCGTTTTCTAGTGGCAACGCATATTCTGGGAAGGTCCAGCTTTCTGGTGGGCAGGCTCAGCAGGACTATTCTGATGCCGTACAAGTGGTCTGTGAATCATTCAATAGTGGAACAGAGCTTCCTCAAGTGGGGGGACAGCCTTGCTGTCATTTCTTCGCATCTTCTTCCAACACGAAATGCAGAGAGTTCTTTGCTCTTAACCCCCCTCAGGGGGAAGCCTGCAGAGATGCACTAGTTCATGCTTGGACATCCTTGGGGGGACAGCCTTGCTGTCATTTCTTCGCATCTTCTTCCAACACGAAATGCAGAGAGTTCTTTGCTCTTAACCCCCCTCAGGGGGAAGCGTGCAGAGATGCACTAGTTCATGCTTGGCCTTCTTGTCTTCTTTATGCTTACCCCCCCCCCTTACCTCTCATCCCAAAGTTTCTTCAGCAAGCTCGCAGGTCGGGGAGTGCAGTAATCTTCATTGCACCATTCTGGCCTCACCAAGTCTGGTTCCCAGCTCTTTGGTCTCACCTGGTAGTTCCATTATGGATCTTGGATCCGGATCTCATTTATCATCCCTCTGGGAGTCCTCACTCAGACCTGGAAAGTCTAAAACTCACTGCTTGGCTGCTCCAGTTCCAGTAATGATTAGTACTCCAGGTTGTCATCTCCTGTTAAGACCATACTGGTGGTGGCTCACAAATCTTCCACCAGGAAAATATATCGTAGCAAGTGGAAATGTTTTTCTTTATGGGCCTCTCAAGGGGAGTTAGATCTCTTTGCGGTTTCGGTCCTGGCCATTCTAGAATTTCTAGCCGGTATTTTTCACCAAGTTGCTAGCTCTTCAACTGTTAAAGCCTTCCTTAAAGGTACCTTTCTCTTACAGCCCCCAGTGAAAGATCCTTCACCTCCTTGGGACCTTACCTTTGTACTTCAGGATCTAGTCTCCCCCTCCCTTTGAGCCCGCAACATCAGTAGATTTACAGCTTCTTTCCTGGAAGACAGCTTTCTTAGTGGCTAATCACTTCAGCGAGGAGGGTGTCTGAACTTCAAGCAATGTCCATCAAAGTCCCATACATGGTTTTTCATAAAGACAAGGTTTCCCTGCACACTAATCCTTCCTTTCTCCCTAAAGTGGCCTCAGAAGCAAATATCAAACTGTCAGTTTGCCTGCCTTTTTTCCAAATTTCCAAAACAGGGGTGAATACAAATTACATTTATTGGATGTGCACAGGCAACTGAAGTTTTATTTACACAGAATAAAATCTTTTCATAAAGCTGACCAGTTGCTTGTTTCCTACTGCAAACCCTTTATAGGCAAACCAATTTCCAAAGTTACCCTCGCTCGCTGGATTTCACAATGTATCATTCAAGCATATTCTGATAGAGGCATCTCCCATCTGGGTCAGATGAAAGCCCATTCAACTTTGATATATGGCAGCATCAGCAGCCTTTTGGTCTAGGGTATCGCTTGATGATATTTGTGCTGCAGATACTTGGTCTTCATCTCACACCTTCATATCTCATTGCAAATTGGACATTGTATCCAGGAGTAGGGCATCCTTTGGCTCCGCAGTGCTCCAGAATATCTTCCAGGAGGGCCACCTGATGGTGGTTGCTGGGGACTCTGTCCCAAAGGTTGAAGACAAAATGAAGTAAACTACTTCAGGTAAAGAAGTTATGTACTCACCATAACGTTCCATCTGAGTTAGTTGTACTTCATTTGTCTTCAGCCGTTCCCTTATCACTGTTGTCCTCTCCTGGCGTGTAGGATAGTTGTACTTCATTTGTCTTCAGCCATTCCCTTATCACTGTTGTCCTCTCCTGGTGTGTAGGATAGTTGTACTTCATTTGTCTTCAGCCGTTCCCTTATCACTATGGTCCTCTCTTTGTGTGTAGGATAGTTGTACTTCATTTGTCTTCAGCCGTTCCCTTATCACTGTTGTCCTCTCCTGGTGTGTAGGATAGTTGTACTTCATTTGTCTTCAGCCGTTCCCTTATCACTATGGTCCTCTACTGGTATGTAGGAGAGGGCACTATCGTGGGTCTCCTGCTCATGCTTGGCCTAGGTTTTGTGAAGACCCTTTAGTGGTAAGGTCTAAGTGATCAGGCTTATGTTTTCTTGTACAGCAAACTTGATCTGAGGGAAGGAAGGAGCTAGAGGGGCATTATGGGTAAAAGGAGGAGCTTGGAGCTCAGATCAGATGCTAGTGATGCAGCCGTCTTGGGTCTGATCCGGATCCAAATACCCAAAGGTTAAGGTGAGTACATAACTTTTTTCCGTAATCTTTTTTTCCTTTTACTATATTTATTAACAAATATAACGTGTTTGACCTGACAACTTTGCGTCCAAAAATTACTCCTATTTATTAACCCTGTTCTCTAAGAAGCTGTTTTCACATGTTTCTGTTGTTGCTTTACAGATATTCTAGAAATTACAGTGCAAGTTGTGTGGAACTTGGCCTTTTTCTAATTCACTCAAATATTTAATAGGATGTTGCATTCTAAATTAAGACCAAACAGTATGTCATTTTTGTTTTAAAACAAAAAAGTATATAAATGATAGTTTCTTGTAGCACTTGTATATGAGAAATGGAAACGTTAATTTTATGTATATTTGTCTCTCAGTACACGTTCCATGTCCTATTAACCACTATTGTCAGCTTTCATCGGTTAGTCCTGGTAAACGTAAATATTTTTAAAATGAGCACATGTTTTTCTTTGTGCCATTTAGCAGTTAGCATTGTTTCTCACACTTAGCAAATTTAAAGTACAATATAGTATCATATAGTATATACTGTTTATATGTATATGCAATAGAAACTACCATTTCTCACAACTTTCTGTAGCGTGATACTTTCACCCTCTGCCTGCTCTGAAAAATGGCTTCTTTTGGCTCAGATGGGCTGACCCGGTTAACAAATGAAAATTAGTGTATGTAGTGTTAAGTCTCATAGTTGTGGTAGAGTTGGTTATGGCAGCAAGGACTGAGGGGAGTTTCCTTATTAAAATCATCCAAAGACCTCGTAAGAGGACCAAACACATTTTAGGACTTAACTGCCAAAATATTCAGCGATTTAGCTGGCTTTGTCACAATCGTGCTCTCAGCTACTGTTTTACAGACTGCAGGGATAGTGTGGCTGCTCTTTGAGGTGCACTGTTCTCACATTCTGGGGTCTACAGTGAACATCGCTATGAACCTTCAGACTCTGTGACAAATGTGTCATATTAACAAGACATAATGGCAGAGTGAAAGGTAGTACACCGGCAGCAGGATGTGCCGAATAGGACTCCTGAATCTGTCATGCTGATGGCGTGGATATGCAC
The DNA here is from genome assembly GCF_019279795.1 of Protopterus annectens. Lineage (NCBI taxonomy): Eukaryota > Metazoa > Chordata > Ceratodontiformes > Protopteridae > Protopterus > Protopterus annectens. The sequence goes on from NC_056744.1 coordinate 1,835,240,620, forward strand.
ATACGTGGTAGTTGCTCAATGACTGAGGCTTATACTGGGACAGGGCCTGTAGGTCAGCAGCTGCTGCTCTTAACAGAGGCATCTTACGATTCCCTCTAACAGAGTTGAATTGAAAGGGCATCTTACCTTCTCTTGTTTTCAGATTTTCTTCCAGCAAGATCGCCATATCTGTGGGCAAAATTAGAGCCCAATTTTGTTTTGTTTTTTTTTTGTTTGTTTTTTTTGAGTCTCATCATCTATGTTGGGATCAGTGTTTGTTTTCTGTTGATATCCTGTGTTCTTGTGTGGATTCTTCATAAATATCAAAGGGGCAGATATGCAGTGGATCACTGAAAAGGACATCACCAACATCCATGAATAAACCCTCTTCTGCCTGGCCCCACCACCTCCATGGCAACACCTCTACTAGGGATCCTGATGTAGTGCGTATACCTTGAATATGTTCACCCACCCATCCCCCTCTGTAAGAGCCAGACAAGCAAGACCTCACAATTTTTCTCCCCTGTGAGCAGACGACCAAACAAACCTGTGTCACCTGGGGTAGTTGGGGCATTATTCTCTCGTGAAACTGCAGAACTAATTGAAAACCAGATGTTTTTTCAGTATAATATTTATATTCCTTTGGACAATAATCATAGTGAATGGCTACAGAAAACTACTGTTACCACCATGGAGTTTAGAAAAAAGTGACATTTGTCCTGAAGGAGATGACAACCAGGCAGATGTTGAAGATGGTGGGTTGCACACATTTTTGGAAGGAGAAACCTTTGGTAGAATAACCCATCTGTGATGTTTACCATGACATCAGTGAGGAAAAAGTTTACAGAACTCTGCACAAGCATCATTTCTGCAGCATCTCATGGCCCTCCATTAGCAACAGTCAGCTGAACAACAGCTGATCACAGTTACCAGTGTGTATCTCGTAATTATTGAAGCCGCAGTTGCTGTCAAGCCATTGTGTCATCCTGAGAAATGAATTGGTAACCATCCTGTTGCAGGTGGTGCAGGTTTCCTTTCCTCACGTTTTGCGTACATCGTGCCTTTCCTCAGGTATGGGGGAACACGTTTTGCATACAATCGTGCCTTTCCTCAGGTATGGGGGAAGACGTTTTGCATACATCATGCCAGCAGTGATGCTTTCTACATACTTTGCCACCTGTGGACCTTTACCTTCTACCTATCCAGACTCAACTGTAATATGTAGGTACCAGCTTTCAGGCAACAGATACTTTTGTACGAAAGGGCCACATGTCATCCTCTCTCCTTACATCAGAAAACTGGGGTGATGCCTTCTCCTTTGTCCTCCCTTCACCCTATTGTCAATGGGCCACTAACCACTCAGGTCAGTGTCATAGCCGATAGGATCTTTCCTCTGTCAGTAATTTGGATATCATCACATTTATTTTTTGACAGAAGGAGACAAGTCTCTCATTTTCAGTGCCTTAACATTATACCTGCGGTCCATTTCCCCCTCCCCCCTTACACTTTTTCCACCTGTCCTATATGCACTTGAATGACTCTGTGAATTCTGTTTCATCACCTGTTTCGATAGTCTATTCAGTGGCTCCACAAACCTTTCTGGAAGAAGTACTTTTGGAGATTCAGGAGGAGTTGAGTCCCTACAATCTATTGCCTGTGTCCATCTTCTGTTTATGTCCTTCCTGTTCATTATAACCTTCACAGCTTCCTGACATGAAGTTCTGCACCAGTGTCATGTCCCCTTTTGTCCTTCGTGTTCAGGATGACCCTTTTACAGCTCAATGACATGATTGAGAAGAGCTTTATCTCCTCAAGCCTTTAGGCATACAATCCCATGGATATTTACTATATATTTTCTCTGAATTTAATTTAATGTATTGAGTTTGTATGTTCTCCCCTTGTCTGTGTGTGGTTCCTCTCACCTAACACAAGCTAGATGTCTCTACCTGTGACCTGAGAGGTATGTCAACAGAGGGCAGCGGCATGGACAATGAGTAGTGCTTTTTGGAGGAAGAATTATGTAGACCAGCCAGGTTCGATTTCAGCTGTGGTGCATATTGACCAATAGATAGGAAAACACTGATCACATGCTGTCAGGGATAACCACTCAGTGGTGTAAAACTGGCTACAGGTGAGTTGGTCATGTTGACTCATGTTACCAAAATGGTGATGGCATTTGTGTCACAAATTTGTCATTAGTAAAGCAAAAAAAGGTGATGTTCCAGAAAAGCACGTATAGATAATAATATTCCTGTTGGGTTCCATAGCAGCTCCCCATCGCTGCTTCACTGAACTGGTTATAATCTGTCCTAAAGTACAAGTAATAAGCACCTCACAATTTGATGTCTATTGCACTGCACATTGTGTTGTCACACAACATTTTCGGACTCCACTCCATCCCAAACTCCTGAGGTATTATTTTATTGTAGGGATAAACTCCAAACAAACAAAAATAAGGCACAAACCAGTATAAAAGCACAGCAGACATGACCACACCGCAAACTCCTCCAGACAAAGTTTAATTTTATTAAGTAAACTAATATAAACCAAACGATTAAAAACATAAGCGCTTTTGTCTGTGTTTAAAACGTCATCAGATAATCATGGAAGCATTTCCACTTCCTCTTATACTATCCTAAACCAATCAGAATTGCTAAACAGTCATGTATTGGGGAAGCTGCCAGCATAGGTTCCAAACCCAAGTAGTTCTTTAAAAAAAACTTACAAGTTAAAAGACTTTATAGTGACAGATCTTAAGAAATAAGGCACACATTAGCGAAGCAAACCAAATGCAACAACTCTTCAACTTTAAGTGCAATTTTTTTAAATGAAATAAATTGCATGCAATCTATGACTTGAATAAGTAGTCTGAACCAATATTTAAAAATACATGAAAAATATGTATGAATATGTATATAAAATACATAATTTTATGACAGTTTTTATTTTAAAACATGTTTCATAACTATGTATTTAATACTGTAGCAGCATGCTACACCACAAAATTGATCAGATTGTCCACCCTGTTCTTTCTAATTCTTTTAACCTCAACAGGCAGTTAGAGAGTTGACCATTTAAATCAGGCTGGTTGTTAAAATGTAAAGTGAGTTGCCAGTACAGCTCATGCTGTTCAAGATGTAGTACCCATGGATCACGTCTGTCGTGTACCTGCCATGGACCACGTCTGGTCATGTACCACGGCTGGTCGTGTACATGCCATGGACCACGGCTGGTCGTGTACCTGCCATGGACCACGGCTGGTCGTGTACCTGCCATGGACCACGGCTGGTCGTGTACCTGCCATGGACCACGGCTGGTCGTGTACCTGCCATGGACCACGGCTGGTCGTGTACCTGCCATAGACCACGGCTGGTCGTGTACCTGCCATGGACCACGGCTGGTCGTGTACCTGCCATGGACCACGGCTGATCGTGTACCTGCCATGGACCACGGCTGATCGTGTACCTGCCATGGACCACGGCTGGTCATGTACCATGTCTGTCGTATACCTGTATTTGTTCAACGATACAAAATTTAAAGTCATGTGTAGGATTTTCATTAATGTGATTAGCTAATGCATTTAATTTCTTTTTCTTGAGGTTTTCCCAATATAAAAGCAGCGGCATGAATTACAGTTAGCACAATGTACCACCCCTGTGTAGTTGCAAGTTTGCAAGCTATTGATGTTAATTGCATGTTGGTTGACCTGTAGTTATTGTGTAGTGATGACAAACTTACAGTAACTGCAACCCCCATAAGTTTTTATGCCCTTAACAGTAGTCTGTTTTGATGATTTGTTTCAAACAACGCCTTGAGATTAGTTCCCCTGCGATATAGAATTCTTGTTTTTTTTTACCAGTATTTTCCCTTCGGAGATGTTCAAGTAGAACTGCCCAGTTCTTCTCAAGTATGTTTTTTGTCTTTTGTGAACTCAGTAATAAAAGAACAATATAAGTTGTCAGCATTAGATACCCCATCGGCTTTCCTCAAGCTGCTTATAATGTGTGATGAGAGACATTTTTTTGGAATAGAAGGGGGGCAAAATAGTCTTCCTTTTATTCATCACTTCATACACTGCATTGTCTATAAAGGCAGTGGGATAAACCCCTTTTAGAAAACACTTCAAGATTTGGCATTCATCCCAAAAATCCTGTTCTCTGGAAGTCATACTGGCTCCACAGATGAATTGGCCCTTTATGACCGCCTTTTTCTGGATAATGGGTTGGAAGCTATCAAAGTGAAGAAAGCTGTTGGAGTATGTTTTCTTACCATATATTTTGCATTATTTGATAAGCATGGACAGGAATACATCCATGTTTTGATAAACCATAAGTCTAAATTAATTGAAATTTTAATCATTGATGTCCAGGGTCTTGACAGTTTAATTTTACATGATATTAACTATGAGCGGCGTAAGTTTGAACATGTTCGAATATTTTTTAGTATTGAAGAACAAGTGGAAATAGAGGCGGAAAATAAAAAAAAAAATAACCAGGACCAGAAGGACTATGCTAATAATAGAACTTGTCCCTCACCACCCCCAGTTAGATTTGGGGTATGAGGGACAACATTAATGGCTTGCACACCTCCGCAGGGGTGGTATATTGTGCTACTCGTAATTCATGGGAAAACCAAGAGAAAACTCCCCACTCTTATGGACTTCCTGCATGTCTACAAAACACAGACAAACCAAAAACCGTTGAAACCAAACCTTGAACTAGCCACAGGAAAACGGACGAGTGGTGCTGCTGCTCCTGGCTTCCTTTGCTAACTTCTATGTCCAAAACACCCAGCAGCTTGTTGCTTCAGCAATAAAAGTATTTATTAAGCGATACCAACTCCAGTACACTTTGGTTAGTTAAAACAGCAAAAAGTAAATGCTTTTCGTTTTCATAAATTCGAAAACTTTTTCAAACACCTTATACTCCGCCCCTTCCTTCTATTTATACAATACATGATGTCATGTATCATTAAAGATACAAGACATCTTAGAATAAATTAACCTTATAAGGTTCTAAACTTCTAAAGTTCTATAGTTATGAATTTCTTATAAAGTTAAGTAACTTACAAAAAGATAAAAATAATAATAGGATATAGAACTAAGATCTTTGCAATACATACATTTGTCATCTAATACCATGAGTATTTACCCATCACCTGGTCATTATATAGGTACTTTGTATTACAATCTCGGTTCTTGTAACAAAATGTTACCTCCGTTCCATGAAAGCGCTTCACATTAACTGTATTTGTACATATGTAAGTAAACTAAAACACCTTCTTTTAGGCGCTTAGTTAATAATGCTGTGTCCTAACAGTGCATGTTACTGTGTCTAAACTATATGTCTACATGATATTCCGTGTCTTATGTACATAAAAACCTTAGTAAAAAAATTTTTTAGGATTTTAAAATACGGATTACGTTAAATGAATGTACATAAAAGACTCTATTCAAGTTTCTGTTAATACCATTATTCAACACTTTCGTACTCTGACGTGTATATGCATGACTAAACTAAAAATGAAAATGTGTAGGTACACATTTGTACCGTGCATTACGTATGTTAGTGACCTTAATAATCTGGCTCACCGCATATCGCAGTCTTTTGTTGACAGAATTGGACTTGACAATAAAATACTTCTTAGATTTCTATCTATAAGTGCACTCATGGTGTAACGAGTGTAATATATTGCCTACACTGTTGGTTACTGGACCCCAACTGTGAAAGATCTATACCATCTTGTGTTGACCCATCTTCTTGAATTCTACAAATGTTAAAAATTAAAAATATTAATTACGTTTTACTTAACCTAAGCTCCTAAAAAATGTATGTATGTATATGTAAAAGGAACTTGGTACTCATGAAATTTTACTAAAAATGTATATATATGTGTGTGTATATTACACGAAAGTTGTAACATTGTGCTGAAATTAAATAATGAGTTAAAAAATGAATTAAAATAAAATAACTAAAATCAATGACTTCTGTCCATATTCTTTAACCTTAAGATACATAGAATCGAGGACATTTCGTTAATGCCTGGATAGGCGCATGTGTGCGTAGTGAGTTGCCACATAAGTTCTAATCTTTCTAAAAGGAGACGGTCTGGCCCACCGCTTTCGTCTGTTTTTATTTGGTCAATAACTCGAAACTTGAAATTTGTGTCCTACGTATTCTGTCGTATGTCTTGCCAATGCATTGTCAAGTTTACTGTATTTTATACTATATAGGTGTTCATACATTCTTTAAGTGTTCGTATAGTTTTACATATATAGAAAGCCTGACACTGTTGGCATTTGGCCAAATATACTATCATTTTGGATTGACAATTGTACTTATTGTATATTTAACGTTAACGGATGCTAAATGCCTGTCCCGTGTCAATATGTTTACAAACATTACACATCAAGCACTTTGTCATCCCTGGGTTTTTTGTCAGTTTATTGACTTGATGTTCCAAGATCGTTTTCATGTTTCTACCTTTTTTAAATATTAATTTAGGGAATTCTGTAAGTCTTTTCCTTCCATTTGGATCATTTCCCAATTCTTGTAAATAATTTTCCTTAAGTCTTCTGCATTTATAGTGTGTCGAGTAATGAAACGATAACTGGCGTACCTGCCTCCCCCGTGATTGTCATTATTTACCAAAGCTTCACGCTTTCTCTCATTGTCTATATCTTCTACGTCAAGGATGGCTTTATATATTCCTCTCTCTTTCTTTTGATGTTAATTTCATTGGTTAAGTCATAAACTAGATCATGTGGGTATCCCCTACTCTGAAACATCTTGTCCAGTTTTTGACCTTCAATATGAACATCTATGTCAAGGGTTATCATTCTAGCAGCTCTTACCAGTTATCCTTTCACCACTGATCTTTTTTGATAGTGTGGGTGACAACTGGTAAAATGTAATAAGCTGTTAAAATAAGTCTCTTTTCTGAAAATGGTACTCGCGTAACTATTATGTACGTTGTCTTCCCTTAGTTCTATGTCTAAAAATAAAATCCTGTCTTCACTGTATTTAGAAGTAAACTTTAAAAATTGTGTAGTATTGTTCAAATAATGAGTTAATTCTTTGGATGTGTTTTCGCCACCTTTAATTATGACAAAAATATCATCTAAGAATCTTGTATAATAATACAGCAAGTTTTTTTGTGTGTTTGGTTCATGATATGTTCGTCCTCCCACTGAGCCATAACTAGGTTAGCAAAACTTGCTCCTAGTGGGGAGCCCATTGCAACTCCTGCTTTTTGCAAATATAGGGCGTTGTCAAATGTAATGTAGTTAGATAAAACTATGTCTAATAACTCCTCTACTACGTTAAGCTCTTTACGTGACATACCTAAGTTATTTAATTTTCTCGAGACCCATTCGATCCCTTCTTGGTGAGGAATACAGGTGTACAGGTCCTTTACATCAATTGTTATAAAATTAAATTCTTCCTTGTATTCTAATTCATTAATATCTTTCAAGAAGGACCACGAGACTTTACAAATTTGACACTCAAACTTTATATACTTTTTCAATAATGAGTCCACTACTTTCGTACAACCGTAAGTAATACTGTTACAGGCGTCTAGTACTGGTCTCATTGGGGGATTTTCTATATTTTTGTGTATTTTAGGTACGCCAAGTAATAATGGAATTTTAGGTGCTAACACAGTCATGTAATTATACGTGTCCAAATCTATTTTTGCTTCTGTAAACAAGTCACTGATATATACTTTTATTCTTGAATAAGCAATGTTCAATTCATTCCTCGAAACACTAGTGTATGTTTCACTATTCAGTAATTCTTTCATTCTCTGTTTGTAATCTTCTGTTTCCATAATAACTAACCCGCTTCCCTTATCTGGTTTCATAAATCTGAGGGGTAATTTTAATATGGAGTTCAAAGCGTGTTTTTCTTGTTCGGTAATATTTCTTTGGTTTTTCTTTATCTTACTATTTGCTAAACTGTGTCTTATGTCAATTTTACATGTTTTTTCGAACAAGGCTACGCTGTTCTGTGGTGGTGGGTTATAGGTACTAGTGATATAAAATTCAGAATCTCTGTGGACGTTTGTGCCTAGAATGTCTGCCAAATTAACTTTACGCACAAACAATTTAAAATCAGTAAGTGTCTGTGCCAATTGTGCCCTTTCTGCTATAACAAATGTGTGACCTTTGGCAAAAAAGTTCAAGTGCAGAGTCTATAATTGTCTCTGTGTGGTTGTACACCGTAAAGTCTCCTTGTTCATTGGACAGCTTTTTACAGTACCTGATGTTGTTACGGTGTATGTCATCTGTTACCTCCTCCTCCTGTTGTTGTTGTACCGCTGTTGGTTCCTTCTCCGGAGATTGTGGTTCTGAGTTTGATGGTGAAAATTTTCATTATTGTTCATGTTGTTGTTACTGGGGTTGTCCGTATTAGTGGAGTTCTTTTGGATAATTCTTTCACTTCTACGTACTTCCCTATCACCATAACTGTGCTGGTCATTACTTCTTTCCCTCACTGGTGGGGGGGGGGGCCTCAGTTACATGCGGTCCTGGGTTTATATCTGTTCTAAAAGATGTTTCCTTCTGTCTCCACACCTGAGAAGGAGGTGGTTTTGAATACGCTGTCCCATTCCTATAGGCCGTTTTGTCACGTTGCATTTTCTTTTCTTTTATCTTTAATTTTTCCATAAGTTGATTAATACTATCAAAAGACCTGTTGTAGTCGAATTTGTAGCGTTCAAAGTCAGAGCTACTAGTTATTTCTCTGTCAATTTTCTCTGTCTGTGGCTAAAATTTCAAGGTTTGATTGATAATGTTTGGTCATCAATTCAAGGAGTTCTATTCCATGTCTGTCGAACATGTTGATTAGGTCACTATGGAACGTTGACCCCTCCTCTAAATTTGTCGGGTACTGCCAAGATCTCAGTCCTTTAGGTACTACTTTTTCTTTTACACATTCGTTAAAGTAAGAAACTTCCAACTGCAGTTTCTTATATTTGACCAAGATGTGATTAAGTGACTTAAGATTTGTAACAATAGAAATGTTACCTTCAGCCGGGTTCTCTTGTGTTGTCATATGTTCAATGTTACCAAATTGTACAGGATGTAATGGGATCCTATCTCGCCTACATTCATGACAGATGGGTTCGGAGCCGATCCATCGGCTCCGACTCGGCAACTAATACACTAGCACGAAGTCTCTCATTGGCTGGGCTACTCCCTATCCCAGGATGCACTACACCTGCTTCCCCAGATCTCGTTTGCCGCTTTACAAGCTGGACGTGGTCTCGACTTGGCTGGAGCTAAGTGGTTCTTTTTACCTTTATTGGTCTTTGACCTTGGGGTTTTTTGTCATATATTAACCAAACAGCTGTTTTAACAGCTATTCCTTATTATTCCTTGCTATTTGTTACATTTGAGTGCTTGAGTGTCTTCTGGTACTTAATTTTTTTTAAGTTAGAGGGCCTTTGCCCTACCTTTGTGTGCTATTTAACTTTTATTACCTGTTGTGGTTAATTGTTTTCGGGCCAAGCCCGTTTAAATTAGAGGGCTTTGGGCCTTTGGATTTGTTTTGTCTGTTTGTGAGGTAAACTTTTTTCTTAAGTACTCGCGCCAGTGTGTCTCGCGCTTCTCAGTTGGCGCAATTTTGTGATAGTGCTTACTAATTGTGGTAAAGTCATACTTGTTGAAGGGCCTGTACTATGTCCAAGGAACACAAGTCAGGTTTTAAAAAATGCACTCGGTGCAGTTATAAAATGTCCATCACAGACAGTCATTCAGTCTGCGTTTATTGTTTGGGGCCGAAACATCTGCAAGAGACTTGTAGCGTATGTCATGCTTTCTCTGCTAGAGTTCTTCAAGAACGTAAGAACAAGTTGATATTGAAAGGGCTTATAAAACCTTCGTTTGAGGAAGCCTTAAATCCTCCTGTTGCTTCCAAAAAGAAAAGATCGTCGGCACCGACAAGTCCGTCGGAGCCGACTTCTAAAAAGACTAAATTGACCTCTTCTTCTTCGGCTCCACTGACTTCGGGGCCGAGGGTCGAAGGGTCTGCCTCGGTACCTCCTACTTCGGCTCCATTGCCTTCGGAGCCGCAAGTTGGAGTATCGAGAGGTGAATCACCTCCATCGGTTCCAATGGCTTCGGAGCCGGTGGAAGTGTGCAGCTCAGACTCTTCCCCTCGGCTCCGAAGAAGGCTCCTTCGGTGCCGATGGTGGTCCATGCTGTGGTGGAGTCGGCGCCGACAGTATTGGAGCCGTTTCGGAGCCGGTCCCCTTCTCTCGGAGCCGAGAGGAAAGTCTTCTCGAGTGTCTACCTCCTCTAAATCCTCGAGACTGTCAGATTCGGACCTGGATAGGGTTTTACAGAGGCTGTTCCAATCTCCAGTGTTTACTAAAATGGTCTCGGCTCCAGCACAGTTTGCTTCGGAGCCGATCCCCCCTCCAACACATTTGATTCCTCCTCCAACCTCTTCGGAGCCGTTGGAGCCGGTGGTGGTGGAGCAATGTGGAGCCATACGGTCGGAGCAGAGACCCCTTACAGGCCTTTCGGCTCCGACTTTGCTTCCTACCCTGTCCTCCGGTTCAGGGTTTGGTACTGCGACCTCTTCAGCCGGGCCCGAGGGAATACTTTGGGATTGGGTGCTTCGGTGCCTAGTCTTCCTCTCGGAGCATCGGCTGCTGGGATTCCCAGTGCCATCGTGGCCTCTAGACCAGTGACCTCCTTGGATTCTGGAGGTCCGGCCTTTGAGGCCATGAGGAGCGCGCTGGCCATGCCCTTGCCGGCTCAACAAGATTCTACCTCACCGTCCCTAGATTTGGAGACTGGTGCCTCTGTTGTGTTGCAGCCCCCCGGCAGCGGGGCCCAGGGCCTGAGGATACCCCCATCGGGTTCCTTCTTCGGGTGGTCCGTCCAAACTGCTTCGGACGAACCCCCACGGAAGAAATTGTGTAAGAGGAAACACGTGGACTCCCAAGATGAGTCTATCACATCGGATACTGACCTCGATGACGCAGAAGGGTCCCCCAAATCATCTTCGGATGATATCTCCTTCTCAGATATCTTGGAGATTCTGAGACAGAGAGGTGACTGGCAAGCCAAAACCCCTTCAGCTGAGGAGTCAGTCTTCCTCAAGGCCTTTGGGGCCCAGCCTTCCGCCTCCTGGGTGTCTCCGCCCTTCGATGAACTCCTTGATTTGGTTTCTCGAAGGGTGTGGGAACACCCTGATTCTGTGGAACCGGTGTCTGCCAGGCCCAATAAATTTTTGTCAGCCCCCCCCCCCCAGAAGGAGTTTCTCACAAAGGGTGTGCCTGTAGATGCTTTGGTGGTGGCTTCTGCCACACAGCAGGACGTGGCAGAGGCTTCGACGTCTATTCATCCTCCTAATAAGGATTCCAGGAGTATGGATAGGTATGGGAAGCGTAGCCTGTCCTCAGCGGCCTTTACCTTACGGTCGCTGAACTACTTATGTCATTTTACGAGGCTCCAAAGAGATCTTCTCAAAGAGCTAAATGATTCTCTTCTTGGTAATCTACCTGAGGCGCTGGCCCCGACTGTTGGCGCACAGATGACTACCCTCTTTTCTATTAACTCGTCCATGAGGCTCATCTCATATGCGGCCGAAGGGGCGAGTAGAGCAGCGGGAACAGGCGTTGCCCTCAGGAGACAAGCCTGGTTACGCTTGTGTTCGTTCACGGAGGCTTTCAAGTCTTCCTTCACGACGCCTTTGATGGGTCATCCTTGTTTGGACCCAAGGTGAAGGACACACTAACTAGGTGCGAGCAGGAGGGCAAGACTTTGACTGCCGTTGGGGCCCGATTTTCCGCTCCTTCTAGGCCTTACCCCAAGGCTGGGAGAGGAAGGAAAATGTGGTTTAAAAAATCTCAGAAGTCTTTCCCTACTCCACCTGGTGATTCCCCCTCCAGAGGCAGGGGGGGGGGGATTTTGGAAGACGCCGCCCCAGAGGTGGCAGAGGCCCCCCTTAACTCTGGAGACCGCGATTCCTTTCGTGGTTCTTCATACAACCAGCGTTCCTGAGTTGTTGCCCGACTGTGCAACTCCGGAGCCAGTCGGGGGTCACTTTGCGGCGCATCCACAAGCTTGGGAATCCATAACAAGCGATCAGTGGGTGCTTCGCATTATTACCGGAGGATATATCATCCCCTTCAACAAACCCCCCCCTTTCTTTAAGGGAAATCCCGGACGTACCACCCAGTCAGCGGGATCAAGCAGCATTAGAGGTTTCAAAGCTGCTAGAAAAAAGAGCCATCCAGCCTGTCCCCATCGACCAGATCGGATCAGGAACTTACTCAAAATTATTTTTGGTACCAAAAAAGACAGGGGACTTCAGGCCCATTTTGGACCTCAGTTCATTGAATCGTTTCGTAAAGAAGTCCAAATTCCGAATGTCACTCTTCAATCTATTCTTCCTTTGCTGGAAAAAGATGCATGGATGTGCTCCATAGATCTCCAGGACGCTTACTATCACATTCCCATAGCTCAAGAGTCCAGGAGACATTTACGCTTCCGCCTCGGAGTCAGTCATTTCCAATTCCGAGCACTGCCCTTTGGTCTCACCACAGCCCCCAGGGTGTTCACCAAGTGTCTGGCAGTGGTAACTGCTCACCTGAGAAGTCTGGGATTCCAGGTGTTTCCTTATCTAGACGACTGGCTCCTTACTGCCACCTCCGAGCATCTGCTACTCCAAGCGCTCAGAGCCACGTTTACCTTGGGCCGTTTCATGGGGGTCACGTTCAATTTGCAAAAATCTGTACTACAGCCATCTCAGCGTATTACTTTCATAGGCGCAGACTTAGACACAAAAAGAATGCGCGCCTTTTTACCGGCAGCAAGAATTCAGGTCTTACAAGATCAAGTCAAATCCTGCCTCCCCCTACAAAGAGCCCCGGCCCATCGGATCCTACAACTGTTGGGCTCGATGGCGTCGACCATACTTTTAGTTCCCTTGGCCAGACTTCACATGCGAATTTTACAATGGCTACTGTCGGTTCAATGGTCTTATCAGGAACTTCCCTTGAACCACTTAATCATAATCACGGAAAGTTGCCGTCGAGATCTGCATTGGTGGCTTCTCCAATCAAATCTCGACCAGGGGCGACCCTTTATACCTCAACGTCCCGTTGCCACTGTGACTACGGACGCCTCCCAGGTAGGGTGGGTCATTACCTGGACAGGTCGGTCCAAGGCACATGGCAGATCCAGGAAACGCATTTGCATATCAATGTCCTGGAGATGAGAGCGGTACTATTGGTACTCCAAGCTCTCCATCACGCTCTCCCACAGGGTCCGATTGCCATCCTATCCGACAACATGTCGGTGGTATGGTACATAAACAAGCAAGGTGGAACCAGGTCTTACCCACTATGCAGAGAAGCCATGAGACTTTGGCACTGGGCGGTAGCTACCAACCGCTTTCTGATGGCAACGCACATACCGGGGAAGTCCAATGTGATTGCGGACAGATTAAGCAGGACCATTCTTATACCCCACGAATGGTCCCTCAACCAGGGTATAGCTGCAAAAATCTTCGACAGATGGGGTCATCCTTGCTGCGACCTGTTTGCCAGCCCTCACAATGCGAAATGCAGAGAGTTCTTCACACTGTTCCCTTCTCAGGGACAGATTCCCAGGGACGCTCTGACTCACATTTGGCCCCGGTCTTCTACGCCTTCCCTCCGTTCCCCCTCTTACCGAGGGTGATACAGAAGGCCATTTACATGGAGAGCGAGATGATTTTGATTGCCCCGCACTGGCCTCGTCAAGTTTGGTTTCCTTTCCTACAGAGGCATGCGATAGAAGGTCCATGGTTTCTGGATCCGGTGCCAGACCTGTTGACTCATCAGTCAGGACGGCTTCATCCGTCTCTCAGGTCCCTGAAGTTGGCAGCGTGGTTACTCCACTTCCATCCTTAGTCCGAGACAATGCTCTTTCCCCGGACGTGGTCCACATACTGTCTTCTTCTCATAAACCTTCCACCATCAAACTTTATTCCAGTAAATTGAAAAGGTTTGCTTTCTGGGCCCAAGAACGGGGTATAGATCCTCTCACTGCACCAGTATCAGAGGTTCTGAATTTTCTGGCCTCCCTTTTTCAGTCGGGCTCATCAGTTTCTACCATTAAGGTTCAACTAGCGGCCATTTCTAATTTTCATGCTTCATTTGAACCTTCATTGATGTCTCACAAACTTTGTAAGGCTTTCCTTAAAGGGGCTTGGCTCCTGAGGCCTCCTTTATCTCATCCTGTCCCCCCGTGGGATTTGAATATGGTTCTTGCTGCCCTAACTGCCCGTCCTTTCGAACCAGCTGCTACCTGTGATTTAAAATTTCTGTCTTGGAAAACGGCCTTTTTAGTAGCCATAACGTCTGCCAGGCGAGTTTCAGAACTTCAAGCTCTTTGTTCTGATCCTCCCTATTTGATTTTTCACAAGCATAGAGTTTCATTGAAATTAAACCCTGCATTTATACCAAAAGTGGCCTCCTCTTTCTGTATGCAACAAACTATAGAACTCCCTGTCTTTTTCCCAGAATTCTCTAATAACGCAGAATATACTTTGCATCAATTGGACGTACATAGACAACTGCGTTTTTATTTGAATAGAACCGCTCAAACGCGGAAATCGAACCAATTGTTTGTTTCCTTTGCAGTGAACAAATTGGGTCAACCAGTAACAAAAACCTCCATTTCTAAATGGATTAAAGATTGTATCATTTTTATTTATTCACAGGCTAACAAAGATCTTCCCTTTCCAGTCAAGGCTCATTCTACCAGGGCAATGGCTACTTCCGTAGCTTTTCACTCCAAGTTATCAATAGATGATATTTGTGCTGCGGCAACCTGGACTTCTCCGCACACTTTCATTTCTCATTACAAATTGGATGTGGTTTCTCGAGGCAGAGCTTCCTTTGGTTCCACAGATGTTCTTCATTCCACATTGCTGCAGTCCTAACTATTGGGTAGTCCGCTGTCCCAGTCGGCCCGAATACCAAAGTATATGGCTGACGTCGGTCAAGGCGCATTAGACTGACGTCAGTACGTCAGGGTACTAATGCGCATGACCGACGTCATATCCTTAGTCTTTTTTGCCGCATGGTCCGATGCAGAAGCAGTTTTGCGAGTGCAGGTTGGCGTTCTGAAAGTTTCTGAAGTCAGAGTTTCAGACCGAATCAAAGTTGGCTAAGTACCCCGTTGGGGAATATTTTGTTTTTTTCTTGCCTCAGTATTTAACCGGATGTCAGAAAAAGTGAATAACTGTATTTCTTGTGGGAAACAGATACCTCATAGGGATTACCATACTTTGTGTATACCTTGTTTAGGGCCTGAGCACGACGTTGTTGGATGCCGCTCTTGTGCTAGATTTAACAAACGCACTATTAAGAGAAGGTTAGACTGTGCCAGGTTAGTTTTTGGGAAGCGTTGTAATTATAAAATGCCGTCGGATACTCCGACGCCCGCTTCGGCCAAAAAACGCAAGGACAAAGCAGCAAAGCCTAGAGTGGAAGAACCGACAGTCCCGGACGTCGGTTCTTTAGAAGGCTCAGTGGAGCCGGAGGTTCTGCCAGGAGTTTCTTTGGAGTCTCAGGGAGAGACTTTACTGTTACAGGATGTGTCCTCTCAGGAAGTAGGCCAGGCTGAAGGGGCTTCTCAGGTGGCTGTTCTTCCCTCTCTTCCTAAGGTGGTTAGAGCCTCCCCTTCTGTTTCCAAGGCTTCTTTGAGAGGCAGGCCAAGTTTAGCTTCAGTGGGGTTTCTCCTAGTGCTTCAGGGTCTTTGCCTAAGAAACATATGCTTAAAATGGCAGAGGATTTGATTACTATGATTAGAGGTTCTATGCCCCCTCCTGATAAGAGGCCTAGGGTGGAGCCTGAGTTTGAGAGTTTTGAGCAATGTTCGGAGGCTTCTGAGTCTTTGGCTGAAGACTTGCAGGAGTATCCTCCTTATTCTGATTCTGATGTGGATGATTCTACTCCTTCAGCTTCTCCTCCTGAGGATTTTTCATTTTCAGAGACTCTGCATTCCATGAGGGAGCATTTTAAATGGGAAGGCCAAGATTTCTCTGATTCCAGGAAGAGGCTTAGGGAATTCTTGTTTTTACCCCAGCATAGGCCTTTAGCTATACCTCCTGTTCTGAATGTGGTGGAAGATGTTTTGCCAGAGGCGTCCCTGAATCCTGATTCTTTGCCTCCTGCCCCAGTTAAACCGGATAGGTACTATAGGGTGCCTGAAGCTCATAAGTATCTTTTAAGAGTCCTAGGGCAGACCCGGAAACTGTTTCTCAGGGGCCTAAAGGTGTGAAGGCTTCTGTTGTTAAAAATCCTGTTCCTCCTGATAAAGAGGCAAGGGCTTTGGATAGATGGGGAAAGAAAGTGTATACTTCTTCCACTTTAGCCATGAGGGCGTTGAATTGTCAGTTTCACATGTTAAAATATCAGAATTATCTCCTTTCACAATTGAAGTCTAAGGTGGATGCTCTGGCAGAAGGTATTGAGTGTAAAGAGTTGCAGAATTTAGTTCATGTGTCTGAACAGGTGGGTAAGCATTCCTTGCAGTGTGGTTTGGATGCTGTGCAGGCCTCCTCGAGGGTGGCTGCCACTGGTTCTGTTCTTCGTAGGCACGCCTGGTTGAGGGATCAGAATTTAGCTGAGCATGTTAAAACAAGGATTTTGGATGCTCCTTTACAGTCTGATGTGTTGTTTGGTTCGCCTGTGGAAGCAGTTTTAAAGAAATTGGAGGACAAGGCTAAGTCTATGCAAACTGTTAAGGATTTTTTGCAGGTGCAGCCTCCGAAGTTTAGTAGAAATTGGCCTACTAAGGGATGGACATATCCTGCTTATGATTCCCAGTCTAGGGGTAGGTCTAGACGTGGTAGGGGCAGAGCTCAAGGTTTTTAGGCCTAGAACAGGGAGTTCACCTGCTCAGACTTCTGGTGAGGGCAGGGGTCAGTCCTTTCGTAAACAGACCCAATGACCTACCTTTTCAGCTGCCAGTACATTCTCGCCTGGCAGCACCTTTGGGAGGAAGGCTGGCTCTTTTCAAAGAAAATTGGGATTTAATTACCCAAGACAGATGGGTTTTGGATATCATTCACCACGGTTACAGGTTTTATTTCCATACCTTGCCTCCTTTCAAAGGCATGCCAGACATTCCTCCTCTACAAAGAAAAGAGGCTCACAAGCAAATTTCTCTGTTGCTCCACATAGGGGCCATTCAGCCAGTTCCTGTGCCAGAAAGGGGCCTAGGATTTTATTCTCGCCTGTTCCTAGTACCAAGAAGGGGAACACGTGGAGACCAATTTTGGATTTATCTATCCTCAACACTTATCTGGACATTCCCAAGTTCAAAATGTTGACGTTACAACAGCTTTTACCTCTGCTGGGCAAAGATCACTGGATGGTAACTTTAGATCTCAAGGAAGCTTACCTTCATGTGCCTATCAGACTAAGTTGCAGGAAGTATCTGCGTTTCGAGCTGGAAATTCTCATTATCAGTTCTCTGCATTGCCCTTTGGCTTATCTACTGCCCAGAGTATTCACAAAGGTTCTGGCTCCAGTGATAGCTTACTTCAGGCTACAAGGAATTCAAATCTATCCTTACTTGGACGACTGCCTGATTCTGGCTCAAGAAAAGGAAGACCTTTACACCATTTGGAATTTGTGATAGCAGTGCTAAGATGCCTAGGGTATTCTGTGAACGAAATAAAGTCCAGTCTAGTACCCTCTCAAGACATGTGCTTTCTGGGTGTGAGACTGAATACAGCAGCCCAGATGGCCTTTTAACCCCGGACAAACAAAAGAATCTTTCCAGTTACTTCCATCAACTATCTCTTCAGTCCGGGCTGACTGCAAGGACAGTCCTTCAAGCCTTAGGGTTCATGGCATCTTGTATTCTGGTGCTTCCCAATGCCAAACTGCATATGAGGAAGCTGCAATGGTATCTCAAAATGTATGGACACAGCACTGCCAGGATTTGGACACTGTCATTCAAATAATACCTTGCATTCAAAAGGAATTTTTGTGGTGGGCTCAGGAATGTCACCTAAACAAGGGACTCTCTGTGACCCGACCAGAGGCGAGTCAGATTCTAACGACAGATGCCTCAGACATTGCTTGGGGAGCTCATCTAAATGGAAAGTGGATACAAGACAAGTGGCCTGCCAGACTACAGCATCTACATATCAACATGAAAGAGATGTTAGCAGTCCAGTTTGCATTAATGGCTTTCAAGGAGTTACTTCTTCCAGGGCAGGTGTTGATTCTAACAGACAACACAACTGTCATGTGGTACATCAACAAACAAGGGGAACACATTCTTACCCGTTGTGCAGGCAAGCAATGATTTTATGGGAGACTGCGCTCAGCTTGCAACTAACTCTTCAGGCAAGGTTTCTGCCGGGAGCACAGAACTCCTTAGCAGATGTGTTAAGCAGACAAATCATGGATCCCCACGAGTGGAAACTGGATCTTCATGTATTTCGAAAATTGACAGTGTCATGGGGAACTCCAGACATAGATCTGTTTGCTTCTCCACTAAACCACCAGCTGCCAAAGTTTTGCACAAAGAGGTTTCATCACACAGCTTGGAAAGTGGATGTTCTTTCTTTCAGTTGGAAAAATCTTCATGTGTATGCCTTTCCACCTCTGCCTCTTCTCCCAAAGGTGCTCCTAAAGGTCAGACAAGACAAGCCAAGGATGATTTTAATAGCTCCAGATTGGCCTCGGCAACACTGGTACCCATTACTGAGGAGTCTGGTAAGGAAGCCTCCATGGCCTTTACCCTTGATTCCACACCTGTTGTCTCAGAGGGACGGTCACCTGCTCAATGTCAAGCTTCACTCTCTTCATCTAACAGCATGGCATATTCTGTTTTGAAACACAGCAGGTCTCAACTTCCTCAACAAGTTTTAAATGTGATTATGGAAGCCAGAAGACCTAGTACAAGGAAAGTGTACGCAGAAAAATGGAAGAGATTTTTATTTTGGAGTGCAGCAAACAATTTGGAGATTTCTGAGCCTAATTTGAGTGTGGCTCTTCAATATCTTACTGAGTTATTGGACAAAGGTTTGTCTTTCTCTTCCATTAAGATTCATGCTGCAGCAATTTCAGCTCACTATGATTGTGACCCACCATTGTTTTCGCATCCTTTGTTCAAGCAATTTCTTAGAGGGGCAAAGAATATAAGACCCCCGTGAGCTCCTACTCCTGCTTGGGATCTCAATTTTGTGTTGGAGAAACTTACTCTACAACCTTTTGAGCCTCATGCTACTGCTGAATTGAAATACTTGTCATGGAAGACTGCTTTTGTTGGCCATTACTTCTGCAAGAAGGGTTTCTGAATTGCAGGCCCTTATGGCGGTAGAGCCTTTTTTGATTTTTCATAAGGATAGGGTATCATTACGTACTAATCCTTCCTTTATGCCTAAGGTGGTTTCTAGTGTGGCTTTAAACCAAACTATTCATTTGCCTACTTTTTATGCAGATCCCCAAAATAAAGGGGAAAAGATTTTGCACACTTTAGATGTGCACAGGCAATTGCGTTATTATTTAAGCAGGACTAAGGATTTTAGGCAGTCTCAGCAGTTGTTTGTTTCTTTTGCTTTGAGTTCTCAGGGCAAGCCTGTGTCAAAGCAAACTATTTCTAAGTGGATTGGGTTTTGCATTGCATTTTGTTATTCCCATCATGGCAAGGAGATTCCAGCTGGGATTAGGCCTCATTCCACTAGGGCTACTGCCACTTCAACAGCATTTCTAAGGGGTGGCAACTAAGGATATTTTGGAGGCAGCTACTTGGAGTTCAGTGCATACTTTCTCTAAGCATTATCACCTTCCTCTCTACTCTAAATCTAGGGCTGGTTTTGCCATAGCTATTTTGCAAGGCATGTTGTCAGCTCCTGCTTCCTTATGATTTGCCAGCCTCCCTTACCTCTGCTTTGGGATTCTACCCAATAGTTAGGACTGCAGCAATGTGGAATGAAGAACATAGTACAGTTTTGTACCTACCATAAATGTAGATGTTCGAGGATCCACATTGCTGCAGTCCAATTTACCCTCCCTCCTTCCCCTCTGTGTTTAGGGGTGGTTGTGTAGGTGAGGTTATACTCTGGTAATTTTGTATATATTGTACATATTTTTGGTGCAGGAATGTTTGGAGTTTTTGGTTTTGGCCTTGTCTTTTTAGGGTCTTCTGACATCTGGGGCAAGAAAAGACTGAGGATATGGCGTCGGTCATGCGCATTAGTACCCTGACGTACTGACGTCAGTCTAATGCGCCTTGACCGACGTCAGCCATATACTTTGGTATTCGGGCCGACTGGGACAGCGGACTACCCAATAGTTAGGACTGCAGCAATGTGGATCCTCGAACATCTACATTTATGGTAGGTACAAAACTGTACTTTCTCAGGAGTGTGTTCCAATGAGCCACCCGGGATGTAGGTGCTAGGGACGCTGTCCCATCTGTCATGAATGTAGGCGAGATAGGATCCCATTACATCTTTTAGTTATGTACTTACCATAACTTCGGATGTATGGGATCCATCTCGCCTACATTCATAAGTACCCACCCTCCTTCCCCCTTCCATTTGGATTTAGAGGAGCTGTAGTCCCTCTTTTCTTAGCGTTCTTTCTTGAAGAACTTTAGTTGGTTATTGTGACTACTAATTTTTCTGTGTTTGCATGGATGTATGAAAGCGAACAAACAAGATCTGGGGAAGCAGGTGTAGTGCATCCTGGGATAGGGAGTAGCCCAGCCAATGAGAGACTTCGTGCTAGTGTATTAGTTGCCGAGTCGGAGCCGATGGATCGGCTCCGAACCCATCTGTCATGAATGTAGGCGAGATGGATCCCATACATCCGAAGTTATGGTAAGTACATAACTAAAAGTTCTTGTAACCACGCTGATAAGTTAAGAGTCCCAATATGCCCCGAGGTATTGTTGTCATCTCTTGTGCTTCTAGTATTACTACCCAAGTTAACACTATCTTGTTGGTTAAGTGATTAACTTGGGTGGTTATTAGGTTTAAAGTTTGTTGAAGAAGAGTTCGAGTTCACTCTCTGAAGGTTACAATTAATTGTTTGTTGGCTTAATGTGTTGTTGTTGTTTACAATCTCCTTCTCACCTAGGCGACTCTTCACAATTCCATTCATTCTGTCCATTCTTTCCGTTAACATTTCCACTCTTTGATATAAGAGGTTAATTAGTAAAGTTAAATTACCGCTTTCACTGTCCTGTATGCCGGATATTTGTGTACTCTCGCCGTTCTCTGCTGCCATAAACACAAACGACAGACAAACCAAAAACTTTAAACCAAACCTTGAACTAGCTGCGGGAAAACTTCTATGTCCAAAACACACAGCAGCTTGTTGCTTCAGCAATAAAAGTATTTATTAAGCGATACCAATTCCAATACACTTTGGTTAGTTAAAAACAAAAAGTAAACGCTTTTTGTTTTCATAAATTCGAAAACGTTTTCAAACACCTTAAACTCCGCCCCTTCCTTCTATTTATACAATTTATAACATCACGTATCATTAAAGATACAAGACACCTTAGAATAAATTAACCTTATAAGGTTCTAAACTTCTGTAGTTATGAATTTCTTATAAAGTTAAATAACTTGCAAAAAGATATAAAAATAATAATAGGATATAGAACTAAGATCTTTGCAATACATACATTTGTCATCCAATAATATGAGTATTTACCCATCACCCAGTCATTATATAGATTGTATTACAATCTCGGTACTTGTAACAAAATGTTACCTCCGTTCCATGAAAGCGCTTCACATTTTATAATCCTAAAAAAAATTTTTTACTAAGGTTTTTATGTACATAACAGACGGAATATCATGTAGACATATAGTTTAGACAGACAGTAACATGCACTGTTAGGACACAACATTATTAACTAAGCGCCTAAAAGAAGGTGTTTTAGTTTACTTACATATGTACAAATACAGTTAATGTGAAGCGCTTTCATGGAACGGAGGTAACATTTTGTTACAAGTACCGAGATTGTAATACAAAGTACCTATATAATGACCAGGTGATAGGTAAATACTCATGGTATTAGATGACAAATGTATGTATTGCAAAGATCTTAGTTCTATATCCTATTATTATTTTTATCTTTTTGTAAGTTACTTAACTTTATAAGAAATTCATAACTATAGAACTTTAGAAGTTTAGAACCTTATAAGGTTAATTTATTCTAAGATGTCTTGTATCTTTAATGATACGTGATATCACGTATTGTATAAATAGAAGGAAGGGGTGGAATATAAGGTGTTGAAAACGAAAAGCGTTTACTTTATTTATGAAAACGAAAAGCGTTTACTTTTTGTTTTTAACTAACCAAAGTGTATTGGAGTTGGTATTGCTTAATAAATACTTTTATTGCTGAAGCAACAAGCTGCTGTGTGTTTTGGACATAGAAGTTAGCAAAGGATGCTCCAAGAGCAGCAGCACCACTCGTCTGTTTTCCTGCGGCTAGTTCAATGTCTACAAAACAAACAGCACCAGAATTACCCATTTTAAGGACTTAAACCTTGCTTCTGATATACATAGGTCCTGCTGGAGAGATAGGTATGTATCCTAGAGACTATTGTGTTTATGGAACAGGCTCCCCATCCATTTGAAGCAGACTTCCTCCCTAATCCAATTCAAGTACAATTGGATGGGAAACCAGAAATTCATTGCTGGTTTGGCAACTATGTCTCTAATGGACACCGGTAACCTGTAAATGGTTCATCTCCCAGGTCCATGCTTAGACTTATCAGGGGTATCAGAACTTGTCAGAGATTTGGAATGCATGACTAGGCTTAAAAGACCCTTGTGGTGGTTTGCCTAGTAAACAACTATTAACCCATGAATCTATAAATTGACAAATGCATTAGCTAATCACATTAATGAAAATCCTACACAACGCTTTAAGTTTTGTATTGTTGAGCAAATACAGGTATATGATAGACACGGTCCATAGCAGGTATATAATGGACATAGCCCATGGCAGGTATACGATGGACGTGGTCCATGGCGGGTATACGATAGACATGGTCCATGGCGGGTATACGATAGACATGGTCCATGGCAGGTATACGCTAGACATGATCCATGGCAGGTAGAAGATAGACATGGTCCATGGCAGGTATATGATAGACATGGTCTATGGCAGGTATATGATAGACATGGTCTATGGCAGGTATATGATAGACATGGTCTATGGCAGGTATATGATAGACATGGTCTATGGCAGGTATATGATAGACATGGTCTATGGCAGGTATATGATAGACATGGTCTATGGCAGGTATATGATAGACATGGTCTATGGCAGGTATACGATAGACATGGTCTATGGCAGGTATACGATAGACTTGCACCATGACAGGTAGATGACAGATGTGGGCCATGGCAGGTAGATGACAAACGTGGGCCATGGCAGGTAGACAGATGTGGGCCATAGCTACTACATCTTGAACGGCATGAGCTTAACTGGCAGCTCAAGTTCAATTCTAACAACTAGCCTGGTTTAAATGGTCAATTCTCTATTAACTGCCTGTTAAGGTTAAAAACGTTAGTGCGAGAGCTATGTTTTTTAAAATTAACAGGGTGGACACTTTGATCATTTTTATTTTCTGGTGTAGAAACTGCTATGGTATTAAATACATGGTTGTAAAATAATTTCATGACACGCATAAAAAATATATAAACTGTATATGTGTTTTATATTTATTTTTATATACATATCCCTACATATTTTTCATGCATTTTTAAATATTGATTCATACTATTTATTCAAGTCCTAGATTGCATGCATTTTATTTAATTAAAAAAAAAAGTTTTGTACTTTAAAAGTTGAAGAGTTTTTAAATTTGGTTTGACTTAATATGTTTGCCTTATTTCTTAAGACTTATTACCGTGGATTTTTTATCTTTTAAGTTTTTTAACTTGTAATTTTTTTTTTAGAAGAACTACGTGACTTTGGAAATTATGCTGAGGGCTTGGCTAACGCACGACTGTGTTTAGCAATTCTGATTGGTTTAGGATAGTATAAAGGGAAGTGGCAATGCTTCCATGGTTATCTGATGAAATTTTAAACACTGAAACAAAAGCGCTTATGTTTTTTTATATTCTTATTCATTTGGTTTGTATTAATTTACTTAATAAATTAAACCTTGTCTGGAGGAGTTTGTAGTGTGGTCACGTCCGCTGAGTTTTTATACTACTATATTGCAGGGATGGTACATCCATTGATAAACATCAGCAGTAGTAATTTACAGTTTCATTACTAAATTAGAACCAAAAGTACAGTAGAGAGCTGATTGTCCGAACTAAGTGGGACCTAGGGTATTTCTGGTAATCAAAATATAACTGAACCTGATTAAAAAAAAAAAATTCTAAAATCGTGTTTTTTTTCTGCACTCAGGAATACACTTTTCAACCATTCAGCAATTCCAGTGAACAATAAAGAATATTTTTCACACAACCTGGCTATGAGCTCAAAAAACATGCTCAAGTGAATACATATACGTTTACATAATCAGACTTATGATTTTTCCTACCCGAAACTTTGGAAGGCTAGTTTAAATAATTGACTCTCTACTGTAAATGACTTTTGCTGCCTAAAAAGATATTTCTGCTTCTGTCCATATGACTTTTTTCAATTCCATGTTCTCTGTATGTAACACATGGGTTCCTGTAAGCTGATCAACTCTTTGTTCAGCAGCTGATCTGTTAATCCCCTTTTGGACCACAGAGCAGCGAAGGGAAAATACCGATGAGACCCTGTAGCAGCGGAGACGGGAGATGTGCCCTTTCTGCTCTACTGTCTGATCTCTCTAGTTGGTGTATGTATGTAGCGGGGATTGCAGTGTTCCTTGTTCCCCTTCCAAACCGTCATCTACTTGCATGTTCTGAGTTAGTGCCAGAGTGTGCATGTTTGGCTGGGTATTGTTTTGTGGTGCATGTATGTATGTATGTAATATATATATATATATATATATATATATATATATATATATATATATATAGATATAGATATGAGAAAAGTCCAAGGCACATGGCAAGATCACAAGGCTCATTTGCATATCAACGTCTTGGAGATGAGAGCAGTGTTTCTAGCGTTGCAAGCACTTCACAGCTTTCTCCCACTAGGGACGATTGCAATCCACTCTGACAACATGTCGGTGGTATGGTACCTAAACAAACAAGGAGGAATCAAATCTTACCCCCTGTGCAGAGAAGCCCTTCGAGTATGGGAGGGGGCAGTGTCTTCCCAGAGCTTTCTGATAGCAACGCACATCCCAGGGAAATCCAACGTCATAGCCGACAGGCTCAGCAGGGCTATTCTGATGCCTCACGAGTGGTCTCTGAACACTTATATTGCGGAACTAATTTTTCGCAAATGGGGTCAGCCTTGCTGCAACCTATTTGCCACCCCTCTCAATGCCAAATGCAGCGGCTACTTTACCCTGATTCACCTGGAAGGGGAAACACCAAGAGTTGCACTCGTTCACGATTGTCCCTCGGGACTTTTGTATGCTTTCCCTCCCTTTCCCCTCATATCGAAGGTAATTCAGAAAGCAGTATCCTTGGGAAGCAGAATGATCCTAATTGCTCCTTACTGGCCTCGACAGATTTGGTTCTCCTTCCTCAGACCTTATCTAATGGACGAACCTTGGACTCTGGATCCAGTTTCAGATTTACTGACACATGTCAGGGCCGTTCCATCCCTCTCTCCACACCCTCAACTTGACAGCTTGGCTGCTCCAATTCCATCCCTAGTCGGGCTTCATGACTTTTCTCCCAAGGTTGTACACATTCTGTCATCTTCCCACACACTGTATACCAGTAAATGGGAAAAAATTCTCCTTTTGGGCCCTTGAGAGAAACATTGATCCCTACACCGCTCCCATTTCTGCTGTTTTAGACTTCCTCTCGCACTTATTCAACCAAGGTTCAGCAGCGGCAACTATTAAAGTCCATTTGGCAGCTATTTCCACTTTTCATGTTGCTAACAAACCTAATCTTATGGCTCATAGGCTTTGTAGAGCCTTCCTCTAAGGGATCACCCTGCTAAGACCCCCAGTCATGGATCCCGTGGCCCCATGAGATTTGAACTTTGTTCCCCATAAACTTGCATCCAGTCCTTTCGAACCTTCAGCAACATGTGACCACGTTTTTAACTTGGAAAACTATATTTTTAGTGGCTATCACTTCTGCAAGAAGGGTTTCTGAACTGCAAGCTCTTTCCATTAAGCCCCCTTATTTGGTGTTTCCTAAAGATAGGGTCTCCTTGCGGACAAACCCTTCCTTTATTCCTAAGGTTTCTTCTCAAGCCTGCATTAATCAGTCTGTCGAATTGCCTGTGTTCTTCCCTGAATTTTCTAACAAAGCAGAATACGAATTCCACCAACTGGATGTGCAAAGACAATTGCATTTTTATCTGGACAGAACTAAAGATTTCATAAAGTCAGATCAGTTTTGTCTCCTTTTCAGACTGTAGGGAGGGGCCTTCCAGTTTCTAAAGTCACACTATCTCACTGGATTTCCAGTTGCATTTGTGTATTCCTCCAGTGGTAAATATCTTCCTTTCAAGGTGAAAGCGCATTCTACCAGGTCTGTGTCTACCTCGATAGCCTTTCAGGCTAAAATCCCAATTGACAACATTTGTGCTGCAGCAACATGGGCTTCACCTCACACATTCATTACTCACTTCAAATTGGATATGGCTTCTAGAAACAGGTCTTCCTTTGGTTCCACAGTACTCAGGAGCATTTTCCAATGAGCCACCCAAGATGAAGGTGCTAGGGACGCTGTCCCAAGTGTAAGAATGAAGGCGAGCAAGGACTACAGAACATAAAGAAGTTATGTACTTACCATAATGTTTGATGTTGGTAGTCCATCTCGCCCTTCATTCTTACGAACCCTCCCTCCTACCCCCTCCTTGAGGACCTGAGGGTAGAGTGCCTACTGTGTTCTTGTTAGTCCTTTCGATTTGGTTTGTTCTTTGTCTCTCTTTTTTTCCTCCTTGCAGCAAACAAGATCTGGGGAATGTTAGTGATGCGTGATGGGATACCTCCTAGCCATGAGCCAACCAGAAGTTTTTGAGCTAGAGCATGGCCGAGTTGGCGCAGACATTCGGCTCCGGTCCCAAGTGTAAGAATAAAGGGTGAGATGGACTACAAACATCAAACGTTATGGTAAGTACATAAGTTAGGATCTGTGTCTTGTGGAGAAGGTTTTTGGTGGTGTGACATAGGCCCATATATCTATCTACTCATATAGATATATACATATCCACATATCCATGCATGCTAGTGCACAATTCTGGAATTTGGAACATCACACAAGATTCATAAAGGGTTTAATAAGTATTTCTCGCATCAACGGATCATTTAGACTTGGTATCAGGATTTATCTGTCACTAACTTCTTCTGGTTTCAGTGTAATACATAGCTTCAGAAAGCAAGGCAAACGTTTTAGAATTATAGCTTACTATGTCCATGATAACCAAAGAGCCCCATTATCTGACGTCGTACGTCTTACATCAGTGATTGCCACTGAAGTTTAAATACATTTCTTTGCACATTTTCTTTTGATGGGGGGGGGGGGTAGTTTTTAGCATGACGCACACACCTCGCTCTCACATGCCCTAGCAAAAAAATATTCAACTTCTGTCACTTTCACATGCCCTAGCAAAAAATGTCCAACTCGTGTCACTCTCACATGCCCTAGTAAAAAATGTCCACCTTATATTGCTGTTGTGGATTGTAACTGCATAGATTTTTTTAAAGTGAACATGACTACTCCGTGTCGCTTCTTCAAATTCCAGTTATAAAAAGTAGTTTCACTGAAAACACAGATTCAGAGAAACTAACTTTACCTTTGCTCACTGATGTACAACCGAGGAATTTGTGTAAGTAAATAAGCAGGAGGATCTGGAGGCCTGCATCTTGCAAAAAGCTTTATTTTTAATTCACCGAATGTGGTATTTGGTGAAACAGTGTTTTACACTTGGGATTCAGATACTTTTCATTCGCTGTCACTGTCATTATTTTTGAACAAGCATTTGTATATTGTAATTGCTAGTTTTTAGTAGGCTTTGTTTCAGTCCCGCATATCTACTCAGTTCAGTGTTTCTTGTAGAAGGAACAAAAGTGCTTGCTTTAATTTTGGGATAAAATACCTAGCTGGTATAGTATAACTTCTGAAACGTTCCAAAGTTCAGCATGCTGACGTGCTTTTTTGCCATTCATGTTTCATCAAGCTGTAATAGTTACCCTCTATGTAAAAGACTTCTGCACATTCCCATATGCAGGATTAATGGGTGTTTTCTCTGATTAAATGTGAGGGAATCTCATTAGCAGTTTTACCTACTGCTCCCATGGTCTGTGCAGAACCAAGGGCGTTCTCATCTACCTTCTATTTGGACCACCTAATACAAGGACCAGTACCAGGAGGAGCTAGAGAGGACATGGGTAATCCAGGACCTGTACCAGGAGGAGCTAGCGAGGACGTATGTTCTAAAAGCAATCCAGGACCAGTACCACAAGGAGCTGGAGAGGACATAGGTTCTAAAAGCAATCCAGGACCAGTGCCAGGAGGAGCTAGAGAGGACATAGGTTCTGAAAGCAATCCAGAACCATGGCTAGTACCGGGAGGAACTAGAGAGGGCATTGGTTCTAAAAGCATCCAGTAACAGAAGAAGCTGGAGAGGATGTAGGTTCTGAAAGTAATCCAGAACCAGGGCTAGTACCGGGAGAAGCTGGAGAGGATGTAAGTTCTGAAAGTGATCCAGAACCAGGGCTAGTACCAGGAGAAGCTGGAGAGGATGTAAGTTCTGAAAGTGATCCAGAACCAGGGCTAGTACCGGGAGAAGCTGGAGAGGATGTAGGTTCTGAAAGTGATCCAGGGTAGAAGTAAAAGTCTCACTCTTACTCTTCGAGTCTGACACCTTCCAGAATGGTGGTCATTTTTAAGGGGGCCTATTTAACTGCGTCAGTAAAAGGCCTTTCTTCTATAGGACAGTGTAGACTTTTCTGGTCAAATTCTTTCAAGTAATGGCACACATAAACCAGGTCTCAGCAAGAGAGTTGCTAAGAGTCCTGGGATGCATGGCATCAGCTATATTTAAGATCCCATTAGTTCAACTTCATGTGAAGAAATTACAGCCGTACCTCAGATGTTTTTGGCACCGATGTACCCAAGTTCAGGAAAAGACTATCCCACTGCTCCATTGCATAAAGGCTAGAAACTAAATGATGCGGTCCCCAGGTACAGACAGATTTGGGAGTTCCCTTCATACAGGCACACAAGAACCAAACCCAGTTCATGGATGCCTCTGATACAGCCTTGAGAGCTCACTTGGCCAGTCTCTGACCTCAGAGTGCAGCACATCTGGGACCACAAACCACTTCATTGACATATCAACTTGAAAGAGGTGATTGCTGTAATCTTGGCAGGCAGAGGACGTTCAAGCCAATGTGGGCGTCAGGAGTCTTACACTTTAACAGATTCTACCTCATTGATGTAGTACACTAAAGTGAAGAAATCCACACTCGCCTCTTTGCAGGGTAGCTATGAAAGCATGGAAAGTGGCCCTGAAAGCATGCATGACCCTAAGGATTCCTACATCCCATCTTTTACTTGATTCATGAATGCTTTCTGTTTAGTAGAACATCCATCCCTACCAGAGGACACTGGACAAAGTTATCTTCCTGAGCGTGTATGTAAAAAAATGCATCTATTTGTGTCAATGAACAACCGACCTCTGATGTTCTGCAACTGTGCAACAAGGCTTGGATAGAGGGTGTCTTCTCATTTATTTAGCCCAGTACCCCATCTCCCTGGGGATGATTCATTAAACAAGGAAGAGACGCACACAATCCACTAGTAGTATTATCGTGGCTGAGGTAGAACTAGTGAGATAAGGGAGACGAGCCATTAACTGTGCATAAGCAAGTTACTAAACCTTCTTCTGTTCAGACTGATGGCATGCACTGTGTGCCCCTTACACACCACTTTTGATGGACATGCTAATGAACGTGTTAAGGATAAGCATCGTACTAGGCATATCCTGCTTAATTGGAAAAGATTATCCCCTGGTGCCAAAAGAGGAATTGCAACTTTAGTTTAGCTGGTCTGTCTCTCATTTTGCACCAAGTTTGACATTTTTATCTTCAGTAGTTACAGGATTAGTGTCTGCCGGTGCCTTAGTTCCTTTCATCCTTCAAATCCTTTCCCATTTCTGCAGTGACAATCATCTCGAGCCAAGGTCTACACTGCCAGGCCCTGCCGTAGTAGTCATTTGTACCACCATGCATGCACTCTTTCCTATGGCCACTTTTATTGACACTGGATTTATCTGCTCTCTGACTGCCTTCCTGTGGACTCTAGCCTCATTGCTGTAAGTCAGCTTTACGTCCGAGGCCCCTCTAGGAAGGTGGTGACACCAGCATGAAGTTTTGCTCTGGAAAAATTGACCCAGCTTCATTTTTAACTGTCTGCCACTGCTTGTCTCAAGTTTCTGACATGGACGATGGCTTTTTTACTTGCGGTCACCTCAAATAAGACTATTTTTAAATTTTGTACTTTGATATGCAGAGTCCTGCCTAGTTTTCCTCAAAAGGCAGGGTCATCCTATTGACTAAAACTTTACTTATGCCTTAGGAGGTGTCATTGAGTCAGTTTCTTCAGTTGTTGTTCTTTAGCCCTTATTCTGCAGATTAAAAAGTACTATTATATTCCTTGGATGTTCAAAGAACACTAAGACGTTATCTACACAAGTCTAAGAACATAAAAACTGAGCAGCTTTTTGTTTTTGTTGCTGAAAGTAAGGAAGGGAGTCCGGGTCCCTGAGCAAGTTATTTCTATATGGGTGTGCCATTGCAATAGTTTTCTACGCTGTCTATAATAAGACCCTGCAAGGATAATTTGGGCCCATTCTGCAAACGTCACAATGGCTATTGTTGCTTTTATGAGATAAGAAGGACTTAAGTCATCATGGAGGCAGCCACTTGTTCTCTGTATACAGTTTACCCAAACACTACAAACTGGACAGTCTCTCACAGGATAAAGACCATTACTCCACTGCTATTCTACTTAGCCTCCTGCAGCTTTCCTCTGGACACTTACTGACCCCTGCACACTAATCAGGTTTAGGAGTCATCTCTGCAGTGATTACTGCAGCAGTGATCCATGCAAAGTAGCCCCTTTTACTCAATGTGAGTATTTAAAAGCTGAGATGATTACCAAACCACCTTCAAGGAAGTTAGTCACCAGTGATGGTAGCTCATGTTAACCATCACAGAAAGAAATAACTAAATCTGGCCTCACACAGGCCAAATCTATCCATGGAGAAAAAAGCCAGATTAGTCACAGCAAGACTCCACAAGCTACATCCAGCCCTCATGCTCTCCTCAGTGCCTGACTCGGCCTCACAATTCCAGCACAAACAAGAGCAAGGTGTCCAATAGAGTAGGCAGTCTGGCTTTAGGTTGTAACAGTTGTATTTGTCATTGTCACTCTCCACAACCTGGGCTGACTTGAATTTATTTGCTACCTTTCCTCTAGCCAGCTGTGGCTCCATCATTAACTTACTACCCTTCTGTGTGCAACATTATCTTCTGCAGGACTCCCTGCACAGTTCTTAGAATCTAAATTCAGGCTCATCAGTCCTCCAAATCGGTCAGTAAGCATGGAAACGTACATATTCTGGTTGATATGTGCATGGAAGTCCCTTCGGCAGCTTGCCCAATCAGAAGCATTCCAAATCAGTAAATATTTAAGTCTCTGCGAGTGCCCACCTGTGTAATAAATGGATATTCTTCATGTCTCACTGTAGCAGTCATTACATTTGGGGTAATCCTGTTGGCAGGTTGCCCTCAGCCGGCCTGAATTCCAAAGTCTTGGGTCCTGCGTCGGCTGCTGTCGCCCCTTCCCTGACGTCAGGTCATCAGGGGTATAAAAGAAGCAGCCAACGCCATTTTCTCCAGTCTTTCTTGCCGCACGGTGCCCGAAGCAGAAGCAGTTCACAAGTGCCGATCGGCTGACTCTTGAAATTTTCGTGTTTGAGTTTCGGAACCGAAGTCTTCAATAAAACTAAGTACCCCATTGGGGAAACTTTTTTCTTGCTCCAGACCGATGTCAGAAAAAGTTAATAATTGTATTACTTGTGGAAAGCAAATACCTCATAAGGATTTTCATTCTTACTGTATTCCTTGCCTAGGCCCTGATCACAATGTTACTGGTTGTCGGTTTTGTGCTAGATTTAACCAACACACTATTAAGCGTCGGTATAATTTTGCTTTAAAGTATTTTGGTAGCCGGTTTCATTATCCTAAAATGTCGTCGGATAGCCATCCGACTACCGGAGTTTACAAAAAACGCAAAGAAAAGGACAGAGAAAAACAATCGAGGCTCAAAACTGATGAAGCTTCTCCTAAGCCAGTTGCCGTTTCCCAGTGAGGCACTTTCACAGCCCCTGACACCCGCTACTTTACAGTCGCAGGCCGCTATCGACTCCCACGTGGAGTCGGCCATGCCACTGGATACTCAAAGTATTGGAGCCTCGGACACTAATCCCTCAGATGGGTCCAGAGCCGCTGAGCAGGTACCGGCTTCTGAGGGTGTATTCAGACCTCAGCATCTTTACATTAAAACGACTTCAGCTTCAAAGACTAAAGCATCTTCTAAAGCAAAGAAACAAAACTCATGAGCCATGTGTACAGGCCTCTATGCCCAAAAAACAGATGATCAAAATGGCCAAAGACCTGATTACCTTGATCAGGGGTTCCCATCCCCCTCCTGATAAGAGGCCTAGGCAAGACATTAACTACAAATCTTCAGATCAGGTTTCTATTTCTTCTGATTCCTCTTCTGATCAGGGATATTCTTTACCCCCATATGAAGATACTGATGCTGAAGAATCTATACCTTCAGCATCCCCTCCTGAGGATTATTCCTTTGGGGAAACCTTGCATACCATGAGGGAGCATTTTCACTGGGAAAGCCAAGATTTTTCAGAATCTAAAAAGAGGCTCCGGGGTTTCCTTTTACTACCACAGCACAGGCCTCTAGCCATTCCCCCTGTGTTAGATATTGTAGATGTGTTTTCGGAGTCTAGTCTGACCCCTGACTCCTTACCTCCAACTCCTGTTAAGCCTGACCGATATTACAGAGTTCCTGACTCCCACAAATTTCTTTTTAAAAACCCTGCTGCTGACCCAGAAACCATTTCACAGGGTCCAAAGGGTGTTAAGGCCTCGACAGCAGAAAACTCAACCCCCTCTGACAGAGATTCAAGGGCACTGGATAGATGGGGGGGGGGAAGGTTTACACATTGCAACTTTGGCTATAAGGGTCTTAAACTGTCAGTTTCATATGCTCAAGTATCAGCAACATCTCATGGGATTGCTTAAACAGAAAATGATAAATTCTGAATGTGCTGAAAACAAGGAAATGCAGGATTTATTGCATGCAGCTGAACAAGTTGGAAAGCATACTTTGCAATGTGGTTTTGATTCTTTGGAGGCCTCCTGCAGGGCCACATTTACGGGTTCTGTAATTGAGGCATGCTTGGTTAAAGGAACAAAATCTGCCTGATCATGTTAAAGTTAAGTTACTAGATGCACCTTTACAGCATAATACTTTGTTTGGTGTTAAGGCAGAAGAGGTGTTAAAGAAAATGGAAGACAAAGCTAAATCTATGCAAACTGTTAAAGATTTTTTACAAGTACAGCCACCTAGATTTAGTAGACCCTGGCCTATAAAAAAATTGGCCCTTTCCTGTGTCAGACAGACCTCAAAGGGGCAGATCACAGGCGCAAGGTTCTTATAGGTCAAAACAATGGGGTGCTTCTACCTCCAAAGCTGGAGAAGATAAAGCACAAACATACAGAAAGCAGTCCCAATGACTTTCCCCTGCCTGCACCAAGCACTTATCTTCTGGCAGCACCCCTAGGGGGAAAATTAGCACTTTTTGCTCAAAATTGGCACATTATAACCCAGGACAAGTGAGTTCTAAATGTAGTGTCACAAGGCTACAAATTCTATTTCCATACTCTGCCAAAGGCAAACGGCTGGCCAGATCTGCCAAAAAATCAATGGGCAGAGGCACAAAAACAAGTCTCATCCCTCATGGACATGGGGGCCATTCAACAAGTACCAGAGCAAGAGCAGGGACAAGGATTTTACTCACTGTTCTTGGTACCCAGAAAGGACAAGGCCTGGAGGCCGATACTGGACCTATCTATTCTGGACACATTCCTGGATATTCCAAAATTCAAAATGTTGACTTTGCAGCAGCTTCTGCCCATGCTGGGCAAGAATGCTTGGCTTGTGACTTTAGACCTAAAAGAGGCATACCTGCATGTTCCAATCAGACAATCGTGCAGAAGATCCCTCAGATTCAAGGCTGGTTCAATGCACTACCAGTTCTCTGCACTGCCCTTTGGCTTATCTACTGCGCCCAGGGTCTTTACAAAGTGTCTGGCACCAGTAATTGCGTTCTGCAGACAAAGAGGAATACAAATATATCCTTACTTGGACGACTGTCTAATTCAAGCAGAGAACAAGGACATTCTTCAACATCTGGCATTTGTGAAAAGACTTCTAACATGCCTAGGGGGTACACAGTCAATGAAAATAAATCAAAACTAGTACCCTCTCAAGAGATAACATTCCTGGATGCAAGCTTGAATACAACTGCCCAGATGGTTTATCTCACACCAGACAAACAAAGCCAACTGACTACCTATTTCAAAATGATGGCAACAAAGGCCCAGTTATCTGCAAGAAAAATTCTGCAGGCTTTGGGCTGAATGGAATCCTGCATCCTACTAATTCCATATGCAAGACTGCATATGAGGAAACTTCAATGGTACCTAAAAAGTGTTTGGACTCAACATTGCCACAGCCTGGAAACAATGATTACTCTCATTCCCTGCCTGCAACAGGAGCTTCGATGGTGGGCAAAGTCACCAGAACAAGGAACAGCCATTCACATTACACCCAGCCAGGCAGACACTAACAACGAATGCATCAGATTATGCCTGGGTGGCCCACATGGCAGGAAGATGCATTCAGGGTACATGGACCTCAAACCAGATGCATCTACATATCAATCAAAAAGAGATGCTAGCTGTTCAAAATGCCCTGACAGCCTTCAAGGGCCAACGTCATCCAGGGCAACTACTGATACAGACAGACAACACCATGGTCATGTGGTATATAAACATGCAGGGGGCCACACATTCTTACCCTCTTTGCAGACTAGCCATGACATTGTAGGACACAGCTTTGACTTACCAAGTACATCTGCAGGCACAATTCCTGCCAGGAAAGGAAAATACTCTGGCAGACGAACTAAGCAGAAACCTCATGGATCCCCACGAGTGGCAGCTGGATCCACAAGTCTTCAGCATGATGACAAGGAAATAGGGATGCCTGGACATAGATCTATTTGCCTCCCCTCACAACTACCAACTAAAAAGATTCTACACAAGGATGTATCACAGACAAGCATGGAAAGTGGACACCATATCTTTCAGCTGGACAAACCTATCAGTAAATGCCTTTCCTGCACTGCCTCTCCTCCCCAAGGCACTCCTAAAGGTCAGACAGGAGAAGCCAAAGATGATACTGATTGCCCCAGACTGGCCCCACCAGTACTGGTATCCAATCCTAAGGAACTTGTCTCTATGCCCAGCTTGGAGCTTACCTCAATTACCTCGTCTACTGTCCCAACAAAACAATCAGATCCTGCACAGCCAACTCAGGACATTAAACTTGGCAGCATGGCAGATAATGTAGTCATACAAAACACACCTCTCGGTAAAGCTGTGATGGATGTCGTTCTGGAAGCCAGAAGACCTAGTACTAGAAAGTCTTATGCTGGAAAATGGAAGAGATTTTGTGCTTGGAACCACGCACAAGGAACTGATACAACTGTACCAAATATTCCTCAGATTTTGCAATACTTATCTGAGATGCTGGACAAAGGCCTATCTTTTTCATCAATTAAAATTCATGCCTCTGCCATTTCGGCTCATTACAATACAGAGCCACCAATTTTTTTCTCATCCTTTATTAAAGCAGTACCTCAGAGGAGCAAAGAATTTAAGGCCACCAAGGAGATCACCAATACCTGCATGGGACCTCAACTATGTTTTGGAAAAGCTCACCCTGCCTCCTTTTGAGCCAGCTGCTACTGCTGATATAAAGTTTTTATCTTTGAAAACAGCTCTGCTCCTAGCAATTACTTCTGCAAGGCGAGTTTCAGAGCTACAGGAGCTCATGGCTGTGGAACCTTTTATCCAGACAGGGTCTCTCTGAGGACACACCCAACATTTATGCCTAAAGTGGTGTCCAGTGTGGCTCTTAACCAAACTATTCATCTGCCAACTTTTTATCCAAATCCACGGAACGGGGGGGGGGGGGATTCTTTGGACGTACACAGCTTAGATTCTACTTGGACAGAACCAAAGTTTTCAGGAAGACAGAGCAATTACTAGTGGCATATGCTGCAGGATCACAAGTAAAGGCTATCTCAAAGCAGACTATTTCTGAGTGGATAGGCCACTGCATTCGTTTCTACTATTTACACCATGGCAAGTCAGTCCCTAAGGGCATTAGGCCACATTCCACCAGAGCTGCAGCCACTTCAGCAGCCTTTCTCAGGGGAGTACCAACCAGAGACATTTTAGAGGTGGCTACTTGGAGTTCAGTGCACACCTTTACAATGCAATTATCATCTGCCACTCTATTCTAAAGCCAGGGCAGGCTTTGCCACTGCAGTTCTGCAGGGCCTCATAGCTGCTCCTAATGCTGTTTACCTTTGGGACTCTACCCAAATGTAATGACTGCAACAGTGAAACATGAAGAACATAGTACAGTTGTGTACACTTAACATAAATGTAGATGTTAGAGTGTATTCACTGTTGCAGTCCAGGTTACTCACCCACCATCCTCCTTTTTTCTATGGATCTTATCTTTCCTTCTCTGATTTATACGACCTATGTGGTGTATTTGAATGAAAACAAAACAGCAGTTCACAAACCAAATAAAAAACGGAAGCAAGGCTGTGCACAAAGACGACTCCGAGACGTGTTGACAATTCACTTTATAAACAAAATCCCTCTTAAAAACAGTGTAAAAACACCCTTATTAAATACAGCTCACAGACAGGAACAAAACAAACTTCCAGCAATCCAACAATTAAGCGCTTTCATCAGGTAGGTGACTTCATCAGAATGAATAAAAAGCTGGCATACCTAGTTTAAATAGTACTCCTGGCCAATCAAATATATACCTCTACATCATTTCCTGATGTTTCCCAAAAAATATATTGGATGTCAATACATACAAACAGAAGATGTATATGTATATATATGTATATAATAATACTAGCAACATCAACCTAACTATAAGCCCTACATATATACACATAAATATGTATAAATATTGATATAGAAAATATTACATTACAAGCATATTCATACCATAAACATAGATTTCAGCCTTAAAAAAGAGGATATAGAAATTCTATCATTCAGTCCTGTGGGGTGATACACATCTAATTTAATTTGCCACTCAGTTCAGTGAATTCTAAGTAATCATCCACTGGTCCACCCTGAGGACCCAAATCAACTTGCTCCAAAATAAAAAATCTAAAAGAATGGTTGGGCTTATTACAAATATGTTTGCAAAGTGCATTGTTACCATTCATCTGCTTGATGTTATACAAGTGCTGATACACTCTAAGCCTAAGTACATTTTTAGTTTTCCCCACATAGTAATTGTCACACATTTTACATACTGCTATGTAAACCACTCCTTTACTATAGCAATACATTTTCTTATTAGTTGTTAAATAACCAGAATTTTTGAGTTTAATCTTATCAGTATCCATAATATAAGGGCATTGAGAGCATCTTCCACATTTGAACGTACCATCCTGTCCAAAACCGTGGGCCAGATTCAGGAAGGCTTACACGGAGTTCAAGAGTAGTGTAAGCCTCCCGATTCAGGAACAGCCCAAATCTCCGTGTAAGAGACAGCTAACACGTCTCTTACACGGACTGGGCGTGGAAATGCTCAATACCTCATTTGCAGCTCAAAGATATGCAAATGAGGTATTTGAGCGATCCACGAAGCTGAAACCAGTCCGTGTAACGGACGTGTTAGCTGCAGAAATGTACTCAGCTGACAACTGAGTACATTTCTGCAAAATCAAAAACGGAGCTATGTCAGCTCCAAAAAAAGGGTGCATATGTTTCATTAAGCATGCCAATGGCCAAATATTTGGCCATTGGCATGAAAGTGTTGCAAAAATATGTTACATAACTTTTTTTTTTTCGTGGGATTATGATGTGTAACTGCAGCGCACACCCGCGCAAACGGGGTGCGCTACCTAAAACTGAAAAACGAAGCTTATAAGCCCACAGTTGTGGGATTTATGTATTACATGGAATGTCAATGGAGGGACTTGCAGACCAAAAACAATATGGCCTCCGTGTAGTGGTTGTCAAGGGGGGGAAGCTCCGTGTAAGACACGTAACTAAGCATTACTAGGCAGTCCTATGTAAATGAGGGTTACAATACTGAATCACACTGCCACATAGGTAATGAGCACTTTCTGAGTAGTGTAAGAGTTAGAGAAGGGGGAGGAACAGAGTAAGAGGTAGGTGACATCACGGGGGAAGGATAGAAACAAATGTACCAGATTGGAGGGCAATGTAAGGTAACAGATGACAGACAGACATCAGGGAGGGAGGTGTGTCCCAACAGAACACTAGGAAAGTCAAGAAATTGAGGGTATACCCTATCCCTACACTCAAGGTTTCTTGATATACGTGCATGCGCGCGTGTGCAAGGTAGGTTCTACATGTGGGAGCATGTTGCAAACCGTTTACAACGGTTTGCGCGGGCGTGCACGTGTTTAAGGCAATGTAAACATCAGGAAGCCTGGTGCCTGATGTATAATGCTGTGTGCGCACGTTTTAACATGAATCAGCCAAGTCCACACCGTGTAAGGATGTGTGCGCGCGTGTAAGCCACTGTGAGCGTGCTTAAGCTGGAGTGCACATTGCTCCC
This sequence comes from Protopterus annectens, assembly GCF_019279795.1. NCBI lineage: Eukaryota > Metazoa > Chordata > Ceratodontiformes > Protopteridae > Protopterus > Protopterus annectens. The sequence continues at coordinate 1,835,279,686 of NC_056744.1, forward strand.
CCTGAGGAAACAGAGAGGAAAAAGGAAACAACCAGATTACTAGGAAACTGTCAGGGAATACTGCTGGAGTTAATTGGTGATAACAATTGGAAGCAGGCAATTACACAGGCAGACTAGAAGCCCAACCCAGCACTTAAAACACTGCAAACAGCAGTGCAGGGTGTTTCTCACAAGAGATACTGCAAGAAAGGAGTAAGCTATCAGAATTGAAAACTGAAAAAAGCTGAACTCAGAGCAGAAATGCTAGGGGCTGCCATAGCTGTTATAATCAGGCATAGGCGAATTGCTGAGGGTGGTGACAATGCAGATGCTGACAGACAACCCAGAGTGAGGAGAAGGAGAAGAGTATACAGGCCCAGGGTCACCTACCATGGGTTACATGAGCTGGAGATAGCAGAGCGCTACAGAGTGGACAGAGACCTTCTGCAGCAAATTGTTGAGCTGTGCAGGCCACATCTCACACACAGAACCAACAGAGGGGAACCCATCCCAGTGGAAACCAAGGTATGTGTTGGCCTAAGAATACTAGCAACAGGTACCTTCCAGAGACCAACTGGTGATATGATGGGGATATCACAGGCATCAGCCTCCAGGGTACTGCACCAGTTCCTGGATGCCAGTCAGCACATGTCAGTGATCATATATATGTCCCTAATGACCGTGAGGTTGTGGCCAGCAATATGCGTCTCTTCCAGCAAATAGCGGGATACCCTGAGGTGCTGGGTGCAATAGACTGCACGCACATACGCATCAAAGCACCAGCTGGTGAGCGGGGTAGAGCCTACATTAACCGCAAGGGATACCCCTCCATCAACTGCCAGGTCGTGTGTGATGCCCAGGGCATAATAATGAATGTGTGTGCTGGCTACCCTGGGAGCTACCACGATTCCCACATCTGGCATCTGACGCAGCTGTACCAATCATTTGCCAGTGGGGACTTCCCACACGGACACCTAGTGGGGGATGCAGGTTATGCACTTGAGCCGTGGCTGATGACACCCATCAGAAATGCACACACACCTGAACAGGAATGCCATAATGAGGCACACGCACAAACACGTAATGTCATAGAGCGTGTGTTTGGGCTGCTCAAGTCACGGTTCCGGTGTCTGGACACATCTGGTGGAGCCTTGCAGTACACACCAACTACATGTACCCAAATGATCATGATATGCGCTATGCTACATAATATGATCCTGCGGAAACAGCTGCAGCAGGACCAGCACAGGGCTGGGCCAAACATCCCCCCCACCATTGCCAAGGCCACCACAGGCAGAGGGTGACTCGGAGGAGGAACAACCTGACCTTGTCCCAGTAGGCAGAAGGAGGCGTGCCCAGTATGCCCTGGCCTTGGCAAAGAGGCAACGCATAGCACATACACTTGGTCAGTAGGAACACTGGGAATGATACCCGCTCTGACTCACTCATATAGTAACAGGGATGCCTAACATGACACAACCTGCTTCCAAATATGTACAGGGAGTGTAGTATGTGCATCCGACAGAGGCAGTCCTGCAGCACCACCTGACGCATGAATGCCATGTGTTAAGTAATGTAGTACCATGTACCATATGCACACCTGAGGACCCGACTAACATCCACCCTCACCAATCATAAACCACAAAAACACAAACCTACCTCATAGGTATCACAAGGGATAGGAACCTAGATGTAATGCTACCCAATGCCAGAAGTATAAACAGCAAGATGCGTGCAGTGTAAACGCACACAGTATAGAGAATGTAGATATCAGTGCTGTAATAGAAAACAGGGTCAAAGCCCACATCAGCACCCTGACAGTACCAGGTCATACCTCATACAGTGATGTACATGTGCAAAAACATGGAACAAGCTACAAAATGAGGGTGACTAGCAATAAATGGCATGGATAACCACACACCCATGTTGGTACTATAACAAGAAGCAACATGGATTAGCCATGGTCAAATACCAATGGCTAAAACTGACTACTACTATATAGCTTGCTGCAGACCACTGTCCTAATAGCAGGAACTGCCCCAGGCCTATGTTCATAGGTTCATACTAGGCTATCTGCCCTAGGGCATTTATAAGCCTAGCCCAGAGTTTTGTGGCTTCTGCCACCCCTTCAGTTTGACGGATAATATGCCCATTATTTTGCTGTGCCTCTGTCAAGCAGTGACACTGAGGTTATCCCTGGGGTATACCTGCAATCTCCCATCCATTGGTCAAGATCTCACTTGAACAAAGCCAGTGAGGTGCTCAGCCTCACATGTACCAGGATGTCGTTCCACAGCATAGGGACTCTCTGGGTGATGAATCTGTCCCTACAGCATGTCCTATTAATATCCGTGTTGAGGTTTAAGTCTCCTGCCCTTGTAGTTCTGATGGATGTAGAGGTTTTGAGGTGAAGCATGTTCATTAATTCCGGGTTGGACATGGCCTTGTATGTCAGGCACAGGTCACCTCTGAGCATACGGTAAGCGACTGAATAGAGCTGGAGTTCCTTCAGTCGGGCAGCATAAGACATATGTTTGAGACCCTTTATCCTCCTGGTGAGGAATTCGTGGGCCTATCCAATTGCTGCAGGTGTCGGGTCAGATACATTCTGAATGGGGCATTGTACTCGATCATTGGTCTGATGAGTACAGGGGAACAATGACCTCCCTTGATCTAGATGTGAATCCCTGCATGATGAGGTGGGCAATGTAGAAGGTCTTCCTTACTACTCTGGCAACGTGAGTGTCAAACGAAAGATTACTGTCAACCCGGGTGCCCAGGTCCCTGATAACCTCTTCTGTGCTTAGAGGATTGCCACCTAGATGGGAACTAGGGGTAACCTTGTTGTTCCCGAAGGGTATGACTATGCATTGTTTAGCGTTTAACGTAAGGCCATGGCTCTGGCACCAGTTATCCGTGTCTGAGACCCTTCTGAAGGATGTCTGTGTCAGATGGGTTTCCAACTATGGTTCCCAGTTTGCAGTCATCTTCAAACTTTGTCAGCCATAATCCTCCTGTGTTTGCTTGTACTTCTGAAAAGTAGATGCTGAACAAAAGTGGGCCCAGGACTGAGCCCTGTGGGACACCACTTGTGACAGTTTTGGAGTGTGACATGGCACCAGCAACTTTGACCCTGTGTGTTCTGTCACTTAGCCAGTTTGCAACCCATCTTGTGATGTATGGGTTCACATTTAAGCTGGTGATTTTTTCAATGATACCCGAGTGGGGTATTGTGTCGAAAGCCTTTGCCAGGTCAAGGTAGGCTGTGTGGACTGCCTTGCCCTCGTCAATGGCCTTGGTGACTGTCTTGAAAAAGTCAACCAAGTTTAAAAGGCATGATCTGCCCTTGACAAACTGGGTTGGATCCAACGTCTGCAAGTCCCCTATGTCTTCATTTATGATTTCCATTATGATCCTCTCCATAGCTTAGCAGACCAGGCTTGTCAAGCTGATGGGATGGTAGTTTCGGGTTGGTGGAGGCACCTCCTTTGTGAAGTGGGTCCACCATTGCTGTATGCCACTCCTTGGGCACATATCCTGAGGTGAGGCTAAGATTAAACAGCTGCCCTAACTGCGGGTTTAATTCCTCATTGAGTTCATGGAGCACACAACCGGGGACACCATCTGGTCCCATGGATGCAGTGTTTTTCGCCTCGGATAGAGCAGTTCTCACCCGAGCATTTGAGATGTTTGGGGGGCTACAATCCTCTGAAATAGATATCCCTCCAGTTGGGGGAGGGGGGGGGATCTGCACTGAACCTGTCAGCCAGTATGTTGGCAATGTCTGTAGGTTCAGTGATATTTGCATCATTTCGAACTAATTCTGAGCATATCTGGGAGTTTCCTCCCAGATGTCGAACATAGGTAAAAAAGGCCTCATGATTGTCCCTTGAGTCCTTAGCGGGTTTACTCTCAAAATTCGCCTTGGATGATTTTATGGGGGAACTCAGTGTTTTACTCATAATGAGCAGGGGTGTCTTCCCTTCTACGGATTTCGCTCTATCTTGTAGTAGCTCCTTCCTTTTGTTGTAGAGCTTGTTTATGGCTGGGGTCCACCAGACTGGACGCTTGCCTGTGGTACAAAAAGTCTTTGTTTTGTTTGGGATTGCCTGATCCATGCAGTCCTGGAGGTGCTGGTAGAAGGCATTTGTAAGTGATACAGTGGCTTGGGTAATGGTGTCCGCTGGCTTGGGGGCCTTGAAAGAGACCACACCAGTCTTTAGAAGTGTGAAGTCGGCTTTTGAGAAGTTCTTCACTGTTGTCTTTTCTATCTGGGGTGGGGGTGGGATGTGGACTTCCACTGAGATTAGTTCATGATCTGATCTCACCAATGATGGGTATACTTCTGGTGATGAACATTGTGACCCCATGTTCGTGATGATGAGTTCTAGTATGTTGTCTCCTCTTGTGGGGATGGTGACTAGTTGTTCCATGGCATTTGAGTGTATGAACTCTAGGAACCTTTGGGCTAGAGTGTTGGGGCTTGAGTAGTGATCCCAGTCTATATTTGGATAGTTGGAATCACCCAGTATGATGGTGTTCGGAGATACATTTATCCCCTCCAGTGTTTTCAGGAAAGCTCTGTGAGGTACCTGAGTTTGGGAGGGTGGCCTGTAACATGCTACAAACTGCAGAGCAGTCTTGCCTACGGTTAATTGCACCTGGATGGTCTCCGATGCATCGTGTGTTGCCACCAACCTTGAGGTGAGGGTGTCCTTGATGAATATGGACACCCACCCTCCTTTCTTGGTGTTGTCCGGATTTTGGGGCCAGAACGCATGATATGAGGTAACATCCGGTAGTGCTGGGGTGCTGTCAGAAGCCGTGAACCAGGTTTCAGTCACAGAACAGCCATCAATGTTCTCCATACTGAGAAGGGCGTCGAATGTGTGCAGCTTGAGGTTGAGACTTCTGGCATTGAGCAGCATTACCCTTAGTGTTTTTCCTTTTCTGTGTTCTAGGGTGGTAGGTGTAGAATCTGATTCTTGCATAAAAAAGGCACAATGGGGGTGGCAAGAGCCTTAGCTGAAATCCGGAAGCCCAGGGGTGACAGGTGCAAGCCGTCCCTTGCAAATCAGCGTGGCCTGTCCAGCATGTCATCCCAGGCAGACAGACATTGGGCCCCCTTTGACCGGGGTGCTGTCAGAAGCCATGAACCAGGTTTCAGTCACAGCACAGACATCAATGTTCTCCATACTGAGAAGGGCGTCGAGTGTGTGCAGCTTGAGGTTGAGACTTCTGGCATTGAGCAGCATTACCCTTAGTGTTTTTCCTTTTCTGTGTTCTAGGGTGGTAGGTGTAGAATCTGATTCTTGCATAAAAAAGGCACAATGGGGGTGGCAAGAGCCTTAGCCAAAATCCGGAAGCCCAGGGGTGACAGGTGCAAGCCGTCCCTTGCAAATCAGCGTGGCCTGTCCAGCATGTCATCCCAGGCAGACAGACATTGGACCCCCTTTGAATGACACCATAGTTTAAGCCAATTATTACAGCTGATCATCTTGTCTCTGTTTATGTGGCATCATACTTGGTGAAGGTAGGATACTGCTCAAGGTCAGAGTCATACCTGCCTGGCCTACATAATCAGAGAGATCCTCTATGTCTCTCTTCATGTAGTCCAGGGAGGTACATCTCAGGTCGTTCACACCAGCATGGATAATGACCGAGTCAGACTTGTACTTGCAGTTGAGTGACCTGAGTGCTTGCATTATGTGGTGGATTCCAGTGCCCGATAGGCAGCTTACTGTGACCTCCTCCGTACTCAATCTGGTGAGCGGGACGTCAGTGTGTCTGACTATGGAGTCACCTATGACAAGTGTGTCTGGCATTGTGTTTGGCCTTAAGGGCTGTGGCTGTTTGGCACACTGACTCTGTGGTCTATGTGTTGCATGTGCTGTGCCCTGTGGAGGCAGTTGTGTGGGTGTCTGCTGTGGTGGCCTCTGCTGTTTTGGTAGAATTCTGATCAGAGCCTCCGAGTATGTCTTTGTGTGTCTATGTGTGTGATTTGAAGTTGTGATAGTGCTATGTGAGACTGGGTTTGTGGTGTGTGTGGTTACCTTCACCTTCTCTCTGGTCTTGCTAGTCCTATGTTGAGAGAGCTCAGCCTCCACTTTGGCTATATAGTTGCATCTCTCGCATGTATTTGTGTGTTATGGGAGAAGGAGAGGGTTGTCAGTGTACATGAGGCAATTGTAACATTGCCTCAATATTTCCAGGTTCACCAGCTGAGCAGGAGAGGACACTAGCAACTGATCCCTAGACATGCTAGAAGGAATAGACAAAACAATGTTGGAATACAGGGAGATATCAAGCCCCCCAAACCACATTATAGTGCTTGACTGACAATACCTACACATACACCATAGTTTCATAGTTTACTACTAGGCTATCTGCCCTAGTGCATGTATAAGCCTAGCCATAGTGATGTAGCTATTGCCACCCCTTATAGTGGTAATAAGTGTACAGAATAGATTCCGAATACTGTGCCTCTGACTTAGTAGTGACACATTATGACCCCCTTACGTAATTGAATAACTTGACTGTGCCTCTGTCTAGTCTGTGCCTCTGTCTCACATGCAGTTGTCCAGATGTCTCTTGAAGAGAGTCAGTGAGGGACTCTGTCTAACATGAACTGGGATACTCTGCTAGTGTGTGAGATGCCTCTGAGTTATGACTCTGTCCCTCCAGCATGTCCTATACATGTATGTGCTGAGGTTCAAATCTTTAGCTCTCATGGTTCTGGTGGATTTGGATTGCTTGCAGTGGAGCATGTCTACCAAATCCTGATTGGACATGGTCTTGTATGTCAGGCATAGGTCACCTGTAAGTATGCAGTATGACACTGAATAAAGCTGGATTTCCTTTATTCTGGAAGCATATGACATGTGTTGTAGACCCTGATCTTCATGGTAGGGTACTTTTGGGGTCTCTCCAGCTGTTGCAAGTGCTGGGTGAGGTACATACCAAATGGGGCTTTGTATTCAATCATGGGCCTGATAAGGGAGAAGTATAATGGTACAATGACCTCCTTTGATCTGGATGGAAAACCCTCCATGATAAGGTGGGTAAGATAGAAAGTCTTTCTAACCACTTTGGCAACATGGGTGTCAAGCGAGATGTCACTATCTACATGTGTCCCCAGGTGTCTGATTTGTTTTCAGTGCTCAGTGGGTTGCTGTCTATGTATTGATCTGTGGGTACTTTGTTCCTCCCAAAGGGGATGACTACACATCAGTTGCATTCAGTTTCAGGCCATGAGTCCGGCACCAGCTATCTGTCTTTGTGACGGCCAAAGGGGATGACTACACATCAGTTGCATTCAGTTTCAGGCTATGAGTCCGGCACCAGCTATCTGTCTTTGTGACGGCATTCTGTAGGATGTGTGTGCCGGCTGATGTATTCACTATGGTGCCTAGGTTGCAGTCATCTGCAAACTGTCAGCCACAACCCTCCTATGTTTGCTTTCACATCTGAAAAGTAAATACCAAATAAGAGGGGTCCCAGGACACATCCTTGTGGGACACCACCTGTGACTGGCTTTGAATCTGACAAGGCACTTGCAATGTTGACTTTATGGGTTCTGTTTCTTAGCCATTTTGAAACCTATCCTGTGACATATGGTGTTATGTTTCAGCTGTTGAGCTTGGCTATGATGCCTGAGTGGGGTATTGTGTCACAGGCCTTAGCCAAGTGCAGGTAGGCTGTGTGGACTGCGTAGCCCTCATCAATGGCCCTACTGACAGTTTCATACTGGTCAACTAGGTGCAAAAGGCAGGATCTGCCCTGTACAAAGCTGAACTGGGTGGGATCAAGGGTCTGTAGGTCAGCAATGTCTCTGTTTAAGAGCTCCATAATGACTCTTCCCATAGCTTTGCAGACAAGGCTGGTTAAGCTTGTGTGGTGGTAGTTGCCATGGTCTGTGGAGGCATCTCCTTTGTGGAGTGGGACCACTGTTGCCGTACACCAGTGTTCAGGTACATATCCTGTAGCAAGGCTAAGGTTAAATAGCATTTGTATATATGGGTTTAGCTCCTTCTGGAGTTCACGTAGCACGCAACTGGGGATACCATCAGGTCCCATTGATGCTGTGTTTTTGTCTTTGCTGAGTGCGGCTCTCACATGGACATCCAAGATGACAGTGAGGTTACATACAGCTGTGATAACTATCTTCTTTTGGGGGTGAGGGAGGGGGTAAATTGCACTGAACCTGTCTGCCAGAATGTTGCCAATATCTGTCAGGTCACTGGAATATATGTTGTTGTGTACCAACTGTGAGCATATCTGAGGGTTCCCACCCAGGTGTCTGACATAACTGAAGAAATCAGTGTGGTTACCTTCATTGTCTTTGGTGATTTATGTCCCCAAGTTGACCTTGGATGTCTTTATGAGACAATGTAGCTTTCTACTAGTGCTGATCACAGCTGCCTTCCCTTTTGGAGATGTAGCTCTGTCTTGCATTAGTATCCTTCATCTGTTATACAGTTTGTTTATGGCTGGGGTCCACCAGACAGGCCACTTTCCCTTGGTGGAGAGGGTCTTGTTTTTATTTGTGATTGCATGGTCCATGCTTTCTGACATCTAGCTAAGGGGAGGTCATTGTGGTTCTGCAGTTATCTTTCATCAGCATTAGAAATGACCACAACAGCCCCTGTGGGGTGTACTTCAGCAGACACATCCAGCAACTGTAAAGTCCACAACAGTACCTCACCAGGAGTATGAAATAGCTGGAACACATGTAATGTGTCGCCTGATTAAACAGAGTGCAGCTCCACACACTGCCATGCTGGCCACCCAGACGCAAGCTGTGCCTGATGTAGAAAGCCATGCCCAAGCTGAAATCAATGCACATGCTGCACCTTGTACAATCTGAATGGCAGGGAGCTATGCACATGAGGGACCTGAACCCCAGCACTGACATATATAGGACAAGCTGTACTGCATTATCCATAACACAGAAGCCACCCCCACGCATGAGTAAACTACCAGTACAGGTTATCCATAGAGTCACTCGTTGATTCTCCTCAACAGGAATCCTAATGAGTGGATGGGAGATGGTAGGTTTACCCTGGGTATCAATGTTATATCACAGGTAGACAGAGGCACAGTATACTAAACAAGACATATGTCATGGCAAACTACACATTACAATGTGTTGACGGACAAACACACTCTCCGACTAGCATTAGAAATGGCCTAGGGCACATCGGTAGTGTTTGCCAATGTACACCCATGTTGTGGAATACACTACTGATGTTGGATGAGGCTGTTGTAAGTAGTTCACATCTGAACATAATGCAACATGGTCAGATAGGTTCATAGGTTTATACTAGGCTATCTGCCCTAAGGCAGTTATAAGCCTAGCCCAGAGTTTGTTGGCGTACGCCACCCCTTATATGGAAACAGTACTGTGCCCATTAGTTTGTCATGCCTGTCTCCAGCAGTGACAATCCCCGGGGTAAACCTATGACCTCCCATCCACAGGTCAAGATACCTCTTGAACAGAGCCAGCAAGGTGCTCTGCCTCACATGGCCCGGGATTGTATTCCACAGCATAGGGAGTCTCCGGTGATAAATCCATCCCTCCAACATGTCCAACGTACATCCATGCCAAGGTGTAAGTCACTTGCACTAGTGGTTCAGGTGGATCTGCCGATTCTGAGGTGGAGCATGTCAATTAATTCCTGGTTGGACATGGCCTTGCATGTCAGGCACATGTCACCTCTAAGCAGACGGTATGTGACTGAATAGAGCGGGAGTGTCTTCAATCTGGCAGCATATGACAGATGTTGGAGTCCCTTTATCCTTTTGGTGAGGGACATTCAGGGTCTGTCCAATTGCTGCAGATGTCGGGTGAGATGCATCCTGAATAGGGCATTGTACTCGATCACCGGTCTGATAAGTGAAGAGTACAGGGGAACAGTGACCCACTAGATCTGGATGTGAATCCCTTCCTGATCAGGTGGGCATTGTAGAAGGTCTTTCTAGCCACTTTAGCAACGTGAGTGTCAGAAGAACGGCGACTGTCAACCTGGGTCCCCAGGTCCATGATCACCTCCTCTGTGCTTAGAGGATTGCCATTTATATGGTAGCTTGGGGTTACCTTGCTTTTCCCGAAGGGTATGACTACACATGTTTTGCAATTTGACTTCAGGCCATGGCTCTGGCACCAGCTATCAGTTTCCGTGAGTCCCTTCTGAAGGATATCCGTGTCTGATGCACTGTCCACTATGGCGCCCAGTGTGCAGTCATCTGCAAACTTTGTCAGCCAAAGTCCTCCCATGTTGGCCTGTACTTCTGAGAAGTAGATGACAAACAATAGGGGGCCAAGGACTGAGCCCTGTGTGACACCACTTGTGACCGGCCTGGAGTCTGACATAGTGCCAGCAACTCTAACCCTGTGGGTCCCGTCCTTAAGCCAGTTTGCAACCCATCTTGTGACATATGGGTTTACATTTCAGTTGGTAGGGTTTTCTACAATACCTGAGTGGGGTATTGTGTCGAAAGTGTTTGCAAGGCCAAGGTAGGCTGTATGGACTGCCTTTCCCTCATCAATGGCCTTAGTGACTGTTTTGAAGATGTCAACCAAGTACAAAAGGCATGATCTGCCCTTGACCAAGCCAAACTGGGACGGGTACAATGTCTGCATGTCCCCTATATCTTTGTTTATGAGCTCCATTATGATCCTCTCCATAGCTTTGCAGACTAGACTTGTTAAGCTTATGGGGCAGTAATTACCAGGGTCTGTAGAGGTACCACCTTTGTGCAGATGTGCACAACTGGACCCTAACCAGGCAGTTGTGCACAGTATGGAAATGTAAAGCAGTGATAGGACTAAAGCCCAGGATACTGTCCACCACAGTGAAAGTACTGAACCACTACACTATACAGTACTACAGTGTTAGGTCAGTATGAACGGATGTTGACAATTGTATGCAAAGTATCCCATGCAAAACCTGCAGGCACAGTATAATCCCTGTTGTGTTCACAGAAAGCATTTTGACAGTAACTACACAACATGACACAGAACACACAACCATAAACAGGAGATATTTGTTGGAGTTCACACTCATCCACAACTGTGATAGGCTGCAGAGATCAACATATGGAAAGCTCACACTGGGCATGCTCACACACTTTGATAAATGAGACATCTTTCACACAACATGCCATGGGAAGGCTAAACTGGGCATGCTCACACACTTAGTTCAAATGTTCCTCAACAACTGTGAAAACACACCACAGGATGCACATTCCCCATTCTAAACACTGAAGATGTCAGCACCCTATAAGTAGATCAGGAGAAATGAAATCTCCCAGTAATCCGATGTAAAATGATCATGATATGCGCTATGCTACATAATATGATCCTGCGGAAACAGCTGCAGCAGGACCAGCACAGGGCTGGGCCAAACATCCCCCCCACCATTGCCAAGGCCACCACAGGCAGAGGGTGACTCGGAGGAGGAACAACCTGACCTTGTCCCAGTAGGCAGAAGGAGGCGTGCCCAGTATGCCCTGGCCTTGGCAAAGAGGCAACGCATAGCACATACACTTGGTCAGTAGGAACACTGGGAATGATACCCGCTCTGACTCACTCATATAGTAACAGGGATGCCTAACATGACACAACCTGCTTCCAAATATGTACAGGGAGTGTAGTATGTGCATCCGACAGAGGCAGTCCTGCAGCACCACCTGACGCATGAATGCCATGTGTTAAGTAATGTAGTACCATGTACCATATGCACACCTGAGGACCCGACTAACATCCACCCTCACCAATCATAAACCACAAAAACACAAACCTACCTCATAGGTATCACAAGGGATAGGAACCTAGATGTAATGCTACCCAATGCCAGAAGTATAAACAGCAAGATGCGTGCAGTGTAAACGCACACAGTATAGAGAATGTAGATATCAGTGCTGTAATAGAAAACAGGGTCAAAGCCCACATCAGCACCCTGACAGTACCAGGTCATACCTCATACAGTGATGTACATGTGCAAAACATGGAACAAGCTACAAAATGAGGGTGACTAGCAATAAATGGCATGGATAACCACACACCCATGTTGGTACTATAACAAGAAGCAACATGGATTAGCCATGGTCAAATACCAATGGCTAAAACTGACTACTACTATATAGCTTGCTGCAGACCACTGTCCTAATAGCAGGAACTGCCCCAGGCCTATGTTCATAGGTTCATACTAGGCTATCTGCCCTAGGGCATTTATAAGCCTAGCCCAGAGTTTTGTGGCTTCTGCCACCCCTTCAGTTTGACGGATAATATGCCCATTATTTTGCTGTGCCTCTGTCAAGCAGTGACACTGAGGTTATCCCTGGGGTATACCTGCAATCTCCCATCCATTGGTCAAGATCTCACTTGAACAAAGCCAGTGAGGTGCTCAGCCTCACATGTACCAGGATGTCGTTCCACAGCATAGGGACTCTCTGGGTGATGAATCTGTCCCTACAGCATGTCCTATTAATATCCGTGTTGAGGTTTAAGTCTCCTGCCCTTGTAGTTCTGATGGATTTAGAGGTTTTGAGGTGAAGCATGTTCATTAACTCCGGGTTGGACATGGCCTTGTATGTCAGGCACAGGTCACCTCTGAGCATCTGTGGCGACTGAATAGAGCTGGAGTTCCTTCAGTCGGGCAGCATAAGACATATGTTTGAGACCCTTTATCCTCCTGGTGAGGAATTCGTGGGCCTATCCAATTGCTGCAGGTGTCGGGTCAGATACATTCTGAATGGGGCATTGTACTCGATCATTGGTCTGATGAGTACAGGGGAACAATGACCTCCCTTGATCTAGATGTGAATCCCTGCATGATGAGGTGGGCAATGTAGAAGGTCTTCCTTACTACTCTGGCAACGTGAGTGTCAAACGAAAGATTACTGTCAACCCGGTACCCAGGTCCCTGATAACCTCTTCTGTGCTTAGAGGATTGCCACCTAGATGGGAACTAGGGGTAACCTTGTTGTTCCCGAAGGGTATGACTATGCATTGTTTAGCGTTTAACGTAAGGCCATGGCTCTGGCACCAGTTATCCGTGTCTGAGACCCTTCTGAAGGATGTCTGTGTCAGATGGGTTTCCAACTATGGTTCCCAGTTTGCAGTCATCTTCAAACTTTGTCAGCCATAATCCTCCTGTGTTTGCTTGTACTTCTGAAAAGTAGATGCTGAACAAAAGTGGGCCCAGGACTGAGCCCTGTGGGACACCACTTGTGACAGTTTTGGAGTGTGACATGGCACCAGCAACTTTGACCCTGTGTGTTCTGTCACTTAGCCAGTTTGCAACCCATCTTGTGATGTATGGGTTCACATTTAAGCTGGTGATTTTTTCAATGATACCCGAGTGGGGTATTGTGTCGAAAGCCTTTGCCAGGTCAAGGTAGGCTGTGTGGACTGCCTTGCCCTCGTCAATGGCCTTGGTGACTGTCTTGAAAAAGTCAACCAAGTTTAAAAGGCATGATCTGCCCTTGACAAACTGGGTTGGATCCAACGTCTGCAAGTCCCCTATGTCTTCATTTATGATTTCCATTATGATCCTCTCCATAGCTTAGCAGACCAGGCTTGTCAAGCTGATGGGATGGTAGTTTCCGGGGTTGGTGGAGGCACCTCCTTTGTGAAGTGGGTCCACCATTGCTGTATGCCACTCCTTGGGCACATATCCTGAGGTGAGGCTAAGATTAAACAGCTGCCCTAACTGCGGGTTTAATTCCTCATTGAGTTCATGGAGCACACAACCGGGGACACCATCTGGTCCCATGGATGCAGTGTTTTTCGCCTCGGATAGAGCAGTTCTCACCCGAGCATTTGAGATGTTTGGGGGGCTACAATCCTCTGAAATAGATATCCCTCCAGTTGGGGGAGGGGGGGGATCTGCACTGAACCTGTCAGCCAGTATGTTGGCAATGTCTGTAGGTTCAGTGATATTTGCATCATTTCGAACTAATTCTGAGCATATCTGGGAGTTTCCTCCCAGATGTCGAACATAGGTAAAAAAGGCCTCATGATTGTCCCTTGAGTCCTTAGCGGGTTTACTCTCAAAATTCGCCTTGGATGATTTTATGGGGAACTCAGTGTTTTACTCATAATGAGCAGGGTGTCTTCCCTTCACGGATTTCGCTCTATCTTGTAGTAGCTCCTTCCTTTTGTTGTAGAGCTTGTTTATGGCTGGGGTCCACCAGACTGGACGCTTGCCTGTGGTACAAAGAGTCTTTGTTTTGTTTGGGATTGCCTGATCCATGCAGTCCTGGAGGTGCTGGTAGAAGGCATTTGTAAGTGATACAGTGGCTTGGGTAATGGTGTCCGCTGGCTTGGGGGCCTTGAAAGAGACCACACCAGTCTTTAGAAGTGTGAAGTCGGCTTTTGAGAAGTTCTTCACTGTTGTCTTTTCTATCTGGGGTGGGATGTGGACTTCCACTGAGATTAGTTCATGATCTGATCTCACCAATGATGGGTATACTTCTGGTGATGAACATTGTGACCCCATGTTCGTGATGATGAGTTCTAGTATGTTGTCTCCTCTTGTGGGGATGGTGACTAGTTGTTCCATGGCATTTGAGTGTATGAACTCTAGGAACCTTTGGGCTAGAGTGTTGGGGCTTGAGTAGTGATCCCAGTCTATATTTGGATAGTTGGAATCACCCAGTATGATGGTGTTCGGAGATACATTTATCCCCTCCAGTGTTTTCAGGAAAGCTCTGTGAGGTACCTGAGTTTGGGAGGGTGGCCTGTAACATGCTACAAACTGCAGAGCAGTCTTGCCTACGGTTAATTGCACCTGGATGGTCTCCGATGCATCGTGTGTTGCCACCAACCTTGAGGTGAGGGTGTCCTTGATGAATATGGACACCCACCCTCCTTTCTTGGTGTTGTCCGGATTTTGGGGCCAGAACGCATGATATGAGGTAACATCCGGTAGTGCTGGGGTGCTGTCAGAAGCCGTGAACCAGGTTTCAGTCACAGAACAGCCATCAATGTTCTCCATACTGAGAAGGGCGTCGAATGTGTGCAGCTTGAGGTTGAGACTTCTGGCATTGAGCAGCATTACCCTTAGTGTTTTTCCTTTTCTGTGTTCTAGGGTGGTAGGTGTAGAATCTGATTCTTGCATAAAAAAGGCACAATGGGGGTGGCAAGAGCCTTAGCTGAAATCCGGAAGCCCAGGGGTGACAGGTGCAAGCCGTCCCTTGCAAATCAGCGTGGCCTGTCCAGCATGTCATCCCAGGCAGACAGACATTGGGCCCCCTTTGACCGGGGTGCTGTCAGAAGCCATGAACCAGGTTTCAGTCACAGCACAGACATCAATGTTCTCCATACTGAGAAGGGCGTCGAGTGTGTGCAGCTTGAGGTTGAGACTTCTGGCATTGAGCAGCATTACCCTTAGTGTTTTTCCTTTTCTGTGTTCTAGGGTGGTAGGTGTAGAATCTGATTCTTGCATAAAAAAGGCACAATGGGGGTGGCAAGAGCCTTAGCCAAAATCCGGAAGCCCAGGGGTGACAGGTGCAAGCCGTCCCTTGCAAATCAGCGTGGCCTGTCCAGCATGTCATCCCAGGCAGACAGACATTGGACCCCCTTTGAATGACACCATAGTTTAAGCCAATTATTACAGCTGATCATCTTGTCTCTGTTTATGTGGCATCATACTTGGTGAAGGTAGGATACTGCTCAAGGTCAGAGTCATACCTGCCTGGCCTACATAATCAGAGAGATCCTCTATGTCTCTCTTCATGTAGTCCAGGGAGGTACATCTCAGGTCGTTCACACCAGCATGGATAATGACCGAGTCAGACTTGTACTTGCAGTTGAGTGACCTGAGTGCTTGCATTATGTGGTGGATTCCAGTGCCCGATAGGCAGCTTACTGTGACCTCCTCCGTACTCAATCTGGTGAGCGGGACGTCAGTGTGTCTGACTATGGAGTCACCTATGACAAGTGTGTCTGGCATTGTGTTTGGCCTTAAGGGCTGTGGCTGTTTGGCACACTGACTCTGTGGTCTATGTGTTGCATGTGCTGTGCCCTGTGGAGGCAGTTGTGTGGGTGTCTGCTGTGGTGGCCTCTGCTGTTTTGGTAGAATTCTGATCAGAGCCTCAGTATGTCTTTGTGTGTCTATGTGTGTGATTTGAAGTTGTGATAGTGCTATGTGAGACTGGGTTTGTGGTGTGTGTGGTTACCTTCACCTTCTCTCTGGTCTTGCTAGTCCTATGTTGAGAGAGCTCAGCCTCCACTTTGGCTATATAGTTGCATCTCTCGCATGTATTTGTGTGTTATGGGAGAAGGAGAGGGTTGTCAGTGTACATGAGGCAATTGTAACATTGCCTCAATATTTCCAGGTTCACCAGCTGAGCAGGAGAGGACACTAGCAACTGATCCCTAGACATGCTAGAAGGAATAGACAAAACAATGTTGGAATACAGGGAGATATCAAGCCCCCCAAACCACATTATAGTGCTTGACTGACAATACCTACACATACACCATAGTTTCATAGTTTACTACTAGGCTATCTGCCCTAGTGCATGTATAAGCCTAGCCATAGTGATGTAGCTATTGCCACCCCTTATAGTGGTAATAAGTGTACAGAATAGATTCCGAATACTGTGCCTCTGACTTAGTAGTGACACATTATGACCCCCTTACGTAATTGAATAACTTGACTGTGCCTCTGTCTAGTCTGTGCCTCTGTCTCACATGCAGTTGTCCAGATGTCTCTTGAAGAGAGTCAGTGAGGGACTCTGTCTAACATGAACTGGGATACTCTGCTAGTGTGTGAGATGCCTCTGAGTTATGACTCTGTCCCTCCAGCATGTCCTATACATGTATGTGCTGAGGTTCAAATCTTTAGCTCTCATGGTTCTGGTGGATTTGGATTGCTTGCAGTGGAGCATGTCTACCAAATCCTGATTGGACATGGTCTTGTATGTCAGGCATAGGTCACCTGTAAGTATGCAGTATGACACTGAATAAAGCTGGATTTCCTTTATTCTGGAAGCATATGACATGTGTTGTAGACCCCTGATCTTCATGGTAGGGTACTTTTGGGGTCTCTCCAGCTGTTGCAAGTGCTGGGTGAGGTACATACCAAATGGGGCTTTGTATTCAATCATGGGCCTGATAAGGGAGAAGTATAATGGTACAATGACCTCCTTTGATCTGGATGGAAAACCCTCCATGATAAGGTGGGTAAGATAGAAAGTCTTTCTAACCACTTTGGCAACATGGGTGTCAAACGAGATGTCACTATCTACATGTGTCCCCAGGTGTCTGATTTGTTTTCAGTGCTCAGTGGGTTGCTGTCTATGTATTGATCTGTGGGTACTTTGTTCCTCCCAAAGGGGATGACTACACATCAGTTGCATTCAGTTTCAGGCCATGAGTCCGGCACCAGCTATCTGTCTTTGTGACGGCCAAAGGGGATGACTACACATCAGTTGCATTCAGTTTCAGGCTATGAGTCCGGCACCAGCTATCTGTCTTTGTGACGGCATTCTGTAGGATGTGTGTGCCGGCTGATGTATTCACTATGGTGCCTAGGTTGCAGTCATCTGCAAACTGTCAGCCACAACCCTCCTATGTTTGCTTTCACATCTGAAAAGTAAATACCAAATAAGAGGGGTCCCAGGACACATCCTTGTGGGACACCACCTGTGACTGGCTTTGAATCTGACAAGGCACTTGCAATGTTGACTTTATGGGTTCTGTTTCTTAGCCATTTTGAAACCTATCCTGTGACATATGGTGTTATGTTTCAGCTGTTGAGCTTGGCTATGATGCCTGAGTGGGGTATTGTGTCACAGGCCTTAGCCAAGTGCAGGTAGGCTGTGTGGACTGCGTAGCCCTCATCAATGGCCCTACTGACAGTTTCATACTGGTCAACTAGGTGCAAAAGGCAGGATCTGCCCTGTACAAAGCTGAACTGGGTGGGATCAAGGGTCTGTAGGTCAGCAATGTCTCTGTTTAAGAGCTCCATAATGACTCTTCCCATAGCTTTGCAGACAAGGCTGGTTAAGCTTGTGTGGTGGTAGTTGCCATGGTCTGTGGAGGCATCTCCTTTGTGGAGTGGGACCACTGTTGCCGTACACCAGTGTTCAGGTACATATCCTGTAGCAAGGCTAAGGTTAAATAGCATTTGTATATATGGGTTTAGCTCCTTCTGGAGTTCACGTAGCACGCAACTGGGGATACCATCAGGTCCCATTGATGCTGTGTTTTTGTCTTTGCTGAGTGCGGCTCTCACATGGACATCCAAGATGACAGTGAGGTTACATACAGCTGTGATAACTATCTTCTTTTGGGGGTGAGGGAGGGGGTAAATTGCACTGAACCTGTCTGCCAGAATGTTGCCAATATCTGTCAGGTCACTGGAATATATGTTGTTGTGTACCAACTGTGAGCATATCTGAGGGTTCCCACCCAGGTGTCTGACATAACTGAAGAAATCAGTGTGGTTACCTTCATTGTCTTTGGTGATTTATGTCCCCAAGTTGACCTTGGATGTCTTTATGAGACAATGTAGCTTTCTACTAGTGCTGATCACAGCTGCCTTCCCTTTTGGAGATGTAGCTCTGTCTTGCATTAGTATCCTTCATCTGTTATACAGTTTGTTTATGGCTGGGGTCCACCAGACAGGCCACTTTCCCTTGGTGGAGAGGGTCTTGTTTTTATTTGTGATTGCATGGTCCATGCTTTCTGACATCTAGCTAAGGGGAGGTCATTGTGGTTCTGCAGTTATCTTTCATCAGCATTAGAAATGACCACAACAGCCCCTGTGGGGTGTACTTCAGCAGACACATCCAGCAACTGTAAAGTCCACAACAGTACCTCACCAGGAGTATGAAATAGCTGGAACACATGTAATGTGTCGCCTGATTAAACAGAGTGCAGCTCCACACACTGCCATGCTGGCCACCCAGACGCAAGCTGTGCCTGATGTAGAAAGCCATGCCCAAGCTGAAATCAATGCACATGCTGCACCTTGTACAATCTGAATGGCAGGGAGCTATGCACATGAGGGACCTGAACCCCAGCACTGACATATATAGGACAAGCTGTACTGCATTATCCATAACACAGAAGCCACCCCCACGCATGAGTAAACTACCAGTACAGGTTATCCATAGAGTCACTCGTTGATTCTCCTCAACAGGAATCCTAATGAGTGGATGGGAGATGGTAGGTTTACCCTGGGTATCAATGTTATGTCACAGGTAGACAGAGGCACAGTATACTAAACAAGACATATGTCATGGCAAACTACACGTACAATGTGTTGACGGACAAACACACTCTCCGACTAGCATTAGAAATGGCCTAGGGCACATCGGTAGTGTTTGCCAATGTACACCCATGTTGTGGAATACACTACTGATGTTGGATGAGGCTGTTGTAAGTAGTTCACATCTGAACATAATGCAACATGGTCAGATAGGTTCATAGGTTTATACTAGGCTATCTGCCCTAAGGCAGTTATAAGCCTAGCCCAGAGTTTGTTGGCGTACGCCACCCCTTATATGGAAACAGTACTGTGCCCATTAGTTTGTCATGCCTGTCTCCAGCAGTGACAATCCCCGGGGTAAACCTATGACCTCCCATCCACAGGTCAAGATACCTCTTGAACAGAGCCAGCAAGGTGCTCTGCCTCACATGGCCCGGGATTGTATTCCACAGCATAGGGAGTCTCCGAGTGATAAATCCATCCCTCCAACATGTCCAACGTACATCCATGCCAAGGTGTAAGTCACTTGCACTAGTGGTTCAGGTGGATCTGCCGATTCTGAGGTGGAGCATGTCAATTAATTCCTGGTTGGACATGGCCTTGCATGTCAGGCACATGTCACCTCTAAGCAGACGGTATGTGACTGAATAGAGCGGGAGTGTCTTCAATCTGGCAGCATATGACAGATGTTGGAGTCCCTTTATCCTTTTGGTGAGGGACATTCAGGGTCTGTCCAATTGCTGCAGATGTCGGGTGAGATGCATCCTGAATAGGGCATTGTACTCGATCACCGGTCTGATAAGTGAAGAGTACAGGGGAACAGTGACCCACTAGATCTGGATGTGAATCCCTTCCTGATCAGGTGGGCATTGTAGAAGGTCTTTCTAGCCACTTTAGCAACGTGAGTGTCAGAAGAACGGCGACTGTCAACCTGGGTCCCCAGGTCCATGATAACCTCCTCTGTGCTTAGAGGATTGCCATTTATATGGTAGCTTGGGGTTACCTTGCTTTTCCCGAAGGGTATGACTACACATGTTTTGCAATTTGACTTCAGGCCATGGCTCTGGCACCAGCTATCAGTTTCTGTGAGTCCCTTCTGAAGGATATCCGTGTCTGATGCACTGTCCACTATGGCGCCCAGTGTGCAGTCATCTGCAAACTTTGTCAGCCAAAGTCCTCCCATGTTGGCCTGTACTTCTGAGAAGTAGATGACAAACAATAGGGGCCCAAGGACTGAGCCGTGTGTGACACCACTTGTGACCGGCCTGGAGTCTGACATAGTGCCAGCAACTCTAACCCTGTGGGTCCCGTCCTTAAGCCAGTTTGCAACCCATCTTGTGACATATGGGTTTACATTTCAGTTGGTAGGGTTTTCTACAATACCTGAGTGGGGTATTGTGTCGAAAGTGTTTGCAAGGCCAAGGTAGGCTGTATGGACTGCCTTTCCCTCATCAATGGCCTTAGTGACTGTTTTGAAGATGTCAACCAAGTACAAAAGGCATGATCTGCCCTTGACCAAGCCAAACTGGGACGGGTACAATGTCTGCATGTCCCCTATATCTTTGTTTATGAGCTCCATTATGATCCTCTCCATAGCTTTGCAGACTAGACTTGTTAAGCTTATGGGGCAGTAATTACCAGGGTCTGTAGAGGTACCACCTTTGTGCAGATGTGCACAACTGGACCCTAACCAGGCAGTTGTGCACAGTATGGAAATGTAAAGCAGTGATAGGACTAAAGCCCAGGATACTGTCCACCACAGTGAAAATACTGAACCACTACACTATACAGTACTACAGTGTTAGGTCAGTATGAACGGATGTTGACAATTGTATGCAAAGTATCCCATGCAAAACCTGCAGGCACAGTATAATCCGTGTTGTGTTCACAAAAAGCATTTTGACAGTAACTACACAACATGACACAGAACACACAACCATAAACAGGAGATATTTGTTGGAGTTCACACTCATCCACAACTGTGATAGGCTGCAGAGATCAACATATGGAAAGCTCACACTGGGCATGCTCACACACTTTGATAAATGAGACATCTTTCACACAACATGCCATGGGAAGGCTAAACTGGGCATGCTCACACACTTAGTTCAAATGTTCCTCAACAACTGTGAAAACACACCACAGGATGCACATTCCCCATTCTAAACACTGAAGATGTCAGCACCCTATAAGTAGATCAGGAGAAATGAAATCTCCCAGTAATCCGAATAGCGCGCTCTGCTAATGCGTCCGTCTCTAGTGTCATAACATAGTTAGGTAGGAGTTTGAATCCAGCAAGTGTGTATGAATGGGGGTAAGTGTGTATGAAAGGAACATCCCTTTTGGCAACTGTGAAAACACACCACAGGAAGCTCATTCCCCTTTCTAAACACTGATGATGTCAGCACCCTATAAGTAGATCAGGAGAAATGAAATCTCCCAGTAATCCGAATAGCGCTCTGCTAATGCGTCCGTCTCTAGTGTCATAACATAGTTAGGTAGGAGTTTGAATCCAGCCAGTGGCAAGTGTGTGTGAATGGGGGTAAGTGTGTGTGTAAGTGTGTATGAAAGGAACATCCCTTTTGGCAACTGTGAAAACACACCACAGGAAGCTCATTCCCCTTTCTAAACACTGTTGATGTCAGCACCCTATAAATAGATCAGGAGAAATGAAATCTCCCAGTAATCCGAATAGCGCGCTCTGCTAATGCGTCCGTCTCTAGTGTCATAACATAGTTAGGTAGGGGTTTGAATCCAGCAAGTGTGTGTGAATGGGGATAAGTTTGTGTGTAAGTGTATATGAAAGGAACATCCCTTTTGGCAACTGAGGAAACACACCACAGGAAGCTCATTCCCCTTTCTAAACACCGATGATGTCAGCACCCTATAGGTAGATCAGGAGAAAAGGGAACCTCCAGCAATCCGAATAGCGCGCTCTGCTAATGCGTCCGTCTCTAGTGTCATAACATAGGTATGGGTTTGAATCCAGCCAGTGGCAAGTGTGTGTGAATGGGGGTAAGTTTGTGTGTAAGTGTGTATGAAAGGAACACCCCTTTTGGCAACTGGGAAAACACACTACAGGATGCACATACCCCTTTCTAAATGAGATCACAATTATCTATGGCTTCTGATTCCAGACATGTCACGTGTGTTTTGCTCACACAGACTGCCCATGTGTGCGGGTTGTTTCTCACAATAATGCATGACATCGATTAAAGCAGTTATGGGAATGCACACATGATGTATGTGTGTGCCAAATACACATATGTACCTGTGACCTTCAATAGTTACCATGTGTGATGCCTGCCACATGTGAATACATGGTATTTGCACAGGGTAACATTATGTCTGTGGTCTTCTGTGCAGGTGCTGCATGTGGAATGTGTATATACAGTGTGAGATGTAGATGCCATCAGCCTAGTAGTGAGGGATACACACCTGGTCTGGGGCATATAGTCTACATGTTGCTGATGAACAGGTGCTGCATGTTTCCACCTGTTGTGGTAGTGGTAAGACATTGTTCCAAAGCAATGCAGTGATCGCATGCTAAGAACCGTTCAGCTAGGGTGTTGTAGCTACAGTAATTCATTAGCATTCAGTAATATGTCAGCATTCCTGGTGAGGGTCTGATGCCAACCAAGGTCAGGGTTCTACCAGCCCGTGTCACTTGCTCAGTGAGCCTTTCCATGTTCCCTATCATGTATCCCGGTGAGGGACATCACACATCAGCTGTAGTGGCATGGACAATGACTGTGTCATATGTGTCCATGCATCTGACTGACCTGTATGCTTGTGTTATGTGGTGGACCATAGTGCCCCATGAGCATATAACTGTGACCTTCACCTTGTTCAGCCTGGTGAGCATGACCTCACTGTACCGGACAATAAAAGTACTTAACACACCCGCAGCAGTAGTGCTGTATAGCTGTACAGACTGTGCTCGTTTGGCACACAGGATTTGTGTGCTATGTGTTATGCGTGCTGTGTTCAGGCCTAACGTATGCCTGTGTGCCAGCTGCACAGGTGTCTGTCACACAGGCAGGATGCTATCCTTAGGCTCCATGAATGGCCCGGTGTGTTTCCGTGCTTGTATTGCTGTCAGTGTAGGTCCACATCAGACTGGTATTGCAGTCACTGTAGTATTCCATGCCACCTGACAGGTTATGCCAGTACTGGGTTCAGAGTGCTTAGTCCACAGTTTGGCCATGTGTTTCCATCTCATACATGTGTTGTACATCCATGGGTAGGGGTTAGGGTTGACTGTGTACATGTGGCAGCTGTGACATTACTACATGACACACATATTCCACAACTGTACCATAGAGGTGACTGACAACTGACCTTTGCACATGCTACCATAGTATTGAGATTACATTGGTGATTAACAGCACATAGGGCCAATGGTGAACAAGATACATAGGTCCATAGGTTCATACTAGGCTATCTGCCCTAGGGCATTTATACACCTAGCCAGAATGTGTGTGGCTTTCACCAAGCATTCTAAATCTATCTTGCTATGCCCTTTTCCAAGGTTAGTATACTGTGCCTCTGTCTAACAGTGACACATAAGTGATACCCAGGGTAAACCTACAATGTCACATCCAGACGCTAATATCCCTCTTGCAGATAGTCACTGAGTGACTCTGCCTAACCTCTATTGGGATAATATTCCAGAGTGAAGGGAGCCTCTGAGTTATGAATGTGTCCCTCCAGCATGTGCTATGTATATCACTCCTGAGGTTCATGTCTTTCCAGCGTGTAGCCAGATGGGATCTGGATATTCTGAGGTGCAGCATGGCCATTAGGTCAGGGTTTGACATGGCTTTATATATCAGGCACAGACTGCCTATGAAGAGGAAGTATGCCACTGAGTAGAGCTGCTGTTTCTTTAACCAGTCAGTATGTGGCATCTGTTTGAGCCCTTTGATCCTCTTGTTGAGGCACTTTTGTGGTCTTTACAGTTGCTGCAGGTGTCTGGTAAGGTGCATGCCGACAGGGGCATTGTAGTCAATTATGGGCATGATGAGGGATGAGTCAAGAGGCACAATGTCCACCCCTGATCTACATGTGAATCCCTTCATGACGATGTGGCCCATAAATGTTTTCCTAACCACTGTGGCCATGTTGTTATCAAATGAGAGAATGCTATCAACCTGTGTACCCCAAGGTCCATAATGCCATCGTCTACACTTAATGGATTAACACATATGTGGTACTTTCTGGTCACTTTGTTTCTGACACAGGGGATGACTATACACGTTTTGGAATTCAGCTTGAGGCCATGACTGTGGCACAAGTTGTGTGCTTCCAAGAGGCCCTTTTGGAGGATGCGTGTGTTAGCTGGAGAGTTGATTATGGCGTCTGGTTTGCAGTCATCTGCGACTTGCTCAGCCACAGTACTTCCATGTTTGCCTGTACCTCTGATACATATATACTGAACAAGACAGATCCCAGGGCTGAGCCTTGTGGGACACCACTTGTAACTGGTTTGAGGCTGACATGGCTCCAGCAATTCTAACCATGTGTGTTCTGCCCTTGAGCCACTGTGCAATATCCATAGTGACATAGGGGTTAATATGTACACTGGTGAGCTTCCCTAGAATGCACAAGTGGGGTATTGTATCAAAGGCTTATGCAAGGTCCAGGTAGGCTGTGTAGACCTCCTTCCCCTTGACAGTGGCCTTGGTGACTGTTTCAAAGAAATCAAACAGGTTTGA
The DNA here is from genome assembly GCF_019279795.1 of Protopterus annectens. Lineage (NCBI taxonomy): Eukaryota > Metazoa > Chordata > Ceratodontiformes > Protopteridae > Protopterus > Protopterus annectens. Next base: position 1,835,304,608 of record NC_056744.1, read on the forward strand.
GAGGCAGGATCTGCCATTAACAAAGCAAAACTGTGTATGATGACGTGTCAGTAGGTCCCCAATATCTACATTTATGAGGTCCCTGATGATCCTTGCCATAGCTTTGCAGACCGAGCTATTCAGACGTATGGGGCGAATAGTGTCCAGGATCTGTTAAAGCACCACCTGCATGTAGAGGGACCACTGTTGCTGTACGCCACACTTTGGCCACATATCGTGTAGTAAGGCTGGGATTGAACAGTAGTGTTATGTCTGGGTGTAGCTCTTCATGGGGTTAATGTAGGACACAGCCTGGGACACTGTCTGGTCCCATTGATGCAGTGTTTATTGCTTTGGAGAGGGCAGCTCTTACTTGAGCATCTGAGATGTCAGGGGGGGGGGCAGCACTCTGCTGGGGAAATATCTGCCCTTTTGGCGTGGAGGGGTGGAGAAGGTAGCAGTGAACCTGTCCACTAGGATGATGGCAATGTCTGTGTGTTTGGTATTCCGTGTGACATCTTGGACTACCTCTGAACATATCTGGGTATTACCACCCAGGTTCCTAACGTAACTACAGAAAGCCTTGTGATTATCCTCAGTGTCTTGTGGAATCTTCTCTCGAAGATGGCCTGAGACAATCTTGTGTGTGCCTGTAGTTGTTTTCTAATAGTCATCAGTGATGCCTTCACATTTTGGGGGTTTGTTGTATCATGTAGTAGCTTCATCCTTCTATTGTATAGTTTGTTTATGGCTGGTGTCCAGCACACAGGACGTCTGCCTTTGGAGGATTGGGTCTTGCTTTCATATGTGATTGCATGATCCATGCATTCCTGAATGTGTCCATAGAATGCCTTTCTACAGGTATCTGCAGTCTGGTCCATATTTTCAGCAGGCCTGGGGGCTTTGAAAGTTTCCACATCATTTCTGAGGAGTGTGAACATGATTGACATGAGCTGTTGACTGACGTCCCGCCCTCCAGACTGAGCAAGGTGAGGGTCACATTTAGCTACCTGTCGAGTGATAGAATGTGCCACATAACACAAGCACACAGGTCACTCCACAGCAAGTACAAGTATGAGGCAGTCATTGTCCATGCTGGTGTGAACAACCTGAGACGTACCTCCCTGGACCACATGGAATGGGACACAGAGGAGCTCTTACAGCACCCTCTCAAACTCAGGACTCCCACACAGCCTTCATGCTGACACAGGACAGTATAGATTTCTCTGCAAACACCATCATACTGGGTGACGTCAGCTACCCAAACATAGACTGTGAACATTACTCAGGCCACAATACCCACGCTCTAGGGTTCCCATAGTTCAGACACTCTTTAGCTATGGAACAGGTAGTCAACTTTCCCACAAGAGGGGCAGATATACTAGACCTGATCATCACAAACATGAGTACAAAATGCTCACCACTTGAAGTATATCCCTCATTGTTGCAATCGAACCATATACTAATCACACTGGGGTACTGGATCCCCCACATATGCAAACCTCGAACACATTGATGTGTGTGTGTGGGAAATGCCCCTATTAGCAACTGTGACGGTACACTACAGGATGCAGATTCTCCTTTTGAAACACTGATGATGTCAGCACTCTATAACTATATTACCTGAATTAAAGTTCTCCAGTAATTCGTATAGCACGCTCTGCTAATGCATCTTTCTCCAGTGTCGTAACATGGTTAGGTAGGGGGTTGAATCCTGCAAAGGGAATGTATGTGTGTTGGTATGAGTGGGGTTTGTGTGTGTGCATAATGCTGTGGAGGAAAAGTGCCTTTTGCCAACTGGGAGAACACACTACAGGGTGCACATCCCTCTTCCTAAACACAGATGATGTCAGCACCCTCTAAGTACAGCATTAGAAAGGATTTCTCCCACTAATGCAAATAGCACACTCTGCTAATGTGTCTGCCTCTAGTGTCATAACACAGTTAGGTAAGGGTTTGAATCTTGCAAATGGAAAGTATGTGTTTTACTGTGGGTGGGGTTGGTGTGTGTGCACAATGGTGGGGGTGGGATGTGGCTTTTGCCAAATGGGGCTATGCACTGCAAGGTGCACATTTCCCTTAAACAGTGATGTTGACAGCACCCTATACAATCAAAACAACAAAAGAGAAGGTGTTGGTACCAATAACGCATGTAAGGTAACACTTCAAGTAATGTCCACAAAACGAAGTAGGATAAACAAACAATCCTTTTACTCCATCCAAACAACATGGCAACAGACAGTACTCAGTATAGTGCTACATGCTACTGTAACACGCACATGTGTAACACGCACATGTACCAGAATATACCTAGATAGTGTTTTGAAGCCTGAATGTGGCAAGTGTGTGGATGTGGGATGTTTCTGTGTGTGCATTTCCATATGGAAAACATGTTTGATGTGGCAATCAGGGTACCACAGTACCTGATGCACATTACACTTTTAAACTAATGGGGTTGCCTGCACCCTGTGAATACAGGTAGAGAGGAGGAAATCGGTAGTAATCCACATAGTGCCCTTTCAGATGTGTACCTGTCATGTATCGACAGCTACTCATGTAGGGTAATAAATAATGGGAATGGCAGGTGATCGTGTGCATGTGTGGGGGTAGCAGGGTGTGTGTAAATGCATGTGTGACAGAACAGATACATATAGCTGAATCTACAATACAGCACATGGTGCACATTCCCATAGTCAATGGTAGCATGTGATGGTGTGCAGCTGGTACACTTTGGTAAGTAGTATGGGTGCAGATAACAATTCAGGACATTCATACAGTTACTGCAGCAGGAATGCTGGGATATACACACAATCATAGTGGAACAGTGAACAGTTACCAACATGTTACTACTTATACACATCTATGTAGTCACCCTGTGCATCAGCAATGTGTTTACCTTTTCCTGCACTGATGTTTGTAGTATGCAGGAGGTGGCACAGTGTCATCATGTGCACAGGGTGTGGGTTAGGTATGCCCAAGCCAGCCACTGGTAACACCAATTGACATGTGTGTGTATGTGTGTTTGTGAGGGGCAGCAGTACAGGGTGGACCGGTGTTGGTGCAGTGTGTGTGTGTATGTGTTTGCCCTAGGTGTTAGGTTTCTGCATGTGTGTAAGCACGCACACAGTCCCACATAATGGCTGCCATGTACAGGGTTTTGTGGACAGCCACAGACTGCACCTGTCAGGTCATCCAGATCAGTGTCTGTGGGCACGGACACGGTACCTGTGCCTGGCAGGGGTGCTACGGACCATATCCGGTACTAACCCAGACTGGGTACTGTCATCGGAAGCAGGGGTGTGTTGACTGGACACAGTTCCCTGTTGGGACTGTCCAGAGCCACGTGCACGTGGTCTCCTGGGGCATCCTGATGACAGCACAGACCCAGCATTACTTCCAAAACCACTGACTTTGTTCTCGTAGTACTCCAGGCTAACATCCCTCTCCCCACCCTCTCTTTACCTTTAACCCCTCATTGTGCGTAACAACTAGCTTCTACCCTGTTTCTTTTCCCTTGCTGTCCTTCTATGCTCTGACCTACTTCTCCCATCCCTCCCACCTCCTCTTGACTGTCTTCCTACTTTTCCTCACTTCCCGTCTTGACTCCTGCCTCTTCCCTATTATTTTATCTTTCATACTCCTTCTACTTCTCTACCCTTCTGAGCCCTAACTATTATCTATATGGCTTTTGCCTTATTGCATAACCGTTATGTTTTAGGTAGAATTACTTTGAAACCAACATAACATTGTATATGACTTTAAACTGTTTGAGTTCCTTACATGTATGTTGATTACATTAACAAGCTGATTTATATTACTATTGTGGATGTCTGTATTAACAACTTGTCTGTCTGCCTTTATTATGTTATGTGTGGAGCTTTTCTCCCCAAGCCTCTACTGAAAATGGACATATATCCAGCTAGACTAGCTCGGTCAACAAATGTAGAACTAATAACAATAACTAAATATGGCATCTTACCTGCACGCTCGGTGTCTTGCTGCTGTGTGGATCCAACCTCCATCATGATGCACGACTGATGCTGTTGTAGTTCTGGGGCTGGATCCACAACACTTAGCAGTAGCCCCTCCTGTCTGGTGAGGGGGGGATGTGTGGCCACCCCCCCACCTGTGGCAACCTGTTGCCTGCGGATATCTGCAGCACGCTGGCGGACATTTCTAATCAAATCACTGCAGTGATGTCTCACCTGCTCATATGTCCTATCATGCATGCCAACATAATTTATCCTGCTAACAAGATTTTGCCACAGTGCAGACCTCTCCTGCTGATTCTGGGTGGTGTGTGAAAACAGGATGGCATAGTCACGCACCAGGCTCTGGTGGATCACTTCATCCTCTGCAGCAGAGTAGGCGGGGTTCCTTTTCGGAGCCATTTTCCCCTGGAAAAGTACACAAACAGGTTATCAGCATAGTATCTCAGCAATACATGGTACACATTCTATACAGGGTGTATTAAATTGTACTTATTACTGCTTGGTTGTAACTTGGTTAAAGTGTAGCTATCATTCTAAGTCATTTGGATTAAGCACTTGGCCTTCAGACCAGTTGGTTTACATTAGGGAGGTTTGTGGCAAGCACTGTGGTGGCAGGACACATAGCTTTCATCCTTCGAAGTTGGTAACTGCTGATTGAGAGCCCAGTGTCCAAGTGTATTAGTTCTGGTATAGGCAGTTGGCCTTCAGGCCAGTTATTTAACATTAACAAGGTTTGTGGTCTGCACTCTTGTGTGAGAATGGGCTGTACTCTGCCATTCATAGCTGGGAACCTCTGGCTTCAGGTTTATAGTGCCTGCATATTTGAGCTGTATCTTACTGACATTGGTACACCTTGTTTGCTGTAGCAAACACTACATCCAAGCCTCCTGAATCTACCTTTGTTTGTATGCTTGTTATCTGTTAGCTTGTTATTTCACTGGTACGCTACTTCCACATAATACACAGCTTCTCAACACTTCTGTGACTCACTACTGATATCTGCATCACTTACTGTACTTGTTTCCTTGTTACACTTGACAGAAAGTGACTGCTTGTCATTGTTGCATTTACTTAATTGTAACACATTGCACTTAAGTTACCTGGCACTTGCTCACTGAAGCTATTATATCAGTCAGCAGTAGTAAGTAATATCAGTACACCCTCACTCCCCACTGGACCTTGTTTTCAATTATTACAGAATTCACAATAGTATTCTAGCATGTCCAAAGGTCAGTTGTCAGTCTCCTCCCCAGTCCAGCTGGTGACTGTGGTGATCCAGAGGCAATGTTATAACAGCTGCATGTACACAGATAACCCCCTCCTCCTAACAACAAATTCAAACACGTGAGTGATGCAACCATATACCATACTGGAGGTTGGGCTCTCTATACTCAATACTGCCATGACCAGTCAGGTGGAGAAGGAAACCACACTCACTACACTTCCAGTCTCACATAGACCTACCACGACAGCAAACCTAACACATAATCACACAAAAACATACTCATAGGCTCAGACTACAGATCTGCCTACGCAGCAGAGACCTCCAAAGCGGACACCCAAGCAACCACTACCACTGAAACAACACGTGCAACACATATCTCACAAAGCCAATGTGCTGAACACTCACTGCCCTTAACAGTAAACAACACACCTCATACACCTGTACTAGGTGCCTCTATCATCAGGCACACTGACATCACGTTCACCAGGCTTAACGAGGAGAGGGTCACAGTGTGCAGCCTGTCGGGCACTATGACCCGCCTCATAACACAGACACTCAAGCAACTCCAAGGCAAGTACAGGTATGACTCATTCAATGTCCATGCTGGTGTGAATGACCTGACACACACCTCCCTGGACTACATGACATGAGACAGAAAGGAGCTCTCTGAGCATGTAGCCCAAAACAATATGACCCTGACCTTGAGTAGCATCTTACCCTCACCAAGAATGATGCCACAATATCAAGGCAAGATGATCCCTTCCAACAATTGTCTGAAGTACTGGTGTCATTCACAGGTGAGCCAATGCCTGCCATCTTGGGGTGATATGCTGTACAAGCCACTATGCTTTGCTAGGGACAGCTTGCACCTGTCACCCCTGGCCTTTTGGATTTTGGCAGAGGCTCTTGCTACACCCATAGTGCCTTTATTAGGCAAGGCTCATAAGGCAAACCCACATCCATTCATATCACAAAGGATGAGGAACTTAGAGTGATGCTACTCAACACCAGAGGTCTAGACCTCAGGATACACGCACTCAAAACTCTACCTAGCATTATGGACATCGATATCTGTGTAGTAACAGTAACCTGTTTCAGGTTTCCCAGGAGCACACCAGCACTAACAAGTTATACCTGTTACCATTCTTGTCGGCCCCAACACTTGGAACAGACAACAAAGGAGGGGGAGTATCGATATTCATCGCAGATTCCCACACCTCCACATTGGTGGCAAAGAACCACATAGGTGTTAAGCCATTGAGTACAGAAGATGTAATTGGGGACCTGGGGAACACACTTGATAGCAATCTGTCATTTGTCAACCACATGGCCAACATGGATTGAAAGACATGTTATATAGCCCAGCTAATCATGAGGGATTCACATGTACGGCAGGGGAGGTCATTGTGCCTCTTTACTCATCCATCATCAGGCCTATAATTGAGTACAATGCACCTTTTGGGATGTACCTAACCAGACACGTACAGCAACTGATAAAGCCCAACAGTACCTCGTCAGGAGGATCAAAGGGCTCAAACAGATGCCATATGCTGCCCAGTTAAAGGAATTCCAGCTGGACTCAGTGGCATACTGCCTGTTCAGAGGCAATCTGTGCCTGCCATATACAGCCATGTCCAACCAACCCAGACGTAATGAACATGCTGCACCCCAGGAAACCAAAGTCCCATACAGCCACACGCCCAGGAGACCTGAAACTCAGCACTGACATAAATAGGACATGCTGGAGGGGCATATTCCTAACCCAGAGGCTCACTTCACTCTGTAATGAACTCACAGTACAGGTTAGGCAGAGTCCCTCATTGACTCTCTTCCATAGGGATCTGGATGAGTGGATGGAGATCATAGTTGTACCCCAGGTATCACTTCTATGTCACTGTTAGAGGCACAGTATACTAACCTCGGAAAAGGGCATAGCAGCATATAATTTAATATGGTGGCGAGAGACAAACACATTCTACTAGGCTTATCAATGCCCTAGGGCAAATAGCCTAGTATGAACCTATGCACCTATGTGTACTGCTATAGTACTTCTGTCATATGTTGCATGTATGTGTGTTGTGGGGGATGCACAGGTAATGGCCAGATATTTCTGCACAGGCAACATGTCTGAAACACTCTGGGTGTTCATCCCTACATATACTGTATGTGTGTTGCCATCCAACCCTGTGATGTGGACACACATTTCTCAGCCTGGATATACATATCCCAACAACACCACAAGCACAGTACACTACCTTGCTATGTATGCTTGTAATTACACAGTTATTCACTAGTTAGGACTGTGATGCTATCCATGCAGCCCACTGGGCCAGTGGAAGCCACAACACACACTGCTGGCCCCTTTGCAAAAGCTTACCACAGACATCCCACATACTGCATGTACTGTGCACACACATATCTAACCCAGACCATATGCACACCACTTATTTATCCTGTCCAGTGGACTACAGATACAGGCACATTGTATAACAATAGCAGGAGGCTACTGCAGCACAGGGCAGATTCACATGAAGGCAAGGCATCTGTGGTCAGCAGTGTTAAGATGCTTCACATGCACCAAATGCCCAGATATTGGCAACATTGTTGCAGACAGTTTAGATGCAGGTACCCCCCCCCCCCATTCTCCTACACAAGTGGAATTAGTTATCACAGATGACTGTAACCTCCCTATCCTCTCACATGTGCAGGTGAGGGCCGCCCTCAACATTGCAGGACACATAGCATCACTGTTACAAAATGGTATCCCTGGATGTGTGATACGTTCACCCCTAGAGGACATAGCACCACATTACAGACTGATATTAAACCCTGGCCATACTACAGGATATGTACCTGAACAGTGCCATACATACACAGTGGTCCCACACCAATGAGGAGGAACCTCTACTGACCCTGAGAACTACTGCATCATATGCACAACTGGCCTTGTGTTCTAAGCTATGGAAGTTTTAAGTATGGGCAACATGTACAGCTATATTACATATGTATATATTTCAGGACTATGTACACACAACCTATCTCATGGACATACCTATAGATAGTGAACTATGATGCATTTGGAGGTGTCACAGTATACACAGGATTAACCTGCTACTTTGCATTACCTGTGTTTGTGGCAGCTGTTGCTGTGTCAGTGGTGCTGCTTGCTGTTTGCTGCTGCTGGTTTTGCTGCTGGCTGTCTTTATATTTATTTTATTTCTCTCTCTGTCTCTCTCTCTCTCTCTTTCTCTGTAGGTTTTGTGCAATGAATGTATTGTATGAATGGAGTGTGGGTACTCGATGCTTTTGTAGGTATCTGCATAGGTCCATGTGATGGCCTCTGCACCAATTGTAAGGCAGCATTTGCTAATTGCATGCAGCCAGGTGTGTACTGATTGCATGTCTCACTGTGATTTCAGGACACTGCTATAAAAGGGTATGTGAGATAGGCGTTGCCCTTTCAGATTGTAAGGGCGTGGACCATGCTGGTATGCTATTGACAGTGTTCTGTGAGTGTGAAGGTTAGTACATCTCCCATGCTTCATGCTGTGTTGTAGATTCAGGTTGCTGCATTTCTCTCGCCTGTTCCCTGTAGTGAGTGTGTATGCATAATGACACCTATGACTATATTTCATATGTATTGCTATATATATATATATATATATATATATATATATATATATATATATACATATATATATATATATATATATATATATATATATATATATATATATATATGTGTACATATACATACTTTCATATATGTACATTAGCTGACATTATTGGGTACAAGCTAACAATTAGCAGGGCTGTTTCTGTTAATACTACACTAGTATGGGAATCCAGTAATTGGGACTATAAAAGTCTGCCTGACATGCTTTGGGTAGTACACCTCCTATATTGCCTTTATCTTCATTCCTACTATTACATGTTCCACTTATTTAGCACTATATTCCTGTATGAGAGTCATGGCTTAGTGGTAGGTCATACAGACTAGTGTTACAATGGTCTTGTGGTAGGGCCTACTAGTATGCTTGTATTTTGCTTTCAAATTGAGTACAGGGTCTATCAATCAAAGTGCTGGAGGCACCTTTAAGCAGTAAAGGGGTTAGTAGGTCTCACAGGAGTCAGGCTGTGTTGCAGATTCTGGCTGCTGCATTTATCTTCACTGTTTCCTGTAGTGAGTGTGTATGGATACTGACACCTACGACTATATTTCATATGTATTAATATATATTTATATATATGTATGTGTACATATACATACCTTCATATATGTACATTACCTTACATTATTATGTACAAGCTAACAATTAGCAGGGCTGTTTCTGTTAACACTGAACTAGTGTGGGAATCCAGTAATTCAGCCATTAAAACTCTACCTGACATGCTTTGGGTAGTACACCTCCTATATTGCCTTTATATTGATTCCTACTATTACGTGTTATATTTATTTTAGCACTATGTTCTTGTATGGCAGTCATGGCTTAGTGGTAGGTCATAGAGACTAATGTTACCAAGGTCCTGGGTTTGAGACTGTCAGTGGGAATTTATTTTTCTTTCCAAACTTTCAAAATGAGTACAGGACCTGTCAATCAAAGTGCTGAAGCCACCTTTAAGCAGTTAAAAGGGTTAGTAGGTCTCACAGGGGTCAGGCTGTGTTGCAGATTCTGGCTGCTGCATTTATCTTCACTGTTTCCTGTAGTGAGTGTGTATGGATACTGAAACCTACGACTATATTTCATGTGTATTACTATATATTTATATATATGTATGTGTACATATACATACCTTCTTATGTGTACATTACCTTACATTATTATGTACAAGCTAACAATTAGCAGGGCTGTTTCTGTTAACACTGAACTAGTGTGGGAATCCAATAATTCGGCCATTAAAACTCTACCTGAAATGCTTTGGGTAGTACACCTCCTATATTGCCTTTATATTGATTCCTACTATTACATGTTATATTTATTTTAGCACTATGTTCTTGTATGGCAGTCATGGCTTAGTGGTAGGTCATACAGACTAATGTTACCAAGGTCCTGGGTTCGAGACTGGCAGTGGGAATTTATTTTTCTTTCCAGGTTTTCAAAATGAGTACAGGACCTGTCAATCAAAGTGCCATAAAGGCACTTTTAAGCATAAAACCAGGTCTGCGCTCATTTGCGGAGCTCACGATCTTGCACTGGCAGTGAGCTCCACTAACACACGCGCACACCCGCGCTATTTTCTTTGAAAGAAAAGAAAAAGGGGTGACAGGAAAGTGGTGAAAAAGGGGTCACAAAGAGGGTAAGACAGTAGGGAAACAAGCGTGGGATTTGCAGAAAGGATGTGGGTAAGGCCCATAGATGCCCATGTCTTTAGCAGCAACAGCTGTGTATTTTTATGTATTTTGGTGGGATATTTGAAACCTTCCACCCCTGAGAGAGGTGTCAGGACAACATTAATATTTGTTGTAAAGCCAGTTGTAATTAACAGTTTCAATGGCCAGCGGACATGTGTGTGACATGGACAGCTATGTATGGGGCGTAATTTTTTTGTGGGTACAGAGTGCCCTTTTTTTTTTTTTCAGGTGAGAGTGGTATGTCAGGTGAAGGAAGTCGGTATAGCTGGGGAGGTAGGTTGGGTAGGTTAACAGACAAGACAGACAAGACGCATACAGGGGTGGTGTATGACACAAGTGGGGGGGTTACACAATTGACGGGGACGGAGGTTGGGATATCCAAGGCGCATGAGCCCACAGATGGCAACAGTGGAACTGATATCCCCACCCATAGGCAGTTGCCACTGTTCCTTCACAGCCCAGGACGGGGCTGTGCTGGGGGCGGTGCAGGCGGGACAACGGGCATGCCCGTAAGCTGTGCCACCCGAGCCTCGAGCTGGCGTAGGGGCCTAAGAACAGAGTCTTGGATCTCCCTTCGCACCACAGACCGGACACCTTGGAGGGTGAGTGGACGTACTCTTCCGGCCACGCTTGCAGAGGGGGGATGGGCCCCATCCCCTGCAGCGCTTCCACCCGAAGGTGGCACAGGGCCACCGGAGGAGGGTCCGGCCTGGGCACTAGTGCCAGGTGCAGTTGCCAGCTGAGGTGGGAGAGGTGGGTCCGCTGGGGCCTGCCTTCCCAAGTGTTCTAGGTTTGTGAGTATGTTATGTTAGTTTGGGTTAGTGGCATATTATTCCATTCCAATTAGTTGTAACAGCATGCATTGGTATTCCCATTAAACAAACACCCAGATATTAACACCATTGAACAAGGGGCATATCAATATCACATGCATTATTTGAATGGAAATACACAATCAAACAACATGCAGGGTTGATTAATGGCAACAGGCCATCAGGTTTGCAGGTATGAACAGGGCACATGCACAAACAGACATGCATATATTTGTGAACAGGACAAATGTCCATGGTTAATGAAATGTTCACATACCAATATTTAGTGAGTGTTTTAATTTGCAATTATAGGGTGGGGTGGAGAAAGAAAATGATGACACATTCATAAGTTATACATTGATATACATTTGTAATAGGTACACAATTAACTTGAGGCTGATGTTTCAAAATGATTTTTATTTGACTGTCATGCTAGACCTGTTACAGATACATCACTATCCTAGTTATTTTGAATTTGATCAGATACATCATCCTGCTACACTTCGAAGACAGGACAGGGGACAACTATGGCTGTTTAGTTTGTCAGACAATCATTCATTCTACCTGCAAATTGTTTACTGTCATCACCATATACAGATTTTGAGAGCACTTGAAGGAAATAAGGCTGCAGGCTGTAGTTCGATGAATTTATTGAGGTAATAATATGTAATATTAGCCAGAATGGTCTCTGATTTGGGTGAGTTTAATAAAGAATGTGAAACAATGAAAATCATGTTTCTGAGGAGAGGCTACCCTGAGACCTTTGTTATGGATTATTAGTGGTTATTTTACCTCTTTTATTTTATTGGGTCAAGTTAATGCTAGGAGTCAGGAAAATAGAGGAAAACAGAACATCGAGTTTTGACGTGCACGTGCACTTACACGTCCAATTTTACTGAAATTAGGCATGTTACTTTTAAATATTGGAAGATTTCTGACATTGACATGGATGTGCAGGAAAGAATAGGCACTAAACCTACAATAGTGTATAAGAAGGATATTTCACTTAAAGGGCTCCTTGAGAGAAACAAACACGGTTTTGGACAGGGTGGTGCGTTCAGATGTGGAAGATGCTCTCAATGCCCTTATATTATGGATACTGATAAGATTAAACTCAAAAATTCTGGTTATTTAACAACTAATAAGAAAATGTATTGCTATAGTAAAGGAGTGGTTTACATAGCAGTATGTAAAATGTGTGACAATTACTATGTGGGGAAAACTAAAAATGTACTTAGGCTTAGAGTGTATCAGCACTTGTATAACATCAAGCAGATGAATGGTAACAATGCACTTTGCAAACATATTTGTAATAAGCCCAACCATTCTTTTAGATTTTTTATTTTGGAGCAAGTTGATTTGGGTCCTCAGGGTGGACCAGTAGATGATTACTTAGAATTCACTGAATTGAAGTGGCAAATTAAATTAGATGTGTATCACCCCGCAGGACTGAATGATAGAATTTCTATATCCTCTTTTTTAAGGCTGAAATCTATGTTTATGGTATGAACATGCTTGTAATGTAATATTTTCTATATCAATATTTATACATATTTATGTGTATATATGTAGGGCTTATAGTTAGGTTGATGTTGCTAGTATTATTATATACATACATATACATATACATCTTCTGTTTGTATATCCAATATATTTTTTGGGAAACATCAGGAAGTGATGTAGAGGTATATATTTGATTGGCCAGGAGTACTATTTAAACTAGGTATGCCAGCTTTTTTATTCATTCTGATGAAGTTACCTACCTGACGAAAGCGCTTAATTGTTGGATTGCTGGAAGTTTGTTTTGTTCCTGTCTGTGAGCTGTATTTAATAAGGGTGTTTTTACACTGTTTTTAAGAGGGATTTTGTTTATAAAGTGAATTGTCAACACGTATTGGAGTAGTCTTTGTGCACAGCCTTGCTTCCGTTTTTTTATGTGGTGTATTTGCTTATAGATTAAGGTAAAATGTATATTGGTGCATTTATTGATTTTTTTTTATATATATATATATATATATATATATATATATGTATATATCTATATGTATATATCTATATATATATATATATATATATATATATATTATATATATATATATATATATATATATATAAAGTTTGGCTACCCTTTTAGGGGGCACCTGACATCTGGGGCAAGAAAAACTAAAGTAAAATGGCGTCTGCTGCTTCTTTTATACCCCTGACGATCTGACGTCAGGGAAGGGGCGACAGCAGCCGACGCAGGACCCAAGACTTTGGAATTCAGGCCGGCTGAAAGCAACCTGCCAGCAGGATTACCCAAATGTAATGACTGCAACAGTGAATGCACTCGAACATCTGCATTTATGGTAAGTGTACACAACTGTACTTTCTATGTGCTTGTGCATATGTAATGAGCACAGATGTATTATAGTGCACACCATCATGTGGCACAAATTACATTAGTACTGTGAGATTAAGGAGACGTGCTGCTACTGCGTAATCTGTCGCTGTTTTGTGTGGTTTCTCTCCACACTAACTGATTGACACTGTGCCTGCTGTTGTCATCGGATTTGTTTTCAGTCACTGTGCCTGCTGTTGTCATCAGATTTGTTTTCAGTCACTGTGCCTGCTGTTGCCATCGGATTTGTTTTCAGTCATGTTAAAAACTAGTAACATTTTGCCTACTGAAGTATGGTAAGCATTAAATGCTTCAGTTGTCAGTTTTGTGTTCTTGTTTTTATATTCAAACCCATTTGTATCTAATGGATTAGAAGCTGTTTAGGGGTTCAGGCCTTGAAAATGTTTCTCTGGGATGCTGCTGAAAAAATAGGACCTCCAGACATTCCTGGTTATACAAATGAAGTATCATTGCATAAAGTCATGTTTGTTACATGAACAATGCCAAATGAATTTCAGTCGATTAAGTATTTAAAAATGTGCTGAGTCAACCCTCATCACAAAACATGCACGTTCCTTCCAAGTATTTTTTGTCAAGAAATGGAATGGGTTTTATTCATGCAGTGCCATCTAGTGTTCTTTTCCGTGTACTGCAACGTTCAGGCAACCAATTCTGAACACTTTACTTGTGTATTGTATTGTTACTGTATCTAAGTTGTTGTTAATTGCATTGGGATGGCATATATATGTGTGTCTCTATACAATGCATGTGCAGGTGTATACACACATCCATCTCTACTGAACGTTTTCGTGTGCAGTTGTGTAAATATGTATTGTGTATGTGCATACATGAAAGTATCGTACTGCTGTCAGGGAGTGTTCCCTAACTCCCGTCCCCTTGTGGCAGCTTTGCTAGGTCTGCAGTTGCTGCACATCCTCCTGTCTTAGTTTACTGCCCATGCAGCACGTAGCCTAAGCTGCACCCCCTGTGGGCGAAGTGACGTTAGCCGTTCACTTCAGTCCACCCCTGGTGCTAGTAATGGAACACTGATTGTCTGGGGGCACATTAAAGGTTCCATCCATCTATATCACAAGCCTGCAGTTTAGTTGAAGTTTTAAAGGTTTGCATGGACAGGGACAGAACTGAATTTCAGGAGTGTGATAGTTAAAGTGTTGAGATCTGGAGCAGGAGGTACTTCTGAGACACAAGGTGAGTATGTTCTGTTAAAGCAGCCACATCTCACTTATGTCATTTAAACTGAATGCACTGTTGGAAGTTGCCTACAGGAAAATCACCCAAAAAAAAAATGTAAATAAATAACTTATTTTATTCCAAAATCCCGTTTCTGTGAAAAAAGTTTTCCTTAATAATGTTTCTAAAGTTACCCCACTTACAAAACTACTTAGCATGACTTAGCATGACTGTCGACAGTCTTAAATTTGATTTACATGTCCACACCAACATCAAGGAAACCCATCAAAAACTAGGCATCCTGCATAGACTAAAGAAATTCCTTTGTAGACTCTCACAGGGTAACTCTAGCTACCACTTTTCTCTTCTGTATGGAGCCCTATCATGGCCAAATTTTGTTTGCCATTTGTTGACCAGGTTAGTCCAGCTGAGCATATGGCCCATTTTCATTGGAGATCGGAGGAGAAAAGTTCCAACATACAAAGTTAAAATGAGTTGCATACTAAAATACAAATGTTAACAATGCAGTGTAGAGAAAAATAAAATGAAATATATATCCAGAGAAGAACTTTGGTGAAAGCGATAGTACAAATAGGGAAAATGTAAAGAAAATGAAGGTATGAAATTTATATCCAGAGAAAAACTTTGGTGAAAGCGATTGTACAAATAAGGAAAATGTAAAGAAAATGAAGGTTACAATTCATAAAATTTACAACTCGTAAACTTTAATGTTCAGCGTGAGGAAGCAGAGATACTATGAGCATATCTTTGGCGTGGTAGCTGAATAATAACCTAGAATATTCTACAGATTGAAATAACGTATCCTGAAAGTAGAAGGGCGGGGTGAGTAAGTAGCAGTACTAAGTGGTACTAGGAATTGTGGAGGGTTGTGGCAAGGGGAAGGAGCTTGAGTTCAGGGATTAGTTTTTGACTTCAGTTTTGAAGCAGATGGTGCTATTAATGCTGCGCATCTTAGGGGGAAGCTTATTCCAAGCTTGGGACACTGAGTTTCTGTAGAGGAGATTGTCAATATTTTTGTCAGGTTTGTATATATCTAGAAGGTCCTGGTCAGAGCTATGAACTGAATGAGCTGAGATATAAGGGAAGAAAGTGAGGGACAAAGTAAAGGTTGGTTTAGTACGGAGTGTGTGATCTGCAGCTGGGAACTGAATGAGCTGAGATGTAAGGGAAGAAAGTGAGGGACAAGGTAAAGGTTGGTTTAGTATGGAGTGTGTGATCTGCAGCTGGGAACTGAATGAGCTGAGATGTAAGGGAAGAAAGTGAGGGACAAGGTAAAGGTTGGTTTAGTACGGAGTGTGTGATCTGCAGCTGGGAACTGAATGAGCTGAGATGTAAGGGAAGAAAGTGAGGGACAAGGTAAAGGATGGTTTAGTACGGAGTGTGTGATCTGCAGCTGGGAACTGAATGAGCTGAGATGTAAGGGAAGAAAGTGAGGGACAAGATAAAGGTTGGTTTAGTACGGAGTGTTTGATCTGCAGCTGGGAACTGAATGAGCTGAGATATAAGGGAAGAAAGTGAGGGACAAGGTAAAGGTTGGTTTAATACGGAGTGTTTGATCTGCAGCTGGGAACTGAATGAGCTGAGATGTAAGGGAAGAAAGTGAGGGACAAGGTAAAGGTTGGTTTAGTGCAGTGTGTGATCTGCAGCTGGGAACTGAATGAGCTGAGATGTAAGGGAAGAAAGTGAGGGACAAGGTAAAGGTTGGTTTAGTCAGTGTGTGATCTGCAGCTGGGAACTGAATGAGCTGAGATGTAAGGGAAGAAAGTGAGGGACAAGGTAAAGGTTGGTTTAGTACGGAGTGTTTGATCTGCAGCTGGGAACTGAATGAGCTGAGATGTAAGGGAAGAAAGTGAGGAACAAGGTAAAGGTTGGTTTAGTGGAGTGTGTGATCTGCAGCTGGGAACTGAATGAGCTGAGATGTAAGGGAAGAAAGTGAGGACAAGGTAAAGGTTGGTTTAGTACGGAGTGTGTGATCTGCAGCTGGGAACTGAATGAGCTGAGATGTAAGGGAAGAAAGTGAGGGACAAGGTAAAGGTTGGTTTAGTACGGAGTGTGTGATCTGCAGCTGGGAACTGAATGAGCTGAGATGTAAGGGAAGAAAGTGAGGGACAAGGTAAAGGTTGGTTTAGTGCAGTGTTTGATCTGCAGCTGGGAACTGAATGAGCTGAGATGTAAGGGAAGAAAGTGAGGGACAAGGTAAAGGTTGGTTTAGTACGGAGTGTGTGATCTGCAGCTGGGAACTGAATGAGCTGAGATGTAAGGGAAGAAAGTGAGGGACAAGGTAAAGGTTGGTTTAGTACGGAGCGTGTGATCTGCAGCTGGGAACTGAATGAGCTGAGATGTAAGGGAAGAAAGTGAGGGACAAGGTAAAGGTTGGTTTAGTACGGAGTGTGTGAGTGAGGGACAAGGTAAAGGTTGGTTTAGTACGGAGCGTGTGAGTGAGGGACAAGGTAAAGGTTGGTTTAGTACGGAGTGTGTGAGTGAGGGACAAGGTAAAGGTTGGTTTAGTATGGAGTGTGTGATCTGCAGCTGGGAACTGAATGAGCTGAGATGTAAGGGAAGAAAGTGAGGGACAAGGTAAAGGATGGTTTAGTACGGAGCGTGTGAGTGAGGGACAAGGTAAAGGTTGGTTTAGTACGGAGCGTGTGAGTGAGGGACAAGGTAAAGGTTGGTTTAGTATGGAGCGTGTGAGTGAGGGACAAGGTAAAGGTTGGTTTAGTACGGAGTGTGTGAGTGAGGGACAAGGTAAAGGTTGGTTTAGTACGGAGCGTGTGAGTGAGGGACAAGGTAAAGGTTGGTTTAGTACGGAGTGTGTGAGTGAGAGGGACAAGGTAAAGGTTGGTTTAGTGCGGAGTGTGTGAGTGAGGGACAAGGTAAAGGTTGGTTTAGTACGGAGTGTGTGATCTGCAGCTGGGAACTGAATGAGCTGAGATGTCAGGGAAGAAAGTGAGGGACAAGGTGAAGGATGGTTTAGTACGGAGCGTGTGAGTGAGGGACAAGGTAAAGGTTGGTTTAGTACGGAGCGTGTGAGTGAGGGACAAGGTAAAGGTTGGTTTAGTACGGAGTGTGTGATTGAGCGACAAGGTAAAGGTTGGTTTAGTATGGAGTGTGTGAGTGAGGGACAAGGTAAAGGTTGGTTTAGTACGGAGTGTGTGAGTGAGGGACAAGGTAAAGGATGGTTTAGTACGGAGCGTGTGAGTGAGGGACAAGGTAAAGGTTGGTTTAGTACGGAGCGTGTGAGTGAGGGACAAGGTAAAGGATGGTTTAGTACGGAGCGTGTGAGTGAGGGACAAGGTAAAGGTTGGTTTAGTACGGTGCGTGTGAGTGAGGGACAAGGTAAAGGTTGGTTTAGTACGGAGTGTGTGAGTGAGCGACAAGGTAAAGGTTGGTTTAGTACGGAGTGTGTGATCTGCAGCTGGGAAAGAAGCAGAAGCTGTGGGATTTCAAGCCATTGAAGTTGTTCCATGGCAAGACGTGGTGTGATTTGTACGGTTGGTTTAGGCAAATCTAGCTGTATTCTTGTAGCTTTGTTCATGTTTGGTTAGTAAGGATGACTGGAGATGGGTAAGGATCAGAGAGGCATAGAGAAGGCATGGAAGAAGGAAGGCTTGAGCTAGACTGGGTTTGGAGTTCCGAGCTAGGAATTTTCTATTTCTACAGAGGAGACCCAATTTCTGGTTTGTTTTTTTTAATGCAATGTTGTATATGGATGTCGAATTTTAGCTGATCATCTATTATAGTGCAGAGTAATTTGGTGTGCTGGTCTGCTTTGAGAAGGGTGTCTTTGAGAGAAGAAATGGTAAAGGCAGATTTATAGTGGGAGAGGGACTTGGGAAGGAAATGTAGCAGCTTAGTTTTTTGGGGGTTAAGTAGAAGTTGGTGTTCTGTTAGCCATTTTTCCATGGATGTGAAAGTGTTTTGAGTGATCGAAAGAAGGTTTCAGATGCTGTTTGAGACAGATATGATGATAGAGTCGTAAGCGTATTGCATAAGAGAGGAAGTGGTGCAGGAGGAGTGTATATTGGTGAAGATGTTAAAGAAGAGAGGGCCAAGGATTGAGCCTTGAGGAACACCTGTCAGGATAGGTAAGAAAGGAGTGTGTGGATTGCCATCTGACAGACTGGACTCTGTTGAAGAGATGGCTTGAGAACCAGTTAATAGTAGAAGGGAAGATCTTAAGACCAGTTAATCTGGCAAGTAGCTTAGCATGGAAGACTGTTTCAAATGCTTTAGGAAGAGTGAGGAAGAGGCAGGATACTATAAGATTTTTGTCCCTGGCTTCAGCAGCAGCGTGTTTGAAAGATAGGGCAGTGGAGGTGCTATGAATAGGCCTGAAGCCATGTTGAGAAGGGGTCAGAAGATCTCTCTCTATAGGTTCTTAAGTAGCTGGTTGTAAATGCATTCTTCAAGGATTTTGGAAAGTGGACAGAGAATAGAAATGGGTCTTTTAGTTAGATGGATCAGTGGAGTTGCCTCCTTTGTGTAGTGGTATGGTGGAGAAAAATTTCCAAATAATGGGCACTGGGTTCTTGAATAGATCTGTTTACTAGGATTGAGACAGGCTAGCCTATGGAGTGGGGGCTGCAAGTTTAAGAAAGAGGGGGCGGAAGTTGTCAGAGGGAGAGCATGCCTTTAGTTTGAGTAAAAGGGATTTTATGTATGCAGTTGAGACAGGTTTAAGAGAGAAAGGGATGTTCTTGTTTGTTATATATGTGGTATGTGGGATGTTTTGAGGCTGACAAGTTTGAGTTAGTTTTTGAATAGATTCAATGAAGTGGGTATTAAGTAAGGTGGCAGTTTCCTGTGGGGTATTATTAGGATAGGGGTTGGGGGTGAATAGGTTTACCTGGGTGCAAGATTTTAATGATGGACTACCAGAATTTTGGGGGGTTAGAGGTATGGGTGAATTGGGCATTATAATAGAATTTTTTCTTGCCTTTATTGATTTGTTGTGTTTCAAAGTTCTTTATACTTTTGGAAAAGTGTTATGGGTTTAGTCTATAGCCATGGTTTCCAATCCATATCCCTTTCATGAATGAGTTTGTCTTTGGAGAGCCAAGGGGAGTAAGTAGTTTTAACTCTTAGGGGGTGTGTAGAATTCAGGATATGTAGAAAGTATGATTGAAATGTAGAACTGCATCATTGAGGGGAAGGTATTTTAGGAGGGACCAGTTAGTAGAAGGTAGTCTATTAAAGGTTGTAGCATTAAAGGAAGACAGGTTGCAACATTCTTTTAAGTAGTGGGACTTTGGTATTTGGAGGGGGTGTTTTAGGACTTTAGTAGGGAGGTGGTCGCTTAGGCAGTCTGGTTTGGTGCTAGGGTTGTGCTAGAGGATCGGACCACTGGAGAGAATCCAGTCAGGAGTGGAGGAGTTAGTATTGTTATTGAAAGAAGTAGGAAAAGTAAACATGAAGGTTAGTATGTGATGACGAGGAGGTCGTGGATAGTTTTTGTGAAGGTTGGTATGTGAGGACGAGGAGGTAGTTGATAGTTTTTGTGAAGGTTAGTATGTGACGACGAGGAGGTAGTCGATAGTTTTTGTGAAGGTTAGTATGTGAGGACGAGGAGGTAGTGGATAGTTTTTGTGAACGTTAGTTTGTGAGGACGAGGAGATCGTAGATAGTTTTGTGAAGGTTAGTATGTGAGGACGAGGAGGTCGTGGATAGTTTTTGCCAGTCAATATTAACATCCCCAAGTAGAATGGTCTCTTAGGGAATATGCAGCGAGATCCAGGATAGGGCACTTTTCTAGGATGAGAATCTTGTTACCAGGACATATATATATAGCTGCGATGGCATATTATTTTGGGGGATTGAGGTGACTGTTAAGGCTAAGTAATTCAGCTGGTTGAAAATTAGCCTGAGGTATAGGCAGGGGGGATAGGTTACGCTGGTCAGAGTACATAATTGCAACACCTCCACTTTTTTGGCTCTAAGTAGTATGTATTGTAGTGGGGAGGTAGTATTTCAGTATTGAGATGTGTTGTCTTAACCATGTTTCAGACAGGGCTAATGTATGAGGGGGCTAGTGGGTGATCCAAGAATGTAGCTCTGTCATTGGGCAGACTCTGTATGTTAATGGCATAAATGGGTGTTTAGTCAGGTTGGAATTTGTAGTAGATGGGATGGAAGTACCAGGGTTAGGGTGGATGTCCCCATCTAGTAAGTATGGTGTTTGCGAGTGGGGTTTGTTAGTGTAAAATAGGAATTACAGGGCTTGTATTTAGGTTTGGGGGAGTTGGTTGAGGTGGTGAATATTTTGAGTTTGTGGAGGAGGAATTGAAAAGAGAGGGAGAGATTAGGAAGGGTAGGGAAGATCCGTTATGTAAGGGGTCAGTATGTGAAGGAGATGTAAGAGAGAGAGGTGTGTGTGATAGGAGGTAAGGAATGAGAAATGTAGCAGTGTAAGAGGGAAGAGGTGGGGGGCATAGTGTGTGTGTGTGTGTGAGACATGGGGAGTAGAAAGTTAGAAATGTGTTGTGGTTAGAGTTGAGAAGTATGTAGGTGAGGTTACTTCAAAGAGAGGGTACGGGGTAGGGAAAAGTAGGAGGGAATGGTATTCAGCAGTGTGATGTGAGGGTTGAAGCTGTAGAGATCCTGCAGGTGGGCTGGAGCTAGTGATGAGGATTGGAGAAGTGAGATAGTTTTGTGACTACCCTTTTCAGAAACCTAGTGATGATGTCCTCATGTAGTCCTGCACTAGGAGCACACCTGAGATCAGACAGAAGTGCAGCACCAATCCAGTTCAGTAGACGGAGTTTGGTATGAGCAGCTAGGTTCAAAAGTGCAACACCGATCCAGTTCAGTGGGCAGAGTTTGGTTAGAGCAGCTAGGTGCAAAGGTGCAGCACCGATCCAGTTCAGTGGGCAGAGTTTGGTTTGAGCAGCTAGGTCCAAAGGTGCAGCACCGATCCAGTTCAATGGAAGGAGTTTGGTTTGAGCAGCTAGGTCCAAGACTTAGTCTGGCGAAAAGCACTCCAGACTGCTGCTGCCTGTGTTGTGAAGTACATCATCTATTAGGGCAGATAGGACAGCAGTGCTACTACTGCCAGTCCCAGATTCTGTGTCGATAAGAGGACAATAGGGCTCTCTATTGAAATGTTGGCACTTGAAATACAGTGTGCCGACGCAAAGGGGAAAAAAGGACAAACTGCAAGTGTGCCGACATGAAGGGGGAAAAAAGACAAACTGCAAGTGTGCCGATGCGAAGGGGAAAAAAAGACAAACTGCAAGTGTGCCGACGTGAAGGGGGAAAAAAGGCAAACTGCAAGTGTGCCGATGCGAAGGGGAAAAAAAGACAAACTGCAAGTGTGCCGACGCGAAGGGGAAAAAAGACAAACTGCAAGTGTGCTGACACGAAGGGGAAAAAAGACAAAACTGCAAGTGTGCCGACTCGAACGGGGAAAAAAGACGAACCGCAAGAAGAGAGCAAATCTCGAAGCTTGCTGTTCTCCTTTAAAGGACTTTTTTTGCAGGGGGGTTACAAGGGAGCAAGCCCCCCACCACAGCCCCAGAAATTACATATACTAACTGTGAGATGTTCATACTTCATAGAAAAGGGAATATTCCAGGAAATGGACATCAGACTTAATATATGCCCGTGTTTTTTTCAGCTTTTCAGTCTGTTTCAGGACTTGCTCTACCAAGTCCCAACATTTCAAATGGTTACCCAATAGGAAATATTTAATGTGCGATGGTAATTGGAAATCAGTTTTTCTAGTAGTTTGGAGAATTCAGATACACCTGTAATTCTTGAGTTGGAACTGAGGATATATACTGATTCAGAGATTGCACAAATTCAGGGTATATGAGGGACAGAGCTCCTCTGCAGGACCATTTATGCACTTGGTAGTGGACAGTATGTTCATCTTGTTTCACTGTTGCAGTCATGACTGTAAGGTTCTCCCCTGCCGGCAGGCAGTCCTCGGTCAGCCAGAATCCCAAAGTCTGGGTCCGGCATTGGCTGATCAGCCATGCTCCCTGATGTCAGAGCACCAGGAGTACAAAGCTGACAGCCGACGCCATGTTCTCCAGTCTTTCTTGCCGTGCGGTGATAGCAGTTCGCAAGTGCCGGTCGGCTGACTCATGACAATTTTTTATAAACGTACTTCAGTCCGAAGACTTTCTTCTCCTACTCAAAGCTAAGTACCCCGTTGGGGAAACTTTTTTCTTGCTCCAGTCTGATGTCAGAAAAAGTTAATAATTGTATTTCATGTGGGAAGCAAATACCTCATAAGGATTTTCATTCTTACTGCATTCCTTGCTTAGGCCCTGACCACGACGTAGCTAGTTGTCATTTTTGTGCTAGATTCAATCAACGTACGATTAAACGAAGGTACGATTTTGCATTTCATTACTTTGGCGTTTTAATTATAAAATGTCGTCTGATACGGTTCCGGCTACTGGAGTTCTCAAACGACGCAAGGATAAAGACAGGCCTCCGAGGTCCAAATCAGACGATGTTGTACAGCAGAGCCAGCTTCAGGTTCGGCCATAGTCAGTGAGGCGCTTTTGCAGCCCCTGTCGTCGGCCATTTCGGAACCAATGGCTGAAACGGACTCCCACGAGGAGCCAACTAGGCCTTTGAATATTTCTGTTGCAGGACCTTCGGACAATGCTCCTTCGGATGGGTCCGGAGCCGCTGTGCAGGTACCGGCTTCCGAAGGGGTTTTCAGGCCTACTTAGCTTCTAATAAAGGCAGAGCCAAAGACAAAGGCAAAGACTCCTTCCAAATCAAAGACTGCAGCCCAGGCCTCTTCTGATCCGGCACCCAAGTCTCAGAAACAGTTACTTAAGATGGCGGAGGACTTACTATGATTAGGGGTTCACATCCCCCTCCAGATAAAAGGCCAAGGCAGGAAGTTTATTATGACTCCTCTGATCAGGCTTCTGTTTCTTCAGTTTCTTCTTCTGACCAGGAATATTCTTTCCCTCCTTATGAGGATTCTGATGCTGAGGAATCCATTCCTTCAGCTTCTCCCCCTGAGGATTCTCTTTTGGGGAAACTTTGCATGAAATGAGGGAACATTTCCACTGGGAAAAGACGAAGGGATTTTCTTCTTCTTCCCCAACATAGACCCCTGGCTATTCCTCCTATTTTGGATATTGTGGATGATGCTTTCTCGGAGGCTAACTTAACTCCTGACTCTTTTCCTCCTGTTCCTGTTAAGCCTGATAGATATTACAGGGTTCCTGATTCCCACCAGTTTTTATACAAGAACCCTATTGCTGACCCTGAAACCATTTCTCAGGGTCCTAAGGGGGTTAAGGCCGCTTCTGCTAAAAATCCCATTCCCACTGAGAAGGATTCCAGATCTTTAGAAAGATGGGGCAAAAAAGTGTACACTTCTGCTACTTTATCTATTAGGGCTTTAAACGGTCAGTTTCATATGCTGAAATACCAGCAATTTCTCCTGTCTGTTTTAAAACAATAGCTAACTTCCATTTCCGCCTGTGCAGATGATAAGGAATTACATGACTTAATGCATGCCACTGAACAAGTTGGGAAGCATGGTTTACACTGTGGATTTGATGCCTTGGAGGCTTCTTGTAGGGCTGCTGCCCCTGGCACAGTCATTAGAAGGCATGCATGGTTAAAGGAACAAAATTTGCCAGATCAAGTAAAAGCTAAATTATTGGATGCTCCTGTTCAGCATAATGTTTTGTTTGGATCTAAGGCTGAAGAGGTGATAAAGAAGATGGAGGACAAGGCAAAATCCATGCAAACGGTTAAAGATTTCTTACAAGTACAGCCACCCAGATTTAGCAGGAATTGGCCTACAAAAAATTGGTCCTTTCCCAATTCAGACAGGCCTCAGAGGGGTAGATACAGACGCTCCCGAGGAAGGCCTCAAACACAAGCCTCTTATAGACCAAGACCGTGGACTGCTTCCACCCCTAGGGGAGGAAGAGGACAGGTCACAAGCTCATAGAAAACAGACTCAATGACTCCCTCCGTTGGGCTGCAGGAACTTCTTGCCTGGAAGCCCCTCTCAGAGGAAAACTTTCTCTTTTTCACCTAAATTGGACTCAAATAACCCAAGACAAGTGGGTTCTGGATGTGGTTTCAAGAGGTTACAAATTCCATTTTCATACCCTACCAAGACCAAGCGGATGGCCAGATCTTCCAAAACATCATTGGTTAGAGGCCTTAAACCAGGTGGAAGCTCTCTTGGCTATGAAAGCCATAGAACTAGTTCCACTTTCAGAGATGGGACAAGGTTTTTACTCAAGGCTCTTTCTAGTCCCCAGGAAGAAAAATTCATGGAGACCCATTCTGGATCTGTCAGTCTTGAACACTTTTCTCGAGATACCAAAATTCAAGATGCTTACTCTACAGCAATGCTGACCAAAAATGCATGGATGGTAACTTTGAATTTAAAGGAGGCATATTTACACATTCCCATCAGGCAGGAATGCAGAAAATACCTCGGGTTCAAGGCCGGATCGAGGCACTATCCATTCTCTGCGCTGCCCTTTGGATTGTCTACTGCGCCCAGGGTCTTCACCAAATGCCTGGCTCCAGTAGTAGCTTATTTTTGCAGACTCAAGGGAATTCAAATTTACCCTTATCTGGATGACTGTCTTATTCAGGCAGACAGCAAGGATGTCTTACTCCAGAATTTTCTCTAGTTCCTGGGATTCACTGTAAACATAAAAAAGTCAAATGTGACACCCTCACAACAGATAATTTTTCTGGGCGCTTCTCTAAACACAACAACCCAGATGGCATTTCTGACATACGAAAAACAATTACAGCTGGCTTCAACTTTCAAAACCTTGGCAACATTAACTCAGCTATCTGCAAGGAGATTCCTGCAGGCTTTGGGTTACATGGCCTCCTGCATCCTTCTCGTACCATATGCAAGACTACATATGAGGAAAATACAGTGGTACCTAAAAGTGTATGGTCTCAGCATTGCCACAGTTTAGACATACAGATCTCCGTCCTGCCTTGTCTTCAAAAGGAATTCCTTTGGTGGTCCAAGGCATGTACTCTAAACAAAGGAAAACCCTTCTGTCTGCCTCCTGCCACTCAGATACTAACCACGGACGCCTCAGATTATGCATGGGGAGCCCATTTTCAGGGCAACTGTCTGCAGGGCCTTTGGACAAAGGATCAGAAGCACCTGCATATCAATTTAAAGGAAATGTTAGCCGTTCAGAAAGCTCTATTGGCCTTCAGGAATCTTCTACAACCAGGACAACTACTGATACGGACAGACAACACCACAGTTATGTGGTACATAAACAAGCAAGGGGGATCTCATTCCTATCCCCTTTGCAGACTAGCCATGAATCTTTGGAACACAGCTCTAGCTTGCAAACTGGACCTTCAAGCTCAGTTTCTACCAGGGAAGCAAAACTTCTTGGCAGACAGTCTGAGCAGAAACCTGTCGGACCCACACGAATGGATGCTGGACACCGAAATATTCAAGATGATTACAGCAGTGTAGGGATGTCCTCACATAGACCTCTTTGCATCCCACCTCAATCATCAACTACAGATTTTTTGCACCAGGACATTCCACAAACTAGCTTGGAAAGTGGATGCACTATCATTCAGTTGGAGAAACCTCTCTGGGTATGCCTTTCCGCCTCTTCCTCTTCTTCCACGGGTATTATTAAAGATCAAACAGGACAAGCCCAAGATGATAATCTTGCTGGCCCCAAATTGGCCTTGACAGTTTTGGTACCCAACACTGAAAAACCTTTGTCTGGAGCCCCCTTGGGTTTTACCACAGACACCGAACCTTCTGTCCCAACACCACGGTCAGGTTCTGCACTCCCATGTCAAAACTCTCAGCCTGGCTGCTTGGTTAATCCAGGGTCTATGATTCATTCTCTTCTACCCAAGCAGGTTATGGATGTCATTTTAGAAGGCAGACGTCCTAGCACTAGAAAATCTTATGCAGGAAAATGGGAAAGATTTTGTTCCTGGATGCAGGCTCAGGATTCTGATCCTCTTATTCCTAACATTCCTCTGATTTTACTTTACCTGACAGACCTCTTGCATAAGGGTCTCTCTTTCTCTTCCATAAAGATACATGCCTCTGCTATTTCTGCTCATTATAATACAGACCCTCCAATTTTTTCCCATCAGCTCATGAGACAGTTTCTCAGAGGAGCTAAGAACTTAAGGCCCCCTAGATCTCCTCCCATTCCTGCTTGGGATCTCAACTATGTTTTGGAAACACTCACCTTACCTCCTTTTGAGCCTGCTGCCACATCTGACATCAAGATTTTATCTTGGAAGACAGCCATCCTGTTAGCTCTGACCTCTGCCAGGAGAGTTTCGGAGTTGCAAGCACTCATGGCTGTGGAACCTTATATTATTTTTCATCAAGACAGGGTGTCTTTAAGGACTAATCCTACTTTCATACCCAAGGTGGTTTCCAAAGTGGCTCTAAATCAAACTATTCACTTGCCAACTTTTTTCCCCACTCCTCAAAATAAAGGGGAAAGGATCTTGCATTCCTTGGATGTACACAGACAACTACATTTTTACCTGGACAGAACCAAGGACATCAGGAAATCAGAGCAATTGTTTGTTTCTTATGCTTCAAGTTCCCAAGGTAAAGCTATTTCAAAACAGACCATTTCCAAATGGATTGCTCATGGAATCAGATTTTGCTATTCATGGAAAGCAAATCCCAGGGACTATAAGGACTCACTCTACCAGAGCTGCTGCCACTTCAGCTGCCTTCCTCAGAGGAGTTCCTACCAAGGACATTTTGGAAGCTGCAACTTGGAGTTCAGTGCATACTTTTTCTAAGCACTACAATCTACCTCTTTACTCTAAGTCTAGGGCAGGCTTTGCTTCTGCAGTCTTGCAGGGCCTTTTAGCTGCCCCCTCTACTTTATGACCACCTCCCTTTTATTCTGCTTTGGGATTCAACCCTACAGTCATGACTGCAACAGTGAAAAACGATGAACATAGTACAGTTGTGTACACTTACCATAAATGTAGATGTTTGAGTGTCTTCACTGTTGCAATCTGGGTTTCCCTCCCTCCTGTCCCCTCTTATTTTTTCTTTTGTGTGGTTCCTTTTTTCACCCTTCTTCTGAGGTGTATTTGCAAAGGGTATGGGATCTTACTCATTTTGGAACTTCTGACATCTGGGGCAAGAAAAACTGGAGAACATGGCGTCAGCTGTCAGCTTTGTACTCCTGGCGCTCTGACGTCAGGGAGCATGGCTGATCTGCCGACGCCGGACCCAGACTTTGGGATTCTGGCTGACCAAGGACCGCCTGCCGGCGGGGGAGAACCCTACCGTCATGACTGCAACAGTGAAGACACTCGAACATCTACATTTATGGTAAGTGTACACAACTGTACTTTTTAGGGGGATTGCATTTTCAACCTGCTGAAACAGAATGGTGTATTTTTTTTTTTTTTATCTTTAAGTGCTTCCTGTATGAAAGATTGAGGCAACAGTGGCTCTTTTGAAGCATGACACCTCAGAACAGCAGTCCCTGTAACTTGCATCAAAATAGTGTTAATATTTGTACACAGTTCCAGTGATCTGGTGTGAGGATAGAACCCCCACAGTCTTCTGATCTTTCCATAGTCAAAGGTGTGTGCTCCCTGCTTAAGCCACTGAGTAATTTAAATAGTACAGGTTAGCATGGCAGTAGATTATTTTGCTGTTAGATGTATCTCAACACAGTTTC
This sequence comes from Protopterus annectens, assembly GCF_019279795.1. Lineage (NCBI taxonomy): Eukaryota > Metazoa > Chordata > Ceratodontiformes > Protopteridae > Protopterus > Protopterus annectens. The sequence goes on from NC_056744.1 coordinate 1,835,333,234, forward strand.
AAGAGCTTTCTTTCCTTCCAAATGACTTATTCTTTTGTAATTGTCATCTCCATTCATAGCTTTTGCGTTCTCCTGTTCTTCTGCCATTTCTCCTTGAATAACTGCTTCAATGATTTCATCAATTGTTAACACTTTATTCTCTAGAATGTTATCGGCTATAACCCACTGATCAATGTCCCTTTCTTCCAAGTCTTTGAACTGAGATGATTGTTTAAAATTGTTAGGTAGAGCAGTGTTGTCGTAGTTTATCAGATCTTCGTGCAGCTAACTTTTCAACGTCAGGCCATAGTTTTTGCCATGACTTCACAAATGTTGACAGCATTTCATCAAAAGCAGATGCCAATCTGTATGCCACATCCTTAATGTTAATTTGCTTAAGGGCTTCAGTGCATTCCATTTCTTCATTAGCTGTTCTCTAAAGAATTTTTGAAAGAAGTTTTCTTCTGTAATGCCTTTTCAGACTGTCACACCTTGATCCATAGGTTTCACCATAGATATAATGCCAGGTGGTAAAAACATCACTTTATCATCAGAAGATAGGTCAGTGGGATGCGTTACAGCATTATCAAGGCAAGAAAAGCCTTTAACGGTAATTTTAAACACATCAAATGAGCCCTAACTTTTGGAACAAATTCAGTTGAAAACCATTCTTTAAATAAAAATGAATTCATCCAAAGCTGACCTCTTGTCTTTATAATAAACTGGTATAACTTTGAAATTTACATTTTTAAATGCTCTGAGTTTGGCTGATTTACCTACAACAAAAAGGGGGAGTTTGTGATTGCCAGTAGCATTTTTACAAAGAGCCACAGTGATTCTTTCTTTGTTCGTTTTGAAACCGGTAGCAAATGTTTCTTGTGATGCTGCTAGTGTTTTTGATGGAAGAGCTGTAGAACGTCTAAACATTTCTGGGAAAATTCACTTGCAGTATTTTGATCTGCTGACAATTTCTCGATGCAAACATTTAGATAATGAATTCCATAGCCCTTCTTCCATCATGAAAGCCATCCCACGCTGGCTAAGAATTCTTCTCCGCTGTTGACTTTCTTGTGCAACTGCATTGCCTTTTCCTTCAAAATCGGCCTGCTCAGAAGTGTTCCTCTTTGTCTCTGCATGAGCCATGTCCATTATGCGTAATCAATAACTTATTTTTTGACTTCTTCATAATGTACCTTCTTGAAAGCACCTTTTTCGATTGTATTTGCTTACTGAGATCCTGAAGGGAATTTCAGGTTCTCCATCAATCATTCACCGTAATTTTTCCGACATTAAATTCAACACACATCCGATTTACAGGTTCTCCATTATCAATATGTTTCAACGCTTTCAGTTTCATTTCAGTAGTTGACACATTGTTTGGTTTCATCATTTCACAGGAACAGATAATAAACACTAACTGAAAAACCCAGTGGTACAGTGGTTAAGGTGTATGCCTTTCAGCCACTAGGTGCAGGGTTTGATTCTCACCACTGGCAAGTGCTTAACCTTTTGGGAGGGTGGTCTAATGGTTAAGGTGTTTGCCTTATAAGCACAAGGTGCCGAGTTTGAGTCTCACAAGGGATAATTGGCTAGGCTTAAAATGGCTTGCAAGGGCAGTTAGCCTAGTACTAACCTATGAAGCTTAAGCTCTTGAGCTTTCAAAACTGATTGCCAGTGTTCTTATTGAATTTTACTGTACTTTCTACTGTAATACGTTATCTCTGAGTACAGTGCACTGTAATAGACAGTGAACAACAACACTTCGCCTCCTTCAGGCACTTCTTATTTTAATCTTAAAATGTTAAAGTACCGAAACCCGTACAGTGTAGCTCTCAAGTGTCTGGAATTGCTCAGAAGTATACTTTTTTTATTCTAAAATACAATCCCAGCCCTGACTGTCAGACACTTATGGCAGAAACTCTCTAAAGTCCGTTTCTGTCCCACCTAACTACCCTATAGCCATATCACCCTAACACCAAATCCTGTTTTAACCTTCAATGTGAGAGTGTTCAATCTCGCCTTTGTTCTTACACATGGGTTCGGAGCCGATCCTCGGCTCCGTGCCGGCCGACTGCAAGCTCTGCATCGAGAAGAAGCTCGAGGACATCTAATACCCACAATCCCCCTCTGCCTTTACCTCAGATCTAGTTTGCCGCTGCTGCAGTACGCATCGCTGGAGACTAGCTCGGGGCTGTTCAGATAAGATATTTTATCTATTCTGTACTGTTTTCAGAAAAGTTCTTTAAAATTAGTTACTTAGTTAAAGAGTAGGTGTGTGAGTGCAGGAATTCTCTATACTTTGAACAAGTTAACTTGTTAACTTTCGAGTAGAGTTTTTCGGGGCCTACCCCTTCTTGACTTGTGACTAAAAGTTTTTGTAATCTTGCCTTTTGGCACTTTATTACTGGATTAGACTTCGGATTCGACTTAGTTGACTAGAAACTTGTTAGTCTTGTTTTAGCTTTATCTAACAGACTTTTACCCGGATTTGACTTTTTTACTGGATTGGACTCTTTACTGGACTTGACTGTGTTCATTGTTAATATGTCTGAAAAGCGAAATCTGGTTTTAAACGTTGTCAGTGTGGCCAAAAAATGTCGGTCACAGACAACCACAGTTCCTGTGTCTACTGTCTTGGCCCTCTCCACTTACAAGAGGATTGCTCTATTTGTCACTCTTTTAGTGGGAGGGTCATGACAGATAGGCGCAGGAAACTGATGGATAGAGGATTGCTGAAACCCTCTTTCCAGGAGGCTTTGGATGCTTCAGACCAGGCATCCAAGTCTTCGAAGGGGTCGAAGACGTCGGAGCCAAAGTCATCGGCTCCGAGCTCTTGAGTGTAGTTAGATCACGGTTCCACAGACTTGGGCCGAGTGTTCAGCTATTGGCAGTTTCCGAGCCTCGAGTCTTGGAACCGGTGACGGAGCTCCCCCCACCGACTCTGTTGAGGTCGGCTCCGTCTTCGATCCCTTCGACTCGTTCTTCTAGAGCCCTTTCCGACACCGACGTGGACCGTGTGGTGCAGAAGCTTATGGAGCATACGGCCTTGTCCAAACTTATTTCGGTCTCCTCTCAGTTGATGTCGAGACTTGAAGGCCTGCCACTATCTCCATCTGTTCCTCCTCCGAGACCTGTTCTGTCTTCGGAGCCGGAAGAAGCTGACCTGATGATTGTGGAGCCATCGGTGCCTGAACCGTCCTTTTGTCGGTCGGTACCATTTACCTCGACTCCATCCGATCCGGTACCGGAGTCTCGGGCCCGAAGGTCTGTCCTTGGTTCCGGGACCGAGAGTCGGACCGATGTTTCGGTTCCGACTCTCCCTCGGAGCCTCGGCGGATCGATTCGGTTCCGTCCTCGGGGTCGGTGCCTTCGGTTCCTGTTTCGGGTATTCTGCCCATTTCTTCGGAACCGGGAGATGCCTCGACTCGGGACCCGGGGGCCTTCGACCTCATGAGGAAGGTGTTGTCTACCCAGACAACCACATCAGCAGGTACAGCTTCTCCTCCCCGCAAAGGACCGTTATCCTCCTCTGCACCCACGGCCACGTCCAAGCGTCGGGCACCAGTGTCTCAGCCACCCCTGGAGGGTGCCCCCTCTTCCTCGGAGGCTTCTTCGGATGCTCCCCACGAAGAAGTTCCTAGGAAAAGATTGTGTAAGAGGAGACACTTGGATTCTCCACAAGAATCCTTAACATCTGATACTGACTTAGATGAGTCAGAAGGGTCCCCTAAGTCACCTTCAGAGGATGTCTCTTTTGCTGACATCTTGGAGATCCTTAAGCAGAGAGGTGACTGGCAAGCCCTCCCCCCTTCTGAGGATGAGTCAGTTTTGCTGAAGGCATTTGGTGCCCGTCCTTCCTCCTCCTGGGTCACTCCGCCCTTTGATGAGTTAATGGAATTAATTGCTCAAGGCGTGGGAGACCCTGACAGTGGAACCTGTCCCTAGGAAGCCAAATAAGTACATCACGGCACCACAGGACAAAGCTTACCTTACCAAAGGAGTTCCAGTAGGCGCCATGGTGGTGGCAGCAGCCACGAAAAAGGAGATGTCGGAGTCTTCCTCATCTGTCCATCCGCCTAACAAAGATTCTAGGACCATGGACAGATATGGGAAGCGCATTTTCAGTTCAGCGGCTTTCTCTGCGTTCCCTGAACTATTTGACCCATTTTACTCGTTTACAGAGGGATCTAGTCAAAGAGTTGGGAGATACCCTCCAGGGTGCAACAGATGCTGCTGTCTCGGAAAAAGTTACAGCGCAGCTCAACACCCTTCGTCTATTGTGAACTCGTCCATGAGGCTGATATCCTATGCAGCCGAAGGATCGAGTAGGGCAGCGGCTTCAGCGATTGCTCTTCGTAGGCAATCCTGGATGCGCTTATGTTCGTTTGCGGAAGCCTTCAAGTCTTCCTTTACTAACGCCCCATTTGATGGAGCCACACTTTTGGCCCTAAAGTAAAGGAGACCCTTACCGGTGTGAACAGGAGGGAAAGACTCTGTCTGCTGTCGGAGTCCGTTTTCCACCCTTCCAGACCGTACCCCAAAGGGCAACGTGGTGGGAAAATGTGGTTCCGAAAACCCCAAAGATCTTTTCCAGACACACAGGGTGATGCCCCCTCTAGAGGCAGAGGGGGGGGCAGAGGTGGAAGACGCCGCCCTGGCGGCAGAGGGGTCCGCAAAACCAAGGTGACAGGGATAACCTCCCTGGCAAACCTTTTCAGCACTCCTGAGAGGAGGCCCGACTGTCCTGCTCTGGAGGCAGTCGGGGTCGCAGCTTTATACCCTCAGGCCTGGCAAAACCTTTCTTCAGACAATTGGGTAAAAGCGTTGTTACCAGAGGTTACAAAATCCCATTTCTATCCACCCCATTCCAAAGAAAAAACTCCCAGATGTACCACCCCATCTGCGAGAACCAGCAGCTACAGAAATTTCAAAGCTGCTAAGAAAAAGAGTCATCCAACCAGTCCCAGCGGACCAAATAGGATTCGAACTTACTCAAGGTTCTTTTTAGTTCCAAAGAAAACAGGGGACTGGAGGCCAATTCTGGACCTAAGTCATCTCAACACCTTTGTCAAGAAGGAAAAGTTCCGAATGGTCACGCTTCAATCGATCCTTCCATTCTTACGGAAGGTCGACTGGATGTGCTCAATTGATCTGGAGGACGCATACTACCACATCAAAATGGCCAGGGCGTCCAGAGATCATTTGCGCTTCGGCTGGGAGCCAGTCACTATCAGTTTCGAGCCCTGCCCTTTGGCCTGACCACAGCCCCAGGGTCTTCACCAAATGCATGGCAGTGGTAGCGTCTCATCTGAGGCGCCTAGGATTCCAGGTGTTTCCGTATCTGGACGACTGGCTCCTGTCTGCCACCACCAGGCGTCAACTGATTCAAGCCAGGGATTACTCCCTACAACTTTGTACACACCTTGGCATTTCAGTAAACTTCGAAAAATCTTTGCTACAGCCATCACAGCATATCTTATTTATAGGAGCGGAATTGGATACGCGTCAGTTAATTCTAAAACTTCCGACAGAAAGAATATTAGCACTTCAGTTCAACATTTCCCTTCTGCTGTCGTCCAGAAAATCCCCAGCAAAAATTGTTCTGAAAGTTTTGGGTGTCATGGCAGCTTCTCTCATAGCAATACCACTGGGAAGACTGCACATGAGAGTGCTACAATGGCTTCTATTTGCACAATGGTCATTCCAACATCTTCCACTGACTCACGAAATTCTGATAACGAAAACATGCAAATCACACCTAATGTGGTGGTTACAGACTTGCAACCTATCCGGGAAGACCATTTGTGCTACCCACACCGTCAGCGTCGATAACCACGGACGCTTCCCTGATAGGGTGGGGGGGCATCTTTCAGGGACAGACAGTCCAAGGCGAATGGACCAATCTAGAGTACAATCTGCACATCAATGTTCTGGAGTTGAGGGCAGTGTTTTTGGCGTTGCAACACTTTGCTCCCCTTCTTCCTCCAGGGACCATTGCAGTTCAGACAGACAACATGTCCGTAGTCTGGTACATAAACAAGCAAGGGGAACCAGGTCCTACCAACTATGCAGAGAGGCCATGAGAATTTGGCAATGGGCAGAGTCCACGGTCGCTTTCTGATCGCAACGCACATCCCGGGGTCATCCAACGTCATAGCCGACAGGCTGAGCAGGGCAATATTATTGCCTCACGAGTGGTCCCTCAAACAGTCAGTTGCGGAACAGATTTTTCGCAAATGGGGCCAGCCTACCTGCGATCTGTTTGCGTCTCCAATGAACGCCAAATGCAGGAGCTACTTTGCCCTATTACCCTCCAGGGAAGTCCCAAGGGACGCGCTGGTGCACGATTGGCCCCCGGGTCTCCTTTATGCCTTTCCTCCATTTCCCCTGATTGCAAAGTTTCTGCAGAAAGCAAACAACCTTCAGAGGACTATAATTCTCATTGCTCCGTTCTGGCCTCGTCAAATTTGGTTCCCCTTTCTCTTGCAGCACCGCGTTCGGGGACCTTGGATGCTGGACCCAGAGCCAGATCTACTGACTCACTCGTCAGGAGTTCCTCACCCATCCCTGGAATCTCTCCATCTGGCAGCTTGGCTGCTCCGCTTCCTTAGCCAGGTCAATTCCCTTACTTGGCGGTTCAGGATATATTGGTAGCTTCTCATAAAGTTTCTACCATAAAGACTTATACTAGTAAATGGAAACGTTTTGTCTTTTGGGAGTCACATCAGTTGGACCCTGTTACAGCTCCGTTGAATAAGGTCTTAGAATTTCTAACCGAATTATTTCAGGAAGGAGCTTCTCCGGCTACCTTGAGAGTACAGTTAGCTGCCATTTCTAGCTATCATATAGAAGAATGTGGTGCGCCTATTATGGCTCACAGACTCTGTAAAGCCTTTTTAAAAGGGTCTTTTCATATCAGACCACCAGTCAGAAGCCCGACATCACCGTGGAATTTAAATTTACTGCTCTCTAAATTGATGCTACCACCCTTTGAACCAGCTTCAAGTTGCTCTTTGAAATTTTTGTCATGGAAAACATTATTCCTAGTGGCTATTACATCGGCTAGACGGGTGTCTGAGCTGCAGGCTCTTTCGGTCAAACATCCCTATTTAATTTTTCATTCGGACAGAGTATCCCTACGCACTAATCCATCCTTTCTTCCCAAAGTTTGTTCTACTGGTAATATTAACCAGTCCATTGAATTACCCACCTTCTTTAAAGACCACTCTAATAAATTAGAGTATATGCTGCACAAACTGGACGTCCATAGACAACTCAGATTTTATTTGGATAGAACAAAAGATCACAGAAAATCTGATCAGCTATTTCTAGCTTTTGCTGACAGCAGAAAGGGTCTTGCAGTTACGAAACGAACACTTTCTAAGTGGCTAACTGATTGTATCATTTATGTTTATGAAAATTCTGATCAAACATTATCAGCAAAACCCAGAGGACATTCTACCAGATCAATTTCTACATCTTTGGCTCATGCAGCTCGTCTACCTTTAGACATCATTTGTGCGGCTGCTACTTGGGCTAAACCACATACATTTATTTCTCATTACAAAGTGGACAGGGTTTCTAGGGATAGGGCAACCTTTGGTTCCACTGTGCTCAAGAACGTTCTCCCTTGAGTTCCTCAGGATCATGGAGCTAGGGACGCTACCCATGTGTAAGAACAAAGGCGAGATTGAACACTCTCACATAAAGAAGTTATGTCCTTACCATAACGTTCCATGTGGAGTGTTCATCTCGCCTTGGTTATTACACTCCCACCCTTCCCACCCTTAGGAAGAACGTTCGATTTGGTGCCTGGTCTGGAATATTCTCCTTCTGCTGTTGCAGTGGTATTACTATCATACCTTTGGTATGTTGTATATAGGTAATTATGTATATAGTTTGGCATGTATGCGTGATTGTTGCCTGGTTTGCTTGCAAACTAGATCTGAGGTAAAGGCAGAGGGGGATTGTGGGTATTAGATGTCCTCGAGCTTCTTCTCGATGCAGAGCTTGCAGTCGGCCGGCACGGAGCCGAGGATCGGCTCCGAACCCATGTGTAATAACCAAGGCGAGATGAACACTCCACATGGAACGTTATGGTAAGGACATAACTTCTTTTTTCCTGCTATTCATTCCTTCGCAAGTTCCTCCCACCCCACACATTTGGTCTTCTCCTCCTCCTGTAGTTATTTAGGCATAATATAGACTGTTATAGTTGGAGACCTGGTCATAACTAGGGTATTTTGTATGAGAAAACGATGTTATTTAGGCATAATATAGACTGTTATAGTTGAGACCTGGTCATAACTAGGGCATTATGTATGAGAAAACGATGTCAAGAAACCTACCTCAAGAGCAAAGCTCAAGAAGTGAATCTTGACACCCATGCTGAGAACATAGTTCCTTGGTTATGATCAGAAAGTTATAATCATTTTTTGTATTGCATGGAGTTTTACCTGCTGCCATGTACTACAGAAGGTGGTTGGGGGCGTGGTGGGCAGTGTAGTAGCAGTAAGTGTTTTACAGTGCAGAAATACATAACACACCAACCTCTGCCACACAGAGAGCAACCACTTAAGAAGGGCACTGGGAAAGCTGATAAACATTTTGTTTGGACTTAACGGGGGAAAAAAGTCCAAAAGAAGAGTTTACTGGCTTCCCAACAGTCTTGTGCTGTGGCACTGAACTCTGCATAAGACTAGTGCTTAACCGTGATGAAGGGTGCATAACAGTTGTTTACCATTGGGAATGTTACTCTTATTGTATTTCTGTGCCTTTCTTTTATAATGTAACTGTACTATGGCTTCCAAATCAAATGTTCTGAACCCATCTTTTCCTTTGATGTAAACTTTGTTATATACAGTCGATTTGCTTTTTGTGTATCACTGGATCATAGGCGATTACTAGGCTATTGACCCGGAGGTCATTTTAAGCCTAGCCGTTTCATTCCAGTGTAATACCATGAAAATGCTAGTCAATTCCCAAAATTGCATTTAGCGATGACTACTCATGTCCAGGAGAGTTATGGGCACTATCCCCGGTAAGAATTTACGGTGCCCCATCCACTCGTCCAGGTTCCTCTTCAACAATGTCATACAGGTGCTTTGTTTCACATGAATTTGGTAGCCTGTTCTAAAGATGTAGCAGTCATTGGGAGATAAATCTGTCCCTTCAGCATTTCCTATTTAAGTCGCAGGCCATGTTTAGGTCCCTGGAACAGGTAGCCCTAGTCCTGTTTGATTTACTTTAATGCAGCAAGTCCAGTAGGTTTGGGTCCTGGATTGTTCTGTAGGCCAGGCATGAGTTTCCCCTAAGAAGTCTGTATGATACACAGTGTAGTGGCAGGGACTTCAGTTAGTCTATGTTGGGCACATGCTGGACCTCCTTGATCTTCTTTGTTAGAAACCTCTGAGGTCTTTCCAGTTGCTGCAGATGCTTTGTGCTGTACATGCAGAATGGGGCGTTGTATTCAATTATGGGCCAGATTAGTGTGGAGTTCAGAGGGGTAATAACCTCTTTTGCTCTTGAGTTGATGCCTTTACTAATCAAGTGTGCTACGTAGAAAGCCTTCCTTACTGCAGTAGACACATGGTGGTTGAAGTTAAGGTTGCAGTCAACTTGTGATCCCAGGTCTCTTGCACCTTCATGGGTACTTCTAGGTATTGTTGATGTGATAGTGTGAAGGAACATTGTGCTGAAGGGAATGATGATGCATTTCTTTGCATTCAATTTGAGAACGTGACAAATACACCAGTCGTCATGTAACACTGGGCAGGTCTGAAAAAGATCCATATGGACCAGTGCTCTACTCAAAGTAACAAATCTACATGTAAGAGGTCTTGCAGGAACAGAGATCTCACTCTGCATATTGTTTGTAGCTTTTGATGTCTGATAACTGTTGATTTCAGTCAGTTATATTCATTGTTTAGAACTTCATCCACAAGGTATTTTGTGATGTGTAGAGAAACGCAGTAAAATTGTGGTATTACCTGCTCAGTTTGATGGTAGTTCAGGTGGCTTTCAGAGCTGATAGCAAATAATTAAATTTGAGGAGGGTATCTTCTTGACATTTCTCTTGTTTAAATGTTAATTTAACTGGTTTGTAATTACCAGGGTCCATCTTGGATCCTTTCTTAAACAAAAGAACTACCATAGCCTTTCTTATTCAGTAGGCATTGCTAGTCTGCATAGTAACAAATTAAACATAGAGGTAAGCAAGTGTCTAATGGGCACCTACCAACAGAGTCTTAATTAGTGTCTGTGAAACTCCACCCAGGCCACAGGCCTCACCTTCTTGGACCTTTACCCAGTTATTTTGCAACTTCCTCATTTGTTACCTCACTCTTTACTTGTAATACTCATGTCCAGGGACGGATCTAGCATAAGGTAACCTAGGCAGTTGCCTAGGGCCTGGTACTGGCTAGGTGGCCCTTAAACATTACAAAAAAACTTGTCTCCATATTTACAGCCTCCACTACTGCTGTGTTTTACTGCTCAGGTGATGTGGAAAAATGTCTTGAATGTGAAAGCAGCTTTCTGAAGATTTCAAAATATGGTATATGTGCATTTCTCTAAGAACAGGTATTGTGTGTGTGTGCATACTGTCTTCCTCTCATAAGGTGTCTGAATTTTTCTCCTCCCATGGTATTTATTGAAGTACCCACAGTATTTCGAAAGGTATGGAACCATTACGAGATGTGTGTGTGTGCTTGTGTGTGCATGTGCACGTCTGTCTATGTGGTCTGTCTGTGTGTGTGTGCCTATGCATGCATGTGCACTGAGACCACCAACAATTAATGCCAGTTGACAGTTGTATTGAGACACCGTGCGCTGCATTTAGGTAAGTCACTAAGGATGAACAGATGTGATGTCTTTTCTACATGTTCCTCAAGGTTTTCGGATCCAACTTTGGCCACTTTTTTCAGACTTAGGCTCTGTAGCTCAGACTCCTCCCGTTATCCATAATCTCCTCCAAGTCTTACATTACCCCAGATGTCATTTGCCACTCAGCTTTCAGATGTGGATAACGTAGTTTAGGTGTTGGAGATGAGTAAATTTTTTTGTTATGCTGCTTTTCACTAGTTTCTATGTTTACTTAGTTTCCTTAGTTATTCCTTATTTATCCTCCCTGGTATAGTATTAAAAAAACAAACTTTGAACTAATTTTTAGGCCTTGTGTCCCCTACTTTGTTCCTTTTTTGTACTATAGGTTGGTAGTACTTCATTAACATTGTTGATATTTCTCTTCATCAACTTTTAGTATTGTACTGATGTTCTTCGTGTTTCACTGTTGCAGTCATCACACTTGGGTAACTGTTGCAGTCATCACACTTGGGTTATCTGCCTGCAGGTAGCCCTCAGTCGGCCCGAATACCAGTGTCATGGGATTTCTGCGTCGGATGCTGTCGCTTCTTTTATGATGTCAGGTCGTCAGGGGTATAAAACATGCAGCCGACACCATTACCTCAGCTTTTCTTGCTGAGCAGAGTCCGAAGCAGAAGCAGTTCACAAGTGCTGGTCGGCCGCCACCTGAAATTTTCAATGTTAAGTTGTCAATCTCGCCTTCATTCTTGCTTGATGGGTTTGGAGCCGATCCTCGGCTCTGACTTGGCACTTGCTAAGCTCGAGAGTCACTTTTACCAGCTCGAGGCAGCCCCATATCCCATGATGCAAGGCGGTAAGTACCCAGATCTCGTTTGCCGCTTCGCTGATGAGGTCCTCCTTTTACCAGCTCCTGGTAAGTGAATTATTACTTTACTATTTTAGCCCCTTTTTACAAAAAAAACTTAAATTATTAGTTTTAACTTAGTTTTAATTCCTTTCTGACAGAAAATTTCCCTGTCTCCTCAAAACTTTTAGTCAGACTAAAATCCATCCCATCCCCCCCCCTGTTAGGGTGTGTGTGTGTGTCTGTTAGTGATACCTTTTGGTATATTTAATTTAATTTCTTGGACTGGTGTGTGTGTGTGTTTTACACCATGTCTAAAGAAAGGGTCTCAGGCTTTAAGAAGTGTGACTCGTGCTGTCAGAAGATGTCTCTGACAGACGGTCACACTTCTTGCCTGTACTGTCTGGGGCCTCTTCACCTGCAGGACTCCTGTGCTATATGTCATTCTTTTAGCCAGAGAGTCCTGCAGGAAAGAAATAAATTGATTTTGAGGGGCCTTCTTAAGCCGGAGGGCTCTCCGGCTAAGTCGGCCCCATCTAAGACTTCTAAGTCTTCCAAGGCCCAGGCTTCTGTGTCCAAGCCTGTGGACTCTGCTCCGACTCATTCAGAGTCGAGATCGGCTCCGGCTGGAGCCGATTCTGGGTTACCTAAACCTTCGGCACCGATGGCTATCGGTGGCGACTCTGGTTCGACCACTTCGGTGTCTGCTCCGATCGGTTCCGACCACCACGTGGCCCAGGCATCGGTATCGGCTCCGACACCCTTACATTTATGGCCGTATCGGCTCCGGCTGGAGCCGATACATCGAAGCTACCTGTCGGTGCCGATAAGTTGTCGGCTCCGACAGTTTCAGTAGTTTCATCGGCTCCGATGGTTCCTTCGAGGAAGAGGTCTAGGTCCCCTTCCTTGGAGCCGATACTTTCGGCTCCGGCTTCACCTCTCCTCTCGGAGCGGAGCCATCGGAGCCGATCTTCAAGGTCATCCAGGCTTTCTGACCATGATTTGGAGAGAGTGGTCAGTAGACTACTAAAGTCACAGGCACTGGCCCAAATGCTACATAGTCCGTCTCAGCAGACGACTATTAGTCCACACCCCATTGCAGTTCCTCCTTCGACTCTACCCCAGAGTTTGGAGTTGGAGTCTTCAGGAATAGTTTCTGCTACGGCTGAGGGACAGATACCCCCTTCTGCTCCTTCAGCCTCTACTCTTATCTCCTCTTCGAGACCTTCCTTAGAGGGATTCGGTGGCGGGCTTCCCTGGTCTCCTCCGAGGGGTGAGTGGCATCGGACCCTTGTCCGACCCCGCTCTTCCCCTTGGAGCCTCGGCCTTGGTGAGCTCGGCTCCGACATCTGCCTCGGAGCCTTCCTTTTCGGTGGGTCCTGGAGTTCCTAGCTCTTCGGAGCGGGTTCTCTCGGACCTCCCTGGGAGGAGCTGAGGTGATGAAGAGTGTGCTGGCCTCTGGACTCAGCCAGCAGTCTGTTCCCTTAGCTCCTCCCTCTATAGTGCCTGTTGACATCTCTGCCACTTCTCTTGCTCCCGGACCCAGAGATCCTCCGCCTCAGGTTTCCTCACTGGGAATATCCCCCTCTTCTGAGGATTCTCCTGATTTGACGGGTGATTCTCCGTGGAAGAGGACTTGTAAGAGGAAACACGTAGACTCCCCCGAGTCTATCACTTCGGATACTGACTTAGATGAGTCAGAGGGATCCCCAAGATCCCCCTCTGAGGATGTCTCCTTCTCAGACATCCTAGAACTCCTTAGACAGAGGGGAAACTGGCCCATCAACAATCCCTCTGAGGATGAGTCAGTATACCTGGAGGATCTCGGCCCTCCACCTCCTGGGTGTCTCCGCCTTTCGACCCCCTTATGCAGGTTATTGCTCGAAAGGCGTGGACTGCTCCTGACTCTGTAGAGCCTGTCCCTAGGAGGCCTTCTAAATTTATTACTGCCCCGTCGGACAAGCAATTCCTTACAAAAGGTGTCCCCGCTGATGCCATGGTGGTGGCGGCTGCCACCAAGAAGGAACTTGCAGATCCTTCCGTACCTGTCCATCCTCCTAATAAGGACTCTAGGACCATGGATAGATATGGTAAGCGGATGTTTTCTTCAGCGATCTTTGCTTTGCATTCGCTGAACTATCTTTGTCACTTCACCAGACTCCAAAGGGATATCCTTAAGGAGCTAGGTGAAGTTGTGCAGGATCCTACAGCTGCGGGGGCTCAGGAAAAAATTGCTTCACAGCTAGGAACCCTTAACTCCATTGCAAACTCCTCCATGCGGCTTATATCATATGCTGCTGATGGAGCGAGTAGGGCCGCAGGTACAGGTGTGGCTCTTAGACGCCAAGCCTGGATGCGACTATGTAATTTTGCAGATCCCTTTAAGGCGTCCTTCACAAACTCTCCCTTTGATGGGTCAGCTTTGTTTGGCCCTCAAGTGAAGGAAACGTTGACCAGGTGTGAGCAGGACGGCAAAACTCTTTCTGCCATAGGAGTCCGTTTTTCCACCCCTTCTAGACCTTATCCCAAAGGACAGAAGGGTGGCAAAATGTGGTTCCGCAAATCCCAAGGAGTCACCCCGGATTCACGTGGTCAGTTTACCCCTAGAGGCAGAGGGGGTAACAACAACAGACGCCGCTCTAGAGGCAGAGGGGGTCCACAAAACCAGGGAAACAGAGAGTCTCTCTCTGACAAGCCCTTTCAGCATCCCTGAGATGTTGCCCGGCTGTCCCTCCTTGGAGGCAGTCGGGGGAAGACGATCACTGTACCCAGAAGCCTGGCGTTCTCTCACTCAAGACAGATGGGTACAGTCGATCATATCCGAGGGTTACATAATTCCTTTCGAGGAAAGTCCTTTCTATCCCTCAAATTCCCTCCCAGACGTACCACCGGTCTAAGGGAAATTGCAGAGTTGGAAGTCTCAAAACTACTGCAAAAAGAGCCATTCAGCCAGTTACAACAGACCATTCAGAGCCGGAATCTACTCAAGGTTCTTTTGGTCCCCAAAAGACGGGAGACTGGAGACCAATATTGGATCTCAGCAGACTCAACAAGTCTGTGAGGAAGACAAGATTCGAATGGTCACTCTTCAGTCGATTCTACCCTTCTTGCAGAAGGACAACTGGATGTGCTCAATAGATCTTCAGGATGCGTACTATCACATAAAATTCACAGACGCTCCAGGAGATTTCTCCGCTTCGGCTGGGGTCCAGTCATTTCCAGTTCAGAGCCCTGCCCTTTGGTCTCACCACAGCCGCCAGGGTGTTCACCAAATGCATGGCAGTGGTCACGGCTCACCTGAGACGTCAAGGATTCCAGGTGTTTCCGTATCTCGACGACTGGCTCCTGTCAGCCACCACCAGGCATCAGCTTGTTCAAGCCAGGGATTACACAATAAATCTTTGTTCTCATTTGGGCATCTCGATCAACTTCGAAAAGTCATCCTTATTGCCCTGCCAGTCTATTACTTTCATAGGCGCAAACTTAAACACTGTTCGGATGTCAGCTACCCTTACAGACCAAAGAGTTTCAGACATTCAAAGTCATGTCAGGATCATTCTAGCCAACAAGAAGGTACAGGCCAGAATGGTTCTAAAAGTATTAGGTCTCATGGCTGCGGCCATTACTCTTCTTCCCCTGGCTCGCCTCTACATGCGCCTTCTTCAGTGGATGTTGTTCACTCAGTGGTCTTACCAACAACTTCCAATGCGTCACCACATTCTGGTGACAGATTTGCAAAAATCATCTTGCTTGGTGGATCACTTCTCCCCAGATTCACCAAGGCAGACACTTTGTACCCCCATCCCCGGTAGCCACTGTCACCACGGATGCCTCCCTGATCGGGTGGGGGGGCATTATCAGGACAGGATGGTTCATGGGACGTGGCAACCGTTCGAGTACCACCTGCACATAAATGTCCTAGAGATGAGAGCAGTGCTTTTAACGTTGCAAGCCCTCAACGACTCTCTTCCTGTAGGGACAATTGCAGTCCACACAGACAAACATGTCTGTAGTTTGGTATATCAACAAACAGGGCGGAACCAAGTCCTACCCCTTGTGTCGAGAAGCGCTCAGACTGTGGCAATGGGCGATCTCCTCTCATCGGTTTCTGGTAGCAACGCATCCCTGGGAAAACCAACATTTTAGCGGACAGATTGAGCAGAGCTATTCTCATGCCTCACGAGTGGTCTCTCAAGCAATCTATAGTGGAGGAGATTTTTCTGGAATGGGGTCGCCCATGTTGCGATCTTTTTGCTACTCCCCAGAACAGCAAATGCCCAGACTTCTTCTCTCTCTTCCCTCTGTCAGGCCATCCCCCCAGAGACGCTCTGACCCAGGATTGGCCCCAGGGACTTCTTTATGCTTTTCCTCCTTTTCCTCTAATCCC
Source organism: Protopterus annectens (assembly GCF_019279795.1). Classification (NCBI taxonomy): domain Eukaryota; kingdom Metazoa; phylum Chordata; order Ceratodontiformes; family Protopteridae; genus Protopterus; species Protopterus annectens. Next base: position 1,835,349,268 of record NC_056744.1, read on the forward strand.
TCAGGTTATCCAGAAAGCTACCGTTTTGAGAGCCAAAATGATTCTCATTGCTCCTTATTGGCCTCGACAAATTTGGTTTCCGTTCCTCCATCGTCACCTTTTGGTGCAGCCATGGCATCTGGACCCAGTGCCAGATCTTCTGGTTCACCAATCCGGTCAGCTGCACCGGTCTATCCCTTCTCTCAACCTCTCAGCATGGTTGCTCCTTCCTTAGCCAGGCTTCCTTTGATCTCTAACCCTGTTAGAGACATCATAGTAGCTTCTTTAAAATCCTCTACCAGGAGGATTTATACAAGCAAATGGAAATGTTTCTCTTATTAGGCTAAAGCCAAGAATATCGATCCCTTCACTGCCCCAGTTCAGGCAGTTTTGGACTTCTTAGCGGAGATTTTTCATGCAGGCTCCTCTTCTTCCACAGTTAGAGTTCAACTGGCTGCTATCTCGAACTTTCATGTCGGGATCGCAGATCACAATATCATGTCCCATAGGCTTTGTAAAGCCTTCTTGAAAGGAATTTTCCTGCTAAAGCCTCCAATCAGGAATCCTCCTCCTCAATGGGATCTAAATTTAGTGCTGAAATCCTTGATTCTTCCCTCCTTCGAGCCAGCTGTTTCTTGCTCCCTAAAATTTCTTTCTTGGAAAACATTATTCCTAGTAGCTATTACATCGGCCAGGAGGGTGTCTGAACTTCATGCTCTTTTGGTTCGACCCCCCTATTTGGTCTTTCACAAGGACAGAGTATCATTGAGAACTAATCCGACCTTTTTGCCTAAGGTCGCCTCAAAGGCTAATTTGAATCAATCCATTGATCTCCTGTATTTTTCCAAACTATTCAAACAGATCGGAACAAAATTACATTATCTTGATGTCCACCGCCAACTCAGATATTATTTGGACAGAACTAAACAATTTAGGAAATCCGATCAACTCTTTGTTTCCTATGCGGATAACAGGAAAGGCCTTCCTGTCTCTAAAGTGACTTTATCTAGATGGCTTTCTTCTGTCATCTCTGAAATTTATCTGCTCAGGGGAAAACAGCTGTGCTCAAAACCTAAAGCACATTCAACTAGGAGCTTAGCTACTTCTACAGCCTTTCAAGCTAGACTTCCTTTAGACACTATTTGTGCAGCGGCCACTTGGGCCACTCCTCATACTTTTGTTTCCCATTACAAATTGGACTTGGCCTCCAGGGACAGAGCCAGTTTTGGCTCTACAGTCCTCAAGAGTCTGTTCCGTTGAGCCACCCAGGATAGAGGTGCTAGGGACGCGGTCCCATCAAGCAAGAATGAAGGCGAGATTGACAACTTAACATTAAGAAGTTATGTACCTACCATAACGTTCCATGTTAGTTGTCTTCTCTCGCCTTCTTTCTTGCGACCCTCCCTCCTTCCCCCAGGCCTGGACAGACCTTTCTACAAGAGATTGTTATGCTGAAGACCATTCAGAACTGGTCCTTCTTTCATCCTGTAGGCTTTTTCTTCCTTTGGGAAGTATTTATGCTTGGTGCTATTGCCCTTTGTCATCAAACGAGATCTGGGTACTTACCGCCTTGCATCATGGGATATGGGGCTGCCTCGAGCTGGTAAAAGTGATTCTCAAGCTTAGCAAGTGCCGAGTCGGAGCCGAGGATCGGCTCCGAACCCATCAAGCAAGAAAGAAGGCGAGAGAAGACAACTAACATGGAACGTTATGGTAGGTACATAACTTCTTATTTTTCAATTTTCAGACCTGAAGTCTTCTAAAAGATAAGTACCCCGTTGAGGATCCTTTTTTCTTGCTCTAACCGATGTCAGAAAAAATTAGTAATTGTCTTGCATGTGGAAAGCAAATACCTTACAGAGATTTTCATTCTTACTGCGTCACCTGTTTAGGCCCAGACCATGACGTTCCTCGCTGTCGGTTTTGTTCCTTGTTCAACGCCCGAAATATTCAAAGTCGGGCTATTTTTGTTGCTAAATTCTTTCGCTCTCGTTCTCCATATTCTGAAATGGCTTCAATAAGCCATCCATCTACCGATCTTCCAAAAAAGTAAGGATAAAGACAGACAGACCGCATAGGTCCAAAACTGCCGACGATGCTTCCATTAAGCTATTCGCCAGTCTGCTGGTACTCGGTGAGGCACTTTCGCAGCCCCTGATACCCGCTTCTACAGAGTCGCAGGCCTCTACTGAGACCCATTTGGAGTCCGGTATGCCGCAAGATGCTTCTTCAACTATGGAACCAGAAGATGTCTCTACCTTGGATGGGTCCGGATCCACTGTGCAGGGCACCGTCTTCTGAGGATGTATTCAGGCCTTCTGATGTTCATATTAAACAGACTTCATTTCAAACCAAAAATACCGAATTTTTCAGGCCCAGAGTTCGCACTACGCCTAGGAAACCAACCAAAGCGCATTCTCAGGCCCCCTTGCCACAGAAGCAAATGCTTAGAATGGCTGAATACCTTATTGCTTTAATTAGGGGAAGCCAGTCTTCTCCCTCTAAAAGACCTAGAACTGATTTTCCTCCTTATTCTTCAGATCATGAGTCCGCTGACTCTTACCCTTCTGATTACCAGGACATACCTTTATCTACCTATGAGGAGTATGATGCAGAGGATTCCATTCCCTCTGCTTCCCCACCAGAGGATTTTTCTTTTGGTGAAACCCTGCATACCCTTAGAGAACATTTCTGCTGGGAGTGCCAGGACTACCCACAGTCCAAAAAGGGACTCAGGAAATGTTTAAACTTGCCTCAGCACAGGCCTCTAGCTATCCTTCCTGTTCTGGAAATTGTAGATGTCTTCATGGAATCCAGCCTTACCCCTTATACTTTGTCTCCAGCTCCCAGGAAATCTGACAGGTACTACAGAGTACCTGACTCCCACAAATTCCTGTTTAAGAATCCTGCTGCGGATCCAGAGACCATTTCCCAGGGACCTAAAGGCATTAAGTCTACTACAGCCAAAACCCCTACCACTTCAGACAGGGATTCTAGGACTTTAGACAGATGGGGTAAAAAGGTATACACCTCTGCTATGCTTGCCATCAGGGCTTTAAATTGCCAGTTTCATATGTTAAATTATCAGAAACATATTATGGGGCAAATTAAACCGAAAATGATGTTAATTCCTGATTGTGCAGAACATAAAATGCATTCTGCTAACCAAGTTGGAAAGCATACTTTGCAATGTGGTTTTGATGCCTTAGAAGCATTTTGCAGGGCTGCTGTCACTGGGTCTGTTCTTAGAAGGCATGCTTGGCTTAAGGAACAAATCTTGCCAGACCATGTAAAAGCAAAATTACTAAATGCTCCATTAAAACAAGAACACCTGTTTGGCACTAAAGCACAAGTCATCAAAAAGATGGGAGAAAAAGCCAGATCTATGCAAACTGGTAAAAATTTCCTACAGATTCAGCCACCTAGATTCAGTAGGCATTGGGCTTCTAAAAACTGGTCTTTTCCAGTCCCCTCCCAGACCTTCAGTCCAAACCCAGGGACAGCAGACCACCAAGACTACAGTCTCGGGGTATGCACAGATCTAAACAATGGAGTGCTCGGGGTATGCACAGATCTAAACAATGGAGTGCTCCCACCTCAACATTATATCCCAGGGATACAGATTCTGCTTTCACTCACTGCCAACCCCAAGCGGATGGCCAGACCCCCCCCCCCCCCACCAAACCAGTGGGCAGAGGCCCAAAAGCAAGTACTGTCTCTTCTCAGTGTCAAGGATATTCAACCTATCCCAGTATAGCAAAGGGGACAAGGATTTTACTCCAGACTGTTTCTGGTACCCAGAAAAGAAAACTCTTGGTGCCCTGTCCTGGATCTGTCTGTTCTCAACCCCTTCCTGGTGGTTCCAAAATTCAGAATGCTTGCACTCCAGCAGCTGCTTCCTATGCTGGCCAAAGACTCCTGGCTAGTCACACTAGACTTAAAAGAAGCTTATCTGCACATCCCCATAAGGGAATTTTACAGGAAATGCCTACGTTTCAGGGCAGGCTCAATGAGCTATCAGTTGTCTGCACTTCCCTTTGGCTTATCACCTGCACCCAGGGTATTCACAAAATGCCTAGCTCCAGCCATTGCATATTGCAGGCAGAGAAAAAATAAAATTTACCCATACTTGGATAGTTGCCTGATTCAGGCGGACAGTCAGGAATTGCTACTCCAGCACCTGATATTTGTAAAGAGACTTCTAACTTCACTGGGGTATATCATGAGCAAAAATAAATCACATCTGGTACCCAGCCAAAATATTGTATTCCTGGGAGCAAGCTTGAACACAACTTCCCAGATGGCATTCCTCACTCCAGAAAAACAAATTTATTTGACAAACTTCTTCAATCTACTGGCCACCCAAACCCAGCTATCTGCAAGAAAAATACTGCAAGCCCTAGGGTTCATGGGGCCTCTTGCATTCTACTAATTCCATATGCAAGAATGCATATGAGGAAACTTCAGTGGTACTTAAAAACATCTATGGTGCCAACATTCTCAGGACCTGGAAACAATGATTCATGTTATTCCTTGTTTAAGGACAGAGTTCCTTTGGTGAGCAGAGGCCTGTTGCCACAACAAGGGACACCCTTTCACTCAACCACCTGCTGCCCAAACCCTAACAACAGACGCATCAGACTATGCATGGGGGGCTCACGTGGCAGGACAGTGCATTCAAGGCAAATGGAGCCCAAAGCAAATGCACATGCATATCAATCAAAAAGAAACGTTAGCTGTACAGAATGCTCTGACAGCCTTCAGATGCCTTATTCTTCCAGGGCAACTATTGATAAAGACAGACAACACCACAGTTATGTGGTACATAAACAAGCAGGGGGAGTTCCATTCCTACCCACTCTGCAGGTTAGCCATGGCTCTGTGGAACACAGTCTTGAACAATCAAGTGCACCTGCAAGCACAATTCCTGCCAGGCAAAATAAATTCACTGTCAGACTACTTAAGCAGAAAGCTAATGGACCCACACAAGTGGAAACTAGAGCCCAAATCATTCAAGCTTCTAATCCACAGGTGGGGGTCACCAGAGGTGGACCTCTTTGCTTCCCCGCAGAACTATCAATTGAGCAAATATTGCACCAGAATTCCCCACAGCCAAGCATGGAAAGTGGATGCCCTGTCGTTTAGATGGGAAAACCTCTCAATCTATGCCTTCCCCCGTCTGCCCCTCCTCTCGAAGGTTCTACTAAAGATCAAACAGGACAAGTCAAGGACAATCCTGATTGCACCAAACTGGCCATGCCAGCACTGGTACCCACTTTTGTGCAGTCCACGTAGTGCCACCATGGCACCTGCCTCAAACCCCTTCCCTGCTGTCCCAGGAGGAGAGCCAGATTTTGCATCCTCTGTTACAAACCCTGAACCTAGCAGCCTGGCTCATCCCCTGAACTCCTCACCAGCAACCCTCAGTAAACAGGTGCCGGATGTCATCCTTGAGGCAAGGAGGCCTAGTACTAGAAAATCCCATTCAGAAAAGTGGAAAAGATACTGTTCTTGGAGCCAGTCTCAGGGAATGGACAAAACTGTGCCCTACTAAATTACTTAACATAAATGCTCCACAAAGGCCTGTCCTCTTCAATTAAGATCCATGCCTCTCATTATAATATTGAGCCACCCCTCTTCTCTCATCCTCTGGTCAAACAGTTCTGAGAGGAGCCAAAAATTTAAGACCCCCCCCCCACCCCACCCCCCACCACCCCCCAGGAGAGCTCCCACTCCAGCCTGGGACCTTAACTTTATATTGGAGAAGCTCACACTTCCACCCTTTGAACCTGCTGCTACAGCAGAGTTAAAATTCCTCTCCTAGAAAACAGCTTCACTTCTAGCCATCACTTCAGCAAGAAGAGTGTCTGAATTGCCGGCCCTTATGGCCGTGGAATCCTTCATTATCTTGTAAGCTGTAAAAAAGCGGCAGCCTTGAGTCCCGGTCTTAATAAAACGTCAAGTTTATTTAAATATCACAAAATAATTCCAACCAACAAGAAATCCACAGGAAATCCACAGATGCACGATACTAAGCGCTTTCACCCGTCAAGCTGGGCATCATCAGAGTACAATTAACGCGTTGCAAGTCATCCCTTATATACATTTAAAAGTGTCCTTAATTAATTTAATTAATCAATTAGTAAAAACAAAGTGTTTCTTAAAGGTATTACATCCTTTACAAAAAATAGTACATTAATATATAGATATGAATGTGAACCACCGTTAAATTTTTGTTCAAGAGGTTCTGAAAGATGGAATAGTAACAATCAAATTAGTTTAAAAATCTGAAACTGTAATATTCGATGGAATACTAAAAAAATGTGTATATAAATAGATAATGTATAAATGTTAAAAAATGCTGTGAAAGAATTACATCAATAAGATGATAAAAAAAGTAGTAAAAAAGGTAAAAACATGGAATACTAGTTATTGCTTTAAAAGCTAAAGCTACTGTACTGATCAGTCGTTCAACATTGATAGAACTGTCATGTAGTTAATTACAAATACCAATAAATTGTAAATAGGATTATAAAAATATAAAAAATGTTGTTTGTTTACAAAATATAAATGTTACTTAAACAAATATATATATAAATATCTTTTATAATAGTAATAAATATACAATCCATTAATAATGTGTACCCAAAAGGGAAATATGTTTAATAAAAATGTTTATTTAAATAAAATGTAGTAAATTTAGTTTAGTAATAAATTAAATGTTTCTTTAAAAATACACTTTAGTTAGTTAAATAGTAAGTTGATGTGTTCATATAAAATGAGATCTTAATTTAAGTATGCTAGAAATGGAAATTTGTTCGTTCAATCCAGGCCAAAAGATGCAGCATTAGAAAGCCATAAGGTCCCACCAGACCAGCAATGATACAGAGCTTATTCTAGAAATGGGGACCTCGAGCCAAGCTTGGACCTCAGCCACTTGAACCTGTTTGTTAAACACTAAAAGTTTTGAATGTTCACAGTTCAGTCCATTCTTCCACTGTTGTGGAAAGATGATTGCATGTCCTTGATGGACCATCAGGATGCATACTACCTAATCAAAAGGAACAGTCCATCCCAGAGGTTTCTTTGCTTCAGTCTGAGGGCTAGTCATTTTCCTTTCAGAGCCCTGCCCTTTGGTCCAACCACAGCACCCCCTGGGTGTTCATCAAGTGCATGGCAGTGGTTCGCAGCTCACTTGAGACTGCTAAGATTCTGGATGTTTCCCTACCTCAACGACTGGCTCCTCACTGCCCTCAACAAGCATGTTCTGATTCATGACCGAGATAATTTGCTCCATCTCTACTCCAGTTTAGGCATCACACTCCATTACAAGGCACATCTTTGCTGTACTCAAGCCCTGGAGTTCTTAGGCGCACATTTAATCACAGTCTTCCAGATAGCAAGTCTTCCACAACTGAGACTGTCCCATTTGCAAAATCAGGCCTTGAAATTTCTGTCTCTACAGACTCCTCCTGGGAGATTAATTTTACAGCTCCTAGGATTCATGGCTGCTTCAATTACTCTTGTCCCACTGGCAAGGTTTTACATGAGAGTACTTGAATGGACTTGGCAGTACAGTGGTCAAAAAGGCAAAATAAAACATGAGTTTTTGCATACAGATCAGCCAGTATTTGCAGGGAACATGTAGCTTGGTAGATACCAGCTCCGGAGGCGTCTCAGGAATGTCCCTTTATTCTACTGTTAACAAAGGCCACAGTGACCACAGATGCCTCCCAGTGTGGTGCGTGGTGTATGGCACTACTTGGGAGAGACTGTTTAAGGAATGTGGGCCCCATCAGAGGACAGTCTGCACTTCAGTGCTCGGAAGATGACAGCTGTTCCCTTAGCATTCCAGGATGATTGCTATACAGATGAACTTGTCAGTGGTTTGGTACATCAGCAAATGGAGAGACCCTGTTATTACCCTATCGGTTGCGAAGCAGAGAGAGTATGGCAGGGGGCAGTCACTTCCAAACACTTTCTAATCACATCACACATTCTGTGGAAGTCCCAACATCTTGGCCTATCAATTGAGTGGGTCTGCTCTACTGCCTCACAAGTGGTGTCTCAATTCATCAGTAGTGAAGCAGATATTTCATCATTGGGGCCAACCATGCTGTGATCCATTTGCCTGTCCCCACAACTTCAAGTGCAGTATATACTTTTCCCTGATCCCTCCAGAGGGGAAGTTACCAAGAGGCACTGTTCTCTATGATTGGCCCTCTGGTCTTCTTTATGAATACCCACCTACTACCCTTATCCCAAAGCTTCTTCAGAAAGCATCTGAATGGAAGAGCAAAGGCATCCTCATTGCCCTGTTCTGGCCACAATAAGAGTGGTTCCCCTTCCTTTGGCCTCACTTAATGCATTCACTTTGGGTTCTGGGCAGATCCCAGATCTGTCTGACTTGTCCGACCTACGTAGCCGGACATTCAATGCCATAATCTCATCCCATGATGTTTCCACTTCCAGTAATGGCGAAGCAGGCTAGGCTCTCTCCAGGCTCTTCACATTCTCACTTTTTCTAGACGTCTTCAGAAAGATATGCAAGAGCAAATGGAAAAGATTTTCAGTTTGTGCTCATGAGAGGCCTTGGGATCTATTCTCATCACCCATTCCAGTGGTGTTGGATTGTCTTCCCTCTGTTTTTCACAGTGGAGCCAGTTATTCCACTTTCAAGGTGCAACTAGCAGTTATTTCGAACTTCCATATTGGCAAACATCACTCCTCCTCCTTGACCTCTCTCAAGTTATGCAAAGCCTTTCTTAAGAGTACCTTCCTTCCTTAGCCCTTCTATTAAGAAACCCAACCCCACTTTGGGATCTTACCATGCTGTTGCAGGCCATCACTCAGGCCTCCTTTAAACCGATGGTCTAAGTGGACTTAAACTTCTTATCTTGGAAAACCATTTTTCTACTTCAGCCAGACAAATGTCTGAACCCCAGGCACTGTCTTCTCAACCACCATATCTGATTTTTCATAAAAACAGTTTCCTTGTGAATTGTTCCCTGCTTTTTTGCCAAAGGTTGCTTCAGAAGAAGTACTTAAAAAGTACAGTTGTGTACACTTACCATAAATGTAGATGATTGCAATTGGAAAACACAACAAAAATAGTTTCTCCCAGCAATTAATCAGAGTAGGTTACACACACAAAAAGCATTTGTTAACCTTTCTCTTACAGAGCTGTGTAATTAAGCAAGTCACCATTTTGGTCAGCCATAGGGCTCTTTTCTACTTGAGTGTTTGCTTCCTTCCCCTGTAACTAAAGTATACTGACTCTTACATTTGTCTCTCTGACCCTAATTTTTACAGGTATAATCTATACCTTTCTGGCTTTCTAACACTCAAGACATAGATTCCTGTTGAAAGTTTGACTTACTTGTCTGACATTTGAACAAGTAACCCTTGTAATAATCCTCAGAATTGTATACTGTTGGTCTGTCTTTTCCTGCTAAACATAAGTAAAATTAAAGTGGTGAGTGCAAGTAACATTACAGTGCTGAGTGCAGATTGTAGGCCCTTACATTCAACACCTCTGGTGTGGTGTCAGTCAATCAAGGCATTCCTCTAACCACTCCTACTGCCTTCTCCCCCCCCCTTTTCCTCATACAGGTTAAACTGCTACAACTTAGTACAGGCATTGGTTCATCCCTGCTCCGCTTGCCCTTGCTTCCCACCCCTCCCTGCCCCCAAATCCCTCCCACCCCTGGTGCTGCTACATTTATTGGTACTAGACCACCCCCCACTTTTTTAAACCAATCAGTAACAACTTGTCACTTAACAGCACCACTCTCAACCTGATACCACCAGTCCTCCAACTCTACTATTCCTTTTTCCTAAGTGTCAAATACCATTCAGTAAGTATGCTATCACCCAACATAGTCTTATTAACTCTCCTTCTACCCCTTTTGCTCATCCCATATCTCCTAACTGCCTACGAATATCAGGATCATCCAGGCTTCCACTACCCTAAATTCCAAACATCCATCCCATCTACAACAGATAATAATGCACTCTTACTCACCCCCCATCCCATCTACAACAGATAATAATGCACCCTTACTCACCCCCATCCCATCTACAACAGATAATAATGCACTGTTACTCACCCCCCATCCCATCTACAACAGATAATAATGCACCCTTACTCACCCCATCCCATCTACAACAGATAATAATGCACCCTTACTCACCCCCATCCATCTACAACAGATGATAATAATGCACCCTTACTCACCCCCCATCCATCTACAACAGATAATAATGCACCCTTACTCACCCCATCCCATCTACAACAGGTAATAATGCACCCTTACTCACCCCCATCCCCTCTACAAAAGATAATAATGCACCCTTACTCGCCCCCCACCCCATCTACAACAGATAATAATGCACCCTTACTCACCCCCATCCCATCTACAACAGATAATAATGCACCCTTACTCACCCCCATCCATCTACAACAGATAATAATGCACCCTTACTCACCCCCATCCCATCTACAACAGATAATAATGCACCCTTACTCACCCCCATCCATCTACAACAGGTAATAATGCACCCTTACTCACCCCATCCCATCTACAACAGATAATAATGCACCCTTACTCACCCCATCCCATCTACAACAGATAATAATGCACGCTTACTCACCCCCCATCTACAACAGATAATAATGCACCCTTACTCACCCCCCATCCCATCTACAACAGATAATAATGCACCCTTACTCACCCCCATCCATCTACAACAGATAATAATGCACCCTTACTCACCCCCATCCCATCTACAACAGATAATAATGCACCCTTACTCACCCCATCCCATCTACAACAGATAATAATGCACTGTTACTCACCCTCATCCCATCTACAACAGATAATAATGCACCCTTACTCACCCCCATCCATCTACAACAGATAATAATGCACCCTTACTCACCCCCCATCCATCTACAACAGATAATAATGCACCCTTACTCACCCCATCCCATCTACAACAGATAATAATGCACCCTTACTCACCCCCATCCCATCTACAACAGATAATAATGCACCCTTACTCACCCCCATCCATCTACAACAGATAATAATGCACCCTTACTCACCCCCATCCATCTACAACAGATAATAATGCACCCTTACTCACTCCCCTCATGCTTACCTCCTTAACCCCAAAATGCTACCATCTTAATAGACCTAGTTACATTAGTCATAAAACTAGACACTGTTTCAAAACTTTATTCAAAATCTTAAAACCCATACTCAGGATATACTACAGCCTCACAAAGGATGACGACATCCACCCAAACCCTGGTCCATCCCCACCTGTTGGCCCTAAACCCCCAACTATATCCCCTACCACCATAGCTCCAACAAATAGACCTCCTAGCTCACTACTGGCCTGCCATCTAAACATTAGGAGCATAAATAACAAAACTCAGCACCTGCATGCCCTCTTAGCTGTTCATTCCCCAGATATATTATGCCCAACAGAAACGTGGCTGAAGCCTGCCACCAAGGACCATGAGATTCTGCCACCAGGGTATAGTATGTTTTGACTAGACCGTACCACCAGAAAGGGTGGTGGGGTAGCCATACTTTACAAGTCTACCCTATCTGTCAGCATAGACACCCAACAACCACCCCAGTTCACTGTTGTTGTTGTTGTGTCTTTCGGCTTTTTCCGGGTTAGGGGTCGCCACAGCGGAACTCCGGTCCACTAATGATTGGCAGTAGATTTTTACGTGCTGGCTTGCTGGGCCTAACGCACAACCTTCAACGAAGGAACGCCCATTCACGCATGTCGCCACACAGAAGACGCTCTAACTGAGAATCAAACGGGCAACGTCTAACTGTGAGGCGACAACGCTACCGCAGCACCACCACCGCAGTTCAACCACCCCAGTTCAATAATGCTGACATTCTTATCTCAAAACTACAAATTAACAAAAACAAAAATGTAAACATTGTCTGTGTCTACATTCCCCCAGGGAGGAACACACAAACCTTAGAAGACTTCTTATATTGGTTATCCAATAACTACCCCCAAGAAACAATTGTTCTTGGAGATTTCAACATTGACTGGAACACTTGCTCTTGTGAAACCCACATAAACCTCTATGGATTTACTCAAATCATAACCTCCCCCACCAGGACAGGAAAACCCAATAACAATGAGAGTACCCTAGACTGGATACTTGTCAATACCCATCTTCAATCTTATAAATCAGGCACTTTGCCTCATGACCTAAGTGACCACTGTCTCACCTATGTAATCAAGCTCAAAGTAGACTGCTCCTACCAACCCACCTATAGAACATTAAGAAACAACAAGAATTTTATTCTCACCAAGTTTCAGAATGAACTTAAGGCATGCAACTGGTCAGTACTAAAAGGTGTCCCCCTAGATGAAGCAGTAGCATACTTTAACACCAAATTCCTTGCTATTCTTAACTCCCATGCCCCCAGCTGCTCTATTAGAACCAAAGTTAATATTGCACCATGGTTTTCTAAAGATACCAAATCCAACGTTTCACTCAGAAACAAAGCATGGACCACCTACCGAAAAACAAAAACCCCACTTGATCAACTAAGATTCAGACAGCTAAGGAATGACACCAAAAAATCCATAACCTTAGACAAAAAGAGCCACTGCTACCATCTACTGCATAAACACCAAAACAAACCTCAAAAGTTCTGGGCAGGAATAAACAAACTACTCCACCCAGGCCAAACCACCACTCCACCCCCCCCCTCAGCTTCCCTACAAATATCCCCAGTAGACATTGCTAATAACTTCAACAGCTTCTGCACATAGACTACCCAGTCTCTAGCCAGTCAAGTCTCTCCCAATGGCTCTAATTCTAATGTAGCCATGCCCAGTACCCAAACACTTTACCCTCCAACCTGTTCCTACTCAACTTATTCATGCTCTACTTAAGAAACTAAGACCCACCACTCCTCCCAGCAGACTATCCGCAAAAGGCTGCTGACACCATAGCCTACCCCATCTCTATCTTGATCAACAGAACTATATCTGAAGCTACTGTACCCACTACATGGAAAATCTCCCATGTCATACCTCTCCATAAAGGAGGTAGTTCCACTGAACTGTCAAACTTTAGACCCATAGCTATTCTGTCACCTCTAGCTAAAATTATGGAGAAGTGTACACATACAGCTAATGCACTACCTCACACACAACAAGCTGTTGTCCAGCTTTCAACATGGCTTTAAGCCACACTATAGTACTACTTCTGCCCTCCTCTCTTTCTCCTTAACATCATTAACCACAACCGCAATAATAAACTATCCTCAGCACTCTTTCTAGATCTATCCAAGACTTTTGACATGGTTGACCGTAAAATGCCTATAAATACCTTGAAGGCCTTCTCCTTAAACAACCATGCACTCCAATGGTTTCAGAGTACCCGCAGGGCAGGCAACAGGCAGTCCTATGGCAGGACAAGCTATCATCTCGCCTACCCATCACATTAGGAGTCCCCCAGGGCTCGATACTAGGACCCCTTCTTTTCTCCATCTTTATCAATGAACTTCATTCAGTCATCCCAGATGCTACCTGTATTCAATATGCGGATGACTCCACCTTAAATTTTTTCTGACACCTCACCAGCTACTTTATTCACATTAACCCAAACTACCTTCAATACAGTGGAAAAATGACTCTCCAATCAACATCTAATCTTAACCCCCAACAAAACTAAGTTGCTTCTCTTCTCCCCCATATGCAGGACCCCCCTGCCAGCCTTCAACATAACTGCTAACAATGGCACTATCATCTCCCCAGAAGCCCAGACTAAACTACTGGGTGTCATAGTTGATAACCTGAAGTTTGATGCGCATATCAATCAAACTATCAAAACCATTAATAAAAAAACTTGGTTCTCTTTACAGAATCAAACCTTTCCTTACCCCACTTGCTAGAACTGCAGTTGCCCGTTCCCATCTGCTATCAGCTCTTCTCTATGCCTCACCTCTATTCTCCAACTTAAACAAAACAGATCTTTAATAAACTGTCATCCTGCTATAACCACATTGCCAGATTTGCTACTGACACAGCCTACCGGACACACCACTGTCACAACCTAAATCGCCTAGGATGGCTTGAACTACCAAGCCTACTAAAGTTCAAACAGCTAATAGTGGCACATAAAGTCCTTTACCAACCAGAAAATACACCTGCACTAAAAAATATTATCAGCCCCTACACCAGAACCAGGCCACTGCTATCATCCACTAGACTCCTAGTTCAAACATACAAATCCAAGTACTCAGCTGGGGACTCTGCCAACTCTGTTGGAAAAATATGGAACAGACTCCCAGCTGACTTGACCCTAGAACCTTCACTAACTCAATTCAAAAACAAACTCAAGAAATACTTCAAAACTAATTGGTTATGTCCTTGCACTAACTTCGACTAGTGACCTCTCTATTTCTTAGGTGCCTTACCTTCAACTACTTGTAACTGTTTTCTACCACTCCATTTCAGGAAGGGTTAATTGTATAACTGCTGCTCAGTGTGTCGTAAACCTGAATGTAATGTTATGTATGTTTAACTTTGAAAATAATGTTATGTTTTGTAGAGTGTTTTATAATAAGTACTATATGTGCTAAATGCTGGTATTGCTTATGACTGTTATCTGCTTGAAACTAGCATTTACTAAATGTTCAATGTGTATTATTATCTTGGAGCTTTTCTCCCCGGGCCTCCGCTGAAAATAGACATGTATCCAGTCGGACTATCCCGATCAACAAATGTAAAATAAATAAATGTTTGAGTGTATTCACTGTTGCAGTCATCACACTTGGGTTATCTCCCTGCAGGTAGCCCTCAGTCGGCCCAAATACCAGAGTCTTTGGATTTCTGCTTTGGATTCTGTCGCCTCTTCCATGACGTCGGGGGTATAAAACATGCAGCCGACGTCATTACATCAGTTTTTCTTGCACCAGATTTCAGGAGCCCCCAAAATAGGAAGCAATTACATGGTGTGGAACACCTCCAGTAAAAAGTAAATACCATGGCCATAAGATATGGCCAAAAAGAGGATAGGTAGAAAGTCTAGAAAAGTCAGGGGGCTGGTGGGAGGGTGGTGTAATGGTTAAGGTGCTTGCCTTACAAACACAAGGTGCTGGGTTTGAGTCTCACAAGGGATAATTGGCTATGCTTAAAATGGCTCTCAAGGGGCAGTTAGCTTAGTACTAATCTATGAACCAGGACTGCAACAATGAGTACACTCTAACATCTACATTTATGGTAAGTGTACACAACTGTACTTTGTTCTTCGTGTTTCATTGCAGCCATCACACTTGGGTTAATTCCCAAAGCTGAGTAAAGGTGAGGCAGTCAAGAAGAATTAAGGCTGGCTAGCAGGCCTTGAAAGACTGCTGAGTCAAATCCAGCTTTGGATTGAGAAAAGTCTGGTAAGTAGTAATGCTTGGTGAAGGTGTGTACAGAACTCCAGGTTGCAGCTTCCAGGATGCCCCTGGTAGGGACTCCCCTGAGAAATGCTGTAGAAGTTGTGGTAGCCCTAGTGGAATGAGTTCTGATCCCCTGTGGGGTAGGTTTTCCATTGTGTTTGTAGCAGACATGGATGCAGAGTGCTATCCATTTGGAAATGGTTTGATGTTCTTCGTTCCACATTGCTGCAGTCCTTACTATTGGGTAGTCCGCTGTCCAGTCGGCCCGAATACCAGAGTATATGGCTGACGTCGGTCAGGGCGCATTAGACTGACGTCAGTACGTCAGGGTACTAATGCGCATGACCGACGTCATATCCTCAGTCTTTTTTGCCGCATGGTCCGATGCAGAAGCAGTTTTGCGAGTGCAGGTTGGCGTTCTGAAATATTTCCGAAGCCGGAGTTTCAGACCGAATCAGAGTTGGCTAAGTACCCCGTTGGGGAACATTTTGGTTTTTTCTTGCCTCAGTATTTAACCGGATGTCAGAAAAAGTGAATAACTGTATTTCTTGTGGGAAACAGATACCTCATAGGGATTACCATACCTTGTGTATACCTTGTTTAGGGCCTGAGCACGACGTTGTTGGATGCCGCTCTTGTGCTAGGTTTAACAAACGCACTATTAAGAGGCGGTTAGACTGTGCCAGGTTAGTGTTTGGGAAGCGTTGCAATTATAAAATGCCGTCGGATGCTCCGGCGCGCTTCGTCCAAGAAGCGCAAGGACAAAACAGCGAAGCCTAGGGTTGATGAACCGGCAGTCCCGGACGTCTGTTCTTTAGAAGGCTCAGTGGAGCCAGAGGTTTTGCCAGGAGTTTCTTTGGAGTCTCAGGCAGAGACTTTACTGTTACAGGATGTGCCTTCTCAGGAGGTAGGCCAGGCTGAGGGGCTTCTCAGGTAACTGTTCTTCCCTCTCTTCCCAAGGTAGTTAGAGCCTCTCCTTCTGTTGCCAAAACTTCTTTGAGAGGTAGGCCAAGTTCAGCTTCAGTGGGGGCTTCTCCTAGCATTTCAGGTTCTGTGCCTAAGAAACATATGCTTAAAATGGCAGAAGATTTGATTACTATGATTAGAGGTTCTATGCCCCCTCCTGATAAGAGGCCTAGGGTGGAACCGGAGTTTGATAGTTTTGAACAGTGTTCAGAGGCTTCTGAGTCTTCTGCGGAAGATTTGCAGGAGTATCCTCCTTATTCTGATTCTGATGTGGATGATTCCACTCCTACAGCTTCTCCTCCTGAGGATTTCTCATTTTCAGAGACTCTGCATTCCATGAGGGAGCACTTTAAATGGGAAGGCCAGGATTACTCTGATTCCAGGAAAAGGCTTAGGGAATTCTTGTTTTGCCCCAGCATAGGCCCTTAGCTATACCTCCTGTGTTGAATGTGGTGGAAGATGTTTTGCAGAGGCTTCCCTGAACCCGGATTCTTTGCCTCCTGCTCCTGTTAAACCTGATAGGTACTATAGGGTGCCTGAAGCTCATAAGTATCTTTTAAGAGTCCTAGGGCAGACCCGAAACTGTTTCTCAGGGACCTAAAGGTGTTAAGGCCTCTGTGGTTAAAAACCCTGTTCCCACTGATAAAGAGGCAAGGGCTTTGGATAGATGGGGAAAGAAAGTGTATACTTCTTCCACTTTAGCCATGAGGCGTTGAATTGTCAGTTTCACATGCTTAAATATCAAAATTATCTCCTTTCACAACTGAAATCTAAGGTGGATGCTTTGGCGGAAGGTATTGAGTGTAAAGAGTTGCTGGATTTAGTTCATGTGTCTGAACAAGTGGGTAAGCATTCTTTGCAATGTGGTTTTGATGCTGTACAGGCCTCCTCGAGGGTGGCTGCCACTAGTTCTGTTCTTCGCAGGCATGCCTGGTTGAGGGATCAGAATTTAGCTGAGCATGTTAAGACAAGGATTTTGGATGCTCCTTTACAGTCTGATGTGTTGTTTGGTTCGCCTGTGGAAGCAGTTTTAAAGAAAATGGAGGACAAAGCTAAGTCTATGCAAACTGTTAAAGATTTTTTGCAGGTGCAGCCACCGAAGTTTAGTAGAAATTGGCCTACTAAGGGATGGACGTATCCTGCTTATGCTTCCCAGTCTAGGGGTAGGTCTAGACGTGGTAGGGGCAGAGCTCAAGGTTCTTTTAGGCCTAGAACAGGGAGTTCACCTGCTCAGACTTCTGGTGAGGGCAGGGGTCAGTCCTTTCGTAAACAGACCCAATGACCTGCCTTTTCAGCTGCCAGTAGATTCTCGTCTGGCAGCTCCTTTGGGAGGAAGACTGTCTCTTTTCAAAGGAAATTGGGATTTAATTACTCAAGACAGATGGGTGTTGGATATCATTCACCACGGTTACAGGTTTTATTTCCATACATTGCCCCTTTCAAAGGCATGCCAGATGTTCCTCCTCCACAAAGGAAAGAGGCTCACAAGCAAATTTCTCTGTTACTCCAAATAGGGGCCATTCAGCCAGTCCCTGTATCAGAAAGGGGCCTAGCATTTTATTCTCGCCTGTTCCTAGTACCAAAGAAGGGGAACACGTGGAGACCAATTTTGGATTTATCTATCCTCAACACTTATCTGGACATTCCCAAGTTCAAAATGTTGACGTTACAACAGCTTTTACCTCTGCTGGGCAAAGATCACTGGATGGTAACTTTAGATCTCAAGGAAGCTTACCTTCATGTGCCTATAAGACTAAGTTGCAGGAAGTATCTGCGTTTTCGAGCTGGACATTCTCATTATCAGTTCTCTGCATTGCCCTTTGGCTTATCTACTGCGCCCAGAGTATTCACAAAGGTTCTGGCTCCAGTGATAGCTTACTTCAGGCTAAAAGGAATTCAAATCTATCCTTACTTGGACGACTGCCTGATTCTGGCTCAAGAAAAGGAAGACCTTCTACAGCATCTGGAATATGTTATAGCAGTGCTAAGATGCCTAGGGTATTCTGTGAACGAAATAAAGTCCAGTCTAGTACCCTCTCAAGACATGTGCTTTCTGGGTGTGAGACTGAATACAGCAGCCCAGATGGCCTTTTTAACCCCGGACAAACAAAAGAGTCTATCACTTTACTTCCATCAACTATCTCATCAGTCCGTGCTGACTGCAAGGACAGTCCTTCAAGCATTAGGGTTCATGGCATCTTGTATTCTGGTGCTTCCCAATGCCAAACTGCATATGAGGAAGCTACAATGGTATCTCAAATGTATGGACACAGCACTGCCAGGATTTGGACACTGTCATTCAAATAATACCTTGCCTTCAAAAGAATTTTTGTGGTGGGCTCAGGAATGTCACCTAAACAAGGGACTCTCTGTGACCCGGCCAGAGGCGAGTCAGATTTTAACGACAGATGCCTCGGACATTGCTTGGGGAGCTCATCTAAATGGAAAGTGGATACAAGACAAGTGGCCTGCCAGACTACAGCATCTACATATCAACATGAAGGAGATGTTAGCAGTCCAGTTTGCATTAATGGCTTTCAAGGAGTTACTTCTTCCAGGGCAGGTGTTGATTCTAACAGACAACACAACTGTCATGTGGTACATCAACAAGCAAGGGGAACACATTCTTATCCTCTATGCAGGCAAGCAATGATTTTATGGGAGACTGCGCTAAGCTTGCAACTAACTCTTCAGGCAAGGTTTCTGCCGGAGCACAGAACTCCTTAGCAGATGTGTTAAGCAGACAAATCATGGATCCCCACGAGTGGAAACTGGATCTTCATGTATTTCAGAAATTGACAGTGTCATGGGGAACTCCAGACATAGATCTGTTCGCTTCTCCACTAAACCACCAGCTGCCAAAGTTTTGCACAAAGGGGTTTCATCACACAGCTTGGAAAGTGGATGCTCTGTCTTTCAGTTGGAAAAACCTTCATGTGTATGCCTTTCCACCTCTGCCTCTTCTTCCAAAGGTGCTATTAAAAGTCAGACAAGACAAGCCAAGGATGATTTTAATAGCTCCAGATTGGCCTCGGCAACACTGGTACCCATTACTGAGGAGTCTGGTAAGGAAGCCTCCATGGCCTTTACCTTTGATTCCTCATCTGTTATCTCAGAAGGACGGTCATCTGCTCAATGTCAAGCTTCACTCTCTTCATCTAACAGCCTGGCATATTCTGTGTTGAAACACAGCAGGTCTCAACTTCCTCAACAAGTCTTAAATGTGATTATGGAAGCTAGAAGACCTAGTACAAGGAAAGTGTACGCAGAAAAATGGAAGAGATTTTTATTTTGGAGTGCAGCAAAGAATTTGGAGATTTCTGAGCCTAATTTGAGTGTGGCTCTTCAATATCTTACTGAATTATTGGACAAAGGTTTGTCCTTCTCTTCCATTAAGATTCATGCTGCAGCAATTTCAGCTCACTATGATTGTGACCCACCATTGTTTTCGCATCCTTTGTTCAAGCAGTTTCTTAGAGGGGCAAAGAATATAAGACCCCCACGTAGAGCTCCTACTCCTGCTTGGGATCTCAATTTTGTGTTGGAGAAACTTACTCTACAACCTTTTGTGCCTGCGGCTACTGCTGAATTGAAATACTTGTCATGGAAGACTGCTTTTCTGTTGGCTATTACTTCTGCAAGAAGGGTGTCTGAGTTGCAGGCCCTTATGGCAGTAGAGCCCTTTTTGATTTTCCATAAGGATAGGGTATCATTACGTACTAATCCTTCCTTTATGCCTAAGGTGGTTTCTAGTGTGGCTTTAAACCAAACTATTCATTTGCCTACTTTTTATGCAGACCCCCAAAATAAAGGGGAAAAGATTTTGCACACTTTAGATGTACACAGGCAATTGCGTTATTATTTAAGCAGGACTAAGGATTTTAGGCAGTCTCAGCAGTTGTTTGTTTCTTTTGCTTTGAGTTCAGGGCAAGCCTGTGTCAAAACAAACTATTTCTAGGTGGATTGGGTTTTGCATTGCATTTTGTTATTCCCATCATGGCAAGGAGATTCCAGCTGGGATTAGGCCTCATTCCACTAGGGCTACTGCCACTTCAACAGCATTTCTAAGGGGTGGCAACTAAGGATATTTTGGAGGCAGCTACTTGGAGTTCAGTGCATACTTTCTCTAAGCATTATCACCTTCCTATCTACTCTAAGTCTAGGGCTGGTTTTGCCACAGCTGTTTTGCAAGGCATGTTGTCAGCTCCTACTTCTTTATGATTTGCCAGCCTCCCTTACCTCTGCTTTGGGATTCTACCCAATAGTAAGGACTGCAGCAATGTGGAGCGAAGAACATAGTACAGTTTTGTACCTACCATAAATGTAGATGTTCGAGGATCCACATTGCTGCAGTCCAATACCCTCCCTCCTTCCCCTCTGTGTTTAGGGGTGGTTGTGTAGGTGAGGTTATATGCTGATATTTTTGTATATATTTTTGTATATATTGTACATATTTTTGGTGCAGGTATTTTGGGCCTTGTCTTTTTAGGGTCTTCTGACATCTGGGGCAAGAAAAGACTGAGGATATGGCGTCGGTCATGCGCATTAGTACCCTGACGTACTGACGTCAGTCTAATGCGCCCTGACCGACGTCAGCCATATACTCTGGTATTCGGGCCGACTGGACAGCGGACTACCCAATAGTAAGGACTGCAGCAATGTGGATCCTCGAACATCTACATTTATGGTAGGTACAAAACTGTACTTTTTGAAATGACCTTGCCCTCTGCCCCTGTAGCAAAGCTGACTAGCAGCTGGTCAGATTTTCTGAAAGGCGTAGGCCTGTCAAGGTAGAACTTGAGCTGTCTGTGCACGTCCAAGGAGTGCAGGATCCTCTCCCCTTTATTCTGAGGATTAGGAAAAAAGGTTGGTAAATGGATGGATTGGTTTAAAGCCCCACTGGATACCACCTTGGGCATAAAGGATGGGTTGGTCCCTGTCAGCCTGGAAAATAAGGAAGGGTTCCACAGCCATTAGTGTCTGTAGCTCAGACATGATTCTTGCTGAAGTGATGGCTGGAAGCAAGTCTGTTTTCCAAGAGAGGAATTTTAACTGTGCTGTAGCAGCAGGTTCGAAAGGTTGAAGCGTGAGCTTCTCTATTACAAAGTTAAGGTCCCAGGCAGGGGTCGGAGCTCTCCTCGTGGGTCTTAAATAGTTAGCTCTTCTCAGGAACTGTTGGATCAGAGGGTGAGAAGAGAGAGGTGGCTCCGTATTGTAATGAGCTGAGAAGGCAGAGGCCTGAATCTTAATTGATGAGAAGGAAGGGCCTTTGTAGAGCAGCTCTGCTAAGTAATCTAGAATTAGAGGTAAGGAGGGCATGGCAGTGTCCTTTCCTAGAGATTGTCTACAAGAACAGTATCTTTTCCACTTTTCTGAATATGATTTCCTAGTACTAGGCCTTCTGGCCTCAAGGATTACGTCCAGCACTTGTTTGCTGAGGGTTGCTGGTGGTGTGCTCAGGGAATAAGCCAGGATGCAAAGGTCATGGTTTGCAGCTGATGATGCAAAATCTGTCCCTCTTGCTGGGACAGCAGTGAGGGGGGTCTGATGTAGGTGCCAGGGTGCCACTACTGTCCGACTGCTTAGGAGTGGCCAGTCTGGTGCAGTAAGGTTTGTCCTTGGTCTGTCCTGTTTGATCTTGAGTAGTACTTTTAAGAGTGGGGCAGAGGGGGCAAGCCATAAATTGAGAGGTCTTCCCATGTAAAGGATAGGTCATCCACTCACCATGCTTTGCTGTGGGGATTTCTGGTGCAAAATTTGCTCAATTGATGGTTTTGGGGGGAGGCAAAGAGATCCAGCTCTGGTGGTCCCCACCTGTTGATTAGAAGTTTGAATGAATTGGGTTCCAGTTTTCACTCATGTGGGTCCAGTAGATTTCTGCTTAAGTCGTCTGCCAGTGAATTTGCCTTTCAGGAATTGAGCTTGCAGGTGCACTTGGTTGCTCAAGGCTGTGTTCCACAGGGCCATGGCTAACCTGCAGAGTGGGTAGGAATGAGTTCCCCCCTGATTGTTTATGTACCACATAACTGTGGTGTTGTATGTCTTTATTAATAGTTGCCCTGGAAGAATAAGGCATTTGAAGACTGTCAGAGTATTCTGTACAGCTAACATTTATTTTTGAATGTTGTGCAGATGATTTTGTCCTGGGCTCCTTTTGGCTTGAATGTATTTGCCTGCCATGTGAGCCCCCCATGCATAGACTGATGCGCCTGTTGTCAGGTTTTGGGCGGCGAGGAGTTGAGTGAAAGGAAGTCCCTTGTTGCGGTTGCAAGCCTCTGCCCACCAAAGGAACTCTGCCCTTAGACAAGGAATGATAGGAATTAGTGTTTCCAAGTCCTGAGAGTGTTGACACCAGAGACTTTTTAAGTACCATTGAAGATGTCCTTCAAGGATGCATCTGCAGTCCTAACATATGGGTTGTCCTGCCTCAGGCAGCCCTTCGGTCGGCCGGATTCCAAAGTCTGGGTCTGGCCTCGGCTGATGTCGCACTTCACCCGACGTCATAGTTGCTGTGTATTGGGTAGAAAGGCATCAGCCGACGCCATTTTCCTCAGTCTTTCTTGCCGCGTGGTGCCCGAAGCAGAAGCTGTTCGCAAGTGCCGGTCGGTCAGATCCAGAGATTTCTACTACCGAAGACTTCTAAAAAGCTAAGTACCCCGTTGGGGACTCTTTCTTGCCTCAGCCGATGTCAGACAAAGTAAATAATTGTTTAACTTGTGGGAAAAAATACCTCATAAGGATTTCCACTCTTACTGCCTTCCTTGTTTAGGCCCAGACCACGACGTATCAGCTTGTCTAGCCTGTGCTTCCTTCAACCGACGGACGCTTAGACGTCGGTCGGAGTTTGCAGAGGAGTTTTTTGGTCCCGCTTTTGCATACAAAATGCCGTCGGAGACTCAGACTACACAATTAGCTAAAAAGCGTAAGGAAAAGGACCGACACTCACGGTCCGTGGTTTCGGCTGAAACCACGGTTAGGCCAACCTCGAGTGTCTCTGTTTCGGCTGAAACCGAGCCCTCGGTTCTTCCTTCGGCCGAAAGCATGCCTCCGATAACCGAGGCCTCACAGAGCATGGCTGAATCTGCTACTGAAATTACCCCTGCTGAAGCAGGCACTCAGG
This sequence comes from Protopterus annectens, assembly GCF_019279795.1. Lineage (NCBI taxonomy): Eukaryota > Metazoa > Chordata > Ceratodontiformes > Protopteridae > Protopterus > Protopterus annectens. Next base: position 1,835,372,773 of record NC_056744.1, read on the forward strand.
ATTTATCAGATACTATTCCTTTAGGCATATCTACCCCTGCACGTGGAGCTGCTAGGCCCCCTGCATCTATGTCTGTCAAGGCTTTTTCCAGGGTTAAAGCAGCTAAATCTTCTAAGGCCTTACCTGCTAAAACTCCCTCTCACAGGCCTACCTCTAGTTCCCAAATGCTCAGCCTGGCTGAGGATCTCATTTCTTTGATCAGGGGATCCCAACCTCACCCAGACAGGGTCTCTCAACCCCCTCCAGATAAGAGAACTAGAACTGAACCCCCGGAACCTGTTTCTACAGACTATTCCTCGGATGACTCAGATATTTCAGACCCTCAGGAAGGCCCTTATTCTCCATATGAGGATTCTGATGCAGAAGACTCCATTCCTTTTGCCTCTCCTCCTGAAGAATTTTCTTTTGGGGAAACCTTACATGCTATGAGGGAACACTTCCAATGGCAGGGCCAGGATTTTTCAGATTCAAGGAAAAGGCTAAGGACTTTTTTACACTTACCACAGCATAGGCCTTTAGCCATTCCTCCAGTACTAACAGTTGTTGATGATGCATATAATGATGCTTGTACTGCCCCTGACTCTCTTCCTCCGGCCCCTGCCAAGCCTGACAGATATTACAGGGTCCCGGACACACACTACCATTTATATAAGGCTCCTGTTGCAGATCCTGAAACCATTTCACAGGGCCCCAAAGCTGTAGCAGCTGCCTCTGCCAAAAACCCTCTCCCATCTGAAAGGGAATCTAGAGCATTAGAGAGATGGGGTAAAAAGGTTTATACTTCTGCTACTCTTTCGGCCAGGGCCTTAAACTGTCAATTTCACATGATTCAGTACCAGGAATTTTTGTTAGACCAGCTAAATAAAAAACTGTCCTCTCCGGAACCTTTAGACCGTAAGTCCCTTCAGGATTTGGTACATAACTCTCAGCAGGTTAGTAACCATTTCTTAAAATGTGGCTATGATGCACTGGAGGCTTCCATTAGATCAGCTATGACTGGAACAGTGATTAGAAGGCATGCCTGGTTAAAAGAACAATCCTTACCAGACCATGTTAAGTCAAAACTAGATGCTCCTATGGAGAAACAAAGTTTCTTTGGCTCCCCTGCCCAGCAGGTTCTAAAGAAGGTAGAAGAAAAAGCAAAATCTGTCCAAACAGTCAAGGATTTCTTACAGGTCCAACCTCCGAGGTTTAGCAGAAATTGGCCTTCGAAGAATTGGTCCTTTCCAGACACCTCCAGAGCACAGAGAGGCAGAAATAGACGCCCAAGAGGCAGAGGTCAATCCAGGGGTGCCTACAGGGGACGTCAGTGGCAGCCTAACAACCAGAGAACTACTGCCACAGATTCAGCTACAACCACTTCCACAGGACAGACACAATGACTTGGCTCTGATTCCGCCTACCAGGGAACAACTGGAAGCACCCTTGGGCAGAAAACTAGCCTTATTTTCCGTAAACTGGCATTACATTACAGGAGACAAATGGACTTTACAAACAATAGACAAAGGCTACAGGTTTCACTTCCACACTCTTCCAAAAAAGAGAGGAATGCCAAACCTACCACCAAGCCAAACAACAAACACTCTAAGACAAATCAACAACCTACTAAGGATGAGAGCTATAGAAAAGGTACCGCCTATGGAACAAGGACAAGGATTTTATTCCAGACTTTTCCTTGTACCAAGAAAAGAAAATCAATGGAGGCCTATTCTCGACCTGTCCGCTCTGAACACATACCTCATTGTTCCAAAATTCAAAATGCTGACCCTACAGCAACTTCTTCCCATGCTGGGCAAGGAGTCGTGGCTGGTGACTCTAGATCTCAAGGAGGCATACCTGCACGTCCCTATACGACCAGATTGCAGAAGACACCTCAGATTTCTTGCAGGATCAGAGCATTATCAATTCTCAGCATTGCCCTTTGGCATATCTACTGCACCCAGAGTATTCACGAAATGCCTGGCATCAGTAATTGCTCATTGCAGGCTTCAGGGAATTCAAATTTACCCATACCTGGACGACTGCCTAATACAAGCGGACAACAAGACAAAATTAACAAAAGATTTGGAAAAGGTTATACAACTGCTGCAAGCCTTGGGATACACAGTCAACATGCAAAAGTCAAGACTGGTACCATCCCAAAGGATAACATTCTTGGGTGCAGAACTGGACACATCAACTCAGATGGCCTTTCTCACAGAAGAAAAACAAAACCAACTACCAGTCTATTTCATGACATTAACAACACAGACTCAGCTTACTGCAAGGAAAATCCTGCAAGCCCTGGGTTACATGGCATCCTGCATAATATTGATTCCGCATGCCAGACTGCATATGAGAAAGTTGCAATGGTACCTAAGGAATGTATGGTCTCAACACAAGCACAGTCTAGAAGCCCAGATTCCAATAATTCCATGCCTGAAGCAAGAATTCCTGTGGTGGGCTCAGGCCTGTCAGTTGAACAGAGGATTGCCTTTCCACAAACCTCATCCAAGCCAGACCATCACCACGGACGCCTCAGACCTAGGCTGGGGGGCGCACATGGTGGACAAGTGTATACAAGGCCTATGGACACAAGACCAGCTGAACCTACACATAAATCAAAAGGAGATGCTGGCAGTGAAGCATGCAATCCAGGCATTCAGACCATTTCTTCAACAAGGACACCTGCTGATAAGGACGGACAACACCACAGTCATGTGGTACATCAACAAACAGGGAGGTACACACTCATATCCTCTATGCCGGATGGCAATGGACCTGTGGAATGTGGCCCTGAACCTCAACATTCAACTCCAGGCCAGATTTGTACCAGGAAAAGAAAATTCACTAGCAGACACCTTAAGCAGAACTACCACGGATGCTCACGAATGGATGCTGCATCCAGATATCTTCAAAACCATAACAAAGAAATGGGGACTACCAGAGATAGACCTGTTCGCCTCCCCACACAACCACCAATTGAAGAAATTCTGCACAAGAGCATACCACCCACTTGCTTGGAGGGTGGACTCCCTTTCCTTCAGATGGAAAAACCTGACAGCATATGCATTCCCACCTCTTCCTTTGATGTACAAAGTCCTACTGAAGATCAAAGAGGGATAATCCAAGGATAATCCTGATAGCTCCAGACTGGCCGAGGCAGCATTGGTACCCGCTACTGAGAAGCATGTCTCGGACACACGCATGGCCTCTACCTCTATGTCCTTTACTTCTAACAGAACAACTACAAGATCCTACATCCAAACTTGAAAACACTACAGCTAGCTGCTTGGAATATTGCATAAAACAAAATAACCCAGATTTATCTCAGAGGGTTAAGGACATTATCCTGGAGGCTCGCAGACCCTCCACAAGGAAGACTTATTCAGCCAAATGGAAAAGATACCTCATTTGGAGTGCATCAAAAGGGGAAAATGCATCATTGGCAAACATAGCAAACATCCTGGAATACTTAGCAGAGCTGTTCCACAATGGCCTGTCCTACTCCTCCATTAAGATTCATGCATCAGCAATTTCAGCAGAATTCAACATGGATCCTCCAGTCTTCTCTCATCCACTACTCAGAGAGTTCCTGAGAGGAATCAAAAATGTAAAGCCTCCAAGGAAACCACCTTTGCCTACATGGGATCTTAA
>NC_056744.1:1835733908-1835809175 GCF_019279795.1 Protopterus annectens
CACAATCTGTAAGACATCACAGCCCACTAACCACATGTTTTATAGTAACAGTTGTAGCCCCTGTGCCTACTTTTCCACATATCCCAATCCTGAACTGACCAGTGTGGGTCTACTTTGAGAAGTAAACACATCACACAACACACAACAGCAACACTGGACAAGTGAACTTTGTTGAACAGCACATTAAAATTTGTTGATAGCAAGAACATATTACTTTTTGCAAGAGAATGCCCCTGCAACCCTTCATGGTTCACATCAGGAAACACCATGACTAGGTAAAAATGTATTGCACAGAATCAGTGTTGCAGTAAAGCCAATTAATGTGAAATCATTCAAATTGTAGTAACTTTGGAATGTTGGGCTCAGGGACATAGCATTTAACCGATTACCATTCAACAAAGGGTAGATATCCCATTTCATGGAGCATTCCGCTATCTCCTTCACCCAGTATTTCTCATTGTTTTCTCCTGTCCTCTGCCTCTCCCATCTCAGCAGTGACTGGTCTCCACTGACCACAACTTCATCTACAGTCTTTGTAGCAAGTGACCATCCCTGACTACTCCTTCTCCTTTCTCAGTAGCAGTTGGTCTCCATGCCTACCCTATCTCCAAGGTCAGCAGCATCTGGTCTCCATGACTACCCTATCTCCAAGCTTAGTAGCAGTTGGTTTCCATGCCTACCCTATCTCCAAGCTCAGCAGCATCTGGTCTCCATGACTACCCTATCTCAAAGCTTAGTAGCAGTTGGTCTCCACGACTACCCTATCTCAAAGCTTAGTAGCAGTTGGTCTCCATGACTACCCTATCTCCAAGCTCAGCAGCATCTGGTCTCCATGATTACCCTATCTCAAAGCTTAGTAGCAGCTGGTTTCCACGACTATCCTATCTCCAAGCTCAGCAGCAGTGGGTCTCCATGACTACCCTATCTCCAATATCAGCAGCAGCTGATCTCCACCATCTACACTGTCTCTAAGCTCGGCAGTGATTGGTGTTTTGATTTGATTGTCTTATCAGCAATGCATCTTCCTAACCTCAACAGTATGTTATTGACTGGGAACACATAACTCCAAAATTGTTACTGAAATTGACAGAATCAAGATGACTAGAGTCCATCCAACCCCCAGAATGATTCCCCTCTGCATTGGTAAGCAGTTCAACTACCCTACCTGACTCATATTTGTTTATCTTCCTATCCTTGGTGCAGAATGATACCCACCTGAGACCCACATCCATTTTGCTAATGAGGTCTATAATTATTCTGTTCAATCATTACACCGTATTTCTATCACACTGCATCTGATTTAGCACATCCAAAAAACACTGGTATGGTACCTTTAGCCTGACCTCCACTGCACCTCATTACTGTCATACCATCTCTAAGGTATCCTGCCCAGACACCTAGTGCAACCCCTATCCTGACTCCCAACATTATGTTGACATCACACTGTTTAATTCCACACACCCAAACACCTAGTGCTATAGTACCCTTAGCCTTAAGCTCCCAGAATCTCAGTTAGCCACTGCAGATATACTCTAACTTTGGACCGTTAGGAATTCTGCTCCTTGATTTCTTTATACTAATCCAAAAATATATACGGTGCTCAGTGATGTTATACTAATGTTACTGTTGCAGGTGTAGAAATGTTTACTAGGTTATTAATATTTACACAAGGCATGGGATCAGGAAATATACTAATTTATTAAAAGCATTCATCACTGCACTAATAGCGACATGCACATCGCTGTGGAACAGGGATTTGAGAGATGACTGAATTGAAGAGTTACATGTTGCAATTAATTGGTAGTTACAGACGGTGGTATGAATGTATGGCCTTGTGTTCTTTCCTATGATTAACAGTTTCTGCTTATTACTGCAGATTTTGGCAGGAGAAAACATTTGAAATGATAAAAAAAGCAAATGAAAAATGTAAGCTTGTTGTTTACTTCATGATGGGGGTTGGTTATGTCCATATTCGTGTGACTTGTGCTCATGCTGCTGAATGCCTTTCCTTTAGCAAGGTCTCAGCAGGATAATGTTGTGTGACAAAGGCCTCCGGAGCAAAGATATGTTGAGTCCTGCTATGTGAATAAGTTATATAACTTTGAGTTAACTGTGCCCTGCTATATGAATAAGTTATATAACTTTGAGTTAGCTGTGCCCTGCTATATGAATAAGTTATATAACTTTGAGTTAGCTGTGCTCTGCTATGTGAATAAGTTATATAACTTTGAGTTAGCTGTGCTCTGCTATGTGAATAAGCTATATAACTTCGAGTTAGCTGTGCCCTGCTATATGAATAAGTTATATAACTTTGAGTTAGCTGTGCTCTGCTATGTGAATAAGTTATATAACTTTGAGTTAGCTGTGCTCTGCTATGTGAATAAGTTATATAACTTTGAGTTAGCTGTGCTCTGCTATGTGAATAAGCTATATAACTTTGAGTTAGCTGTGCCCTACTATATGAATAAGTTATATAACTTTGAGTTAGCTGTGCCCTACTATGTGAATAAGTTATATAACTTTGAGTTAGCTGTGCCCTGCTATATGAATAAGTTATATAACTTTGAGTTAGCTGTGCCCTGCTATATGAATGTTATATAATTGTGATCTAAAAATATGATAGGAAACCCTATTATTCTTCATGTCCAGCCATGCTGCTGTTGTGGTCTGTCATCAGTTCAAGCCGGCATCTAGCACTGAAAAATGCTTGTTAAACTATGTATACATCACCCCTACGGTTAGCCATGTGACCGCTCCCTCTTCCATATTTACAGCTTGCTCTTTGCTTGAGAAACACAGGTTTCTCACTGTCTTTTCAGATTAATTCCTGGGGTGCCCAGTCCACACAGCAGGGGGTATATGATATCTGAACAGACTGCAGATCCCTTTTGTGTAGCGTTTCTACCCCACATGGTGGCAGGTGTCCTTCAGTTCAACTCTCAGGATCACTGCCCATGGCAACATTTCTGTACAACTTTAACAAACAGAAAGTAATGTTGACGCTAAAACATAAATAGATGCTATACAATGGGAAGCACTAAAGCTCTCGCTTGTTAATGAGCTTCTCCAAGTGCGAAGGGTGCAAGGTTTGAATCTTTCCACCGTTATTTGCCTACTGTGTGACTTTGAGTGAGTCGCTTAAGCAGACAGTGCTTTCTAGCAGTTGGGAGTGTGGGATAGGCTCATTTATGGTCTCCTGGTTTGCATGACTAGTAACTACCTATGACCCTATAAGCAGAGAAAGGTGAGTTGTCACTGCCACTGAGAAATTTTAAAATAACTGAAACATAATCGGACCAGATATTCTGTATCCTGAAGCAGGGGGCACCTTGTCTTAAGTTGCTGAACATTGGGGCTGACAGTACCTGAGAACAGGTGCAGGAATCTATTCTGGGGTAGATGATTATGGTGGCTATCACATCAGGGAGCATAACAATGGTTCATAGGTTCATAGGTTCATACTAGGCTATCTGCCCTAGGGCATTTATAAGCCTAGCCAGAGTGTGTGTGGCTTTCACCACCCCTTAGGATGAGAATACTATACCCATTAGTTTGCTGTGCCTCTGTCCAGCAGTGATACAGAGATGATTCCCGGGGTAAACCTATGATCTCCCATCCACTCGTCAAGATTTCTCTTGAACAGAGTCAGTGAGGGGCTCTGCCTCACATGGACTGGGATTCTGTTCCATAGTGTAGGGAGTCTCTGGGTGATGAATCTGTCCCTCCAGCACGTCCTATTTATATCCGTGTTGAGGTTTAAGTCTCTTGCTCTTGTGGCTCTGGTGGATTTGGATTTTTTGAGGTGGAGCATGTCCATTAATTCCGGGTTGGACATGGCCTTGTATGTCAGGCACAGATCACATCTGAGCAGACAGTATGCGACAGAATAGAGCTGGAGTTTCTTCAGTCGGGCATCGTATGACATATGTTTGAGCCCCTTTATCCTTTTGGTGAGGAACTTTTGGGGTCTTTCCAACTGCTGCAGGTGTCGGGTAAGGTACATTCCGAATGGGGTGTTGTACTCAATCATTGGTCTGATAAGTGAAGAGTACAGGGGTACAATGACCTCTCCTGATCTGGATGTGAATCCCTTCATGATCAGGTGGGCAATGTAGAAGGTCTTCCTAACCACTTTGGCAATGTGAGTGTCAAAAGAGAGGTTACTGTCAACTTGGGTCCCCAGGTCCCTGATAACTTCTTCCAGTGTTTAATGGATTACCACCTATGTGGTAATTAGGGGTTACCTTGTTTTTCCCAAAGGGTATGACTATACATTTTTGGCATTTAGCTTAAGGCCATGGCTCTGGCACCAGTTATCCATTTCTATGAGACCTCTCTGGAGGATGTCTGTGTCTGATGGAGTGTCAATTATGGTGCCCAGTTTGCAGTCATCTGCAAATTTTGTCAGCCACAATCCCCTATGTTTGCCTGCACTTCAGAAAAATAAATGCCGAACAAGAGGGGGCCCAGGACTGAGCCCTGTGGGACACTGCTCGTGACCGGCTTAGAGTCTGACATGGCACCAGCAACTCTAACCCTGTGTGTTCTGTCCTTGAGCCAGTTTGCAACCCATCTTGTGACATATGGGTTTACATCTAAGCTGGTGAGCTTTTCTATGATTCCCGAGTGGGGTATTGTGTTGAACGCTTTTGCTAGGTCAAGGTAGGCTGTGTGAACTGCCTTACCCTCATCAATGGCCTTAGTGACTGTTTCGAAAAAGTCGACCAAGTTCAAGAGGCAGGATCTGCCCTTGAGAAAGCCAAATTGGGTAGGATCCAGTGTCTGTAGGTCCCCAATGTCTTTATTTATGAGTTCCATTATGATCCTCTCCATAGCTTTGCAGACAAGGCTCGTCAAGCTTATGGGGCGGTAATTTCCAGGGTCCATAGAAGCACCGCCTTTGTGGAGTGGGACCACAGTTGCCGTACGCCATTCTTTGGGCACGTATCCTGTAGTAAGGCTAAGATTAAACAGCAGCCTTATGTGTGGGTTTAGTTCCTCATTGAGTTCGTGTAGCACACAGCCGGGGACACTGTCCGGTCCCATTGATGCTGTGTTTTTGCTTTAGAGAGAGCAGCTCTCACCTGGGCATCTGAGATGTTTGGGAGGCTAGACTCTGGTGGGATAGATATTTCTCCTTTGTGGGGAGGGAGGGAGAAATTTGCACTGAACCTGTCTGCCAGTATGTTGGCAATGTCTGTGGGTTCAGTGATTTTTTATCATTTTGGACTAATTCTGAGCATATCTGGGAGTTTCCACCCAGGTTTCTAACATAGCTAAAGAAGGCCTTATGATTGTCTTTTGTGTCATTAGCGATTTTTCTCTCAAAGTTGGCCTTGGATGATTTTATGAGTGATCGTAGTTTTTTGCTAGTATTGATCAGAGATGCCTTCCCTTTTAGGGATTTTGCTCTGTCATGTAGTAGCTTTCTCCTCTTGTTGTAGAGTTTGTTTATGGCTGGGGTCCACCAGACCGGGCGCCTGCCTTTGGTGGAAAGGGTCTTGATTTTATTAGGGATTGCTTGATCCATACATTCCTGGAGGTGCTCGTAGAAGGCATTTGTAAGGGTTTCAGCAGCGTGGGTTGTGGTTTCCACTGGCTTGGGGGCCTTGAAGGATACCACTCCAGTCTTAAGAAGTGTGAAGTTTGCTTTTGAGAAGTTCTTCACTGTGGTCTTTTGCTGGGGTGGGGGCGGGATGTGGATCTCCAGTGAGATTAATTTATGGTCTGATCTCACCAATGAGGGATATACTTCCGGTGTGGAGCATTTTGTCCCCATGTTTGTGATGATCAGGTCTAGTATATTTTCTCCTCGTGTGGGAATGGTGACTAGTTGTTCCATAGAATTTGAGTTTATGAACTCCAGGAACCTTTGGGCTAGGGTGTTGGGGCTTGAGTAATGTTCCCAGTCTATGTTTGGGTAGTTGAAGTCACCCAATATGATGGTGTTTGGAGAGACATTCATACTCTCCAGTGTCTTCAGGAAGGCTGTGTGGGTTTCCTGAGTTTGAGAAGGTGGTCTGTAGCATGTTACAAACTGTAGGGCAGTTTTACCTATGGTTAATTGCACCTGGATGGTCTCCGATGCGTCGTGCGTTGCCACTAACCTGGAGGTGTGGGTATCCTTTATGAATATGGATACTCCCCCTCCTTTTGTGGTTCGGTCCGGATTTTGGGGCTGGAACGCATGATATGAGGTATAACCTGATAGTGCTGGGGTGCTCTCAGGAGCCTTGAACCAGGTTTCAGTCACAGCACAGACATCGATGTTCTCCATACTGAGGAGGGCTTCGAGGGCGTACATCTTGAGGTTTAGACTTCTGGCATTGAGCAGTATTACCCTTAGTTTTTCTCCATTTTTGTTTTCTAGGGCGGTAGGTTTATCATTTGAGCCTTGCCTAAAAAAGGCACTATGGGGGTGGAAAGAGCCTTTGCCAATATCCGGAAGCCCAGGGGTGACAGGTGCAAGCCGTCCCTTGCGAAGCAGCGTGGCTTGTCAAGCATGTCATCCCAGGCAGACAGACATTGGATCCCCTTAGAATGACACCAGTAATTAAGCCAATTATTAAAGCTGAGAATGAGAATGCTACTACGACAGTCTTTATGCAGAATATTTAGATGAATCAAAATAATTCTCTGTGTTCCTTTTGTTATTACTTAAATTATATGTTCAAGAAAAGCATGATTGGTTTGTAGGTCCTACCATGTGTCAGATTTCAACAATGATACTGCAAAGGCAAGGTAGACAGGTAACACTGAGGTATCATTCCTGTAAATAACCTTTTACCTTTTAATGCTTTTCTCTCCTTTTTTGCAGTGGAAGCATTGCAGTGCAATTATTGCATGACATTGTACTGTCCCAGTGAAGTTCGTACATGCAAACCTGAGGAAACTGAGTGTGCCATGATAGCATTTAACACCAGACCTTGTAAGTACGACATTCTCATATAGTGAAACCATAGGATAACAGAACGTTCTTCTCAGAAATCCAGACTGTCCGGTCATTATCCATTTTTAGTTAAACAAGAGTGACCCCCTTTCTGATGAAACAAGTCTTCACCCCATTCCCAACAGACATACACTGCTGATTATGTCCACCCTCCATGCTTTGTAAGGCATAAAAAGCTAAAGCGAGGAGGTGTAATGTGACTCCCCCATTTTCTGCACTTGTTAGTCATGTATACCTGGGAGAATGTGACTGAATGCCCCCTCCTCCATACTTAGCAGGTATGAGGAGCAGAGGAACTGTACCCTTCCTACGCCCTTCAGTCATTAGGCATAGCAAGGTAAGGGAAGGGGGCTCTCTCCGACCTTAGACTGAGAAGGCAGTGCCTGAATGTATTAAAAACTGCATTAAACAACTTCACAACAAGGATTTTGCTTTAACAGCTTTGGGGGAGGGGTGGAATCTAACAGAATACTAGAAGATTGAGTAGTAAGGCATTCTTATCGAGCAGATTACGTGTGTCCCTGTCTCAGTATTACCAGTTTAATTCTCATAGATTATAATAAACAGTAAATTGAGAGGGACTGGTGCTTCCAAGAAAAAAAACATTAAACCCCCTGACTAGATGGCCATTACTCTGGGTTATAAGCAGACAATATACTCTTCTTTGAATTCAAGAAAGGGCCTCATATCATAAGCAAGTCACCCCAGGTGCACATGTACTGAAGTGAAAACTGGCTAAACACTAAACAACCAAGATTCAACCTTTCCACAATCTGTTCACTGTTGTTTGGAAGCAGACCACCTATTGCCAGGTGTGTGAAGCACTCACCACTTCTTACATTCCAGAGTAGAAGATTCCAGTTCCTTCTAGCACTTAAGGTTATAGTTTGACCTTGCCTGTATTTAATCAACTTTCATTGCAAATTTCATAAATAACATCATCTCTACTTAACAATGTGAATTTTATTTCCTGAATCTAGAACTGCTCTTAGAAACAGTGTAATTTTCCTTAGTTTGAATATTTCCAGCCTATCACTTCTGTCACTTTTATATTTCTATATCTTTAGTTCCTGCTGACCATTAAACCTCCTCAGGAAGATTCAGCCCCTTTATTCCCCAATTACGAGGGGCACACCTAGTACAGTATGAGGCCAGAGCTATCCAGAAGGGCCATCATTTATGGAACCATGAGGGTTTCTTGTGTCTTCATCAGCATGTCAGCAATAACGGCATGCTTCTATTAACTCTAACCTGAGATCCTGGCATGATGTGAGCATCAACACAAGGTCCTCCTGTGCTTCCTCTATCAGCACATGTGCGTCCCTCTTGTGGTGACAAGGGCTACTGTCTCCAACTTGGGAGTACAATGCCTGCATCCTCCTTGTCAATGGCTGCTGTATCAGGCAGGGTTGCAGTGAAGCAGTTTAACTAATTGGGAATCGCCCGACTTCTGTTTGTTTCCAGGATGGGTGAGGCAGCATAAACCACTCCCTCCCATTCTCCCTTGTCCTGCTGTTCCCTCACCAGGGCAACTGCTTAAATTTATGTCTTCTGGGTCATAGATATGCCTTCATTCTTCTGTGCCCCAGAGCTGTGCTGTCTCTGTTCTGTTAGTCTTTTGTGTCTCCAAATGGATACAGTGCAGTCAGAAGGGGATGATTGATCTGTACTCCTACTGTATTCTAACTGAACAGCAGTCACTTCCACAGCTAAATGTTATGTGCTTACATCAGTCATCCTCTACACTTAAACTTGTGCCCTATCCCGTGACTTACTAAGGCTATACATTTAACATCTTTACAGCAAAGTGTAGAAAAGGGAACTTCAGGTGATGCCCATGATGAAGTTTCTACCTCCTTTCAGGACTTGCTGATCAGATATGTTGATCTTCAGGTAAGCTATTCCTACTTTTATAGCTGCTGTGACACTGGTGAATGTCTATCACCAGTCAGGGATATTGAAAATTAGAATAATGCCTCACTGGCTAGCTCACCTCCAATGGCGATATAAGGAGAAATCTACAGGCGTTGCAACCGATAAGTTTTCTCATTTCTTATGTCAGTGATTGCTGGGACATAGTCCACAGGATATCCTGAGAGAACCCTCCCTACATCTGGAAATTGAGTCAATGGAAGGATCAAATGGGCAAGGTTTTGGAATGATGGTTTGATAGGACCTCAGAAGAGGAGGCTAACAGATTTAGGATGGGATTATCGGCAAATACCAAAAAAAGATGAAAAAAGCACCTTAATGTAGGTGCTGCTCCATTTTCTTTGTTACTGGCGTTGTATATCATTTGCATAAATCTTTTGTGATTAGAAATGGCAAGAATGTCAACAGAACAAGGCAAAACTAGCCTTAATATAAAATATAGTGTCCCTCAAAACCCAGGAACACTCTACCTTTGTCTTGAATAATAGAAACAGTCTGCAGTGAAATAGACCCAGTTACAGACATCTGATGCTGTAAAAACGTACTTCCAGGTAGAGGTGAAACAGAGAAAGAGAATTCCATGTCTGCTTTTATGGCATAACATGCTTCTCAAATTTATCTCATTACAACTCAAAAAGTTATTGTTCATTGCAGTTCAGTACTAAAATGGTCTGTCACAAATTCAGTATATGAATATTTTAAATGATGTGTATGGCAAATAATACCGAATCATATTATTTCTTCAAATAGATATTTTGTGAGAATAAAACAAAATGTTAACCATCTTGAGCCTCCTCGTTAAGGTTGTTAGTAAGTGTTCCACGTTTTACCCTTTTGTCTTACATTATGAGAGGTAGTGGTCCACATTTTAGAGAAAGAAGGTTGAGAGCTATGCTGCAAAAAGAACAGATATATTTTTTAAAGCTCTATAACAATGTAGTTAACTGTAATGTGCCTTTTAGGGCTGGTTTGTTATGTAGAATTAATTCAAGACATGATGTTCTTTTATGAGTACACTGACATGTCCCTTGACTTAAAATCTTCCAACATCAGTAAGTGTTTGATATTATGTACAATTAATGTTTAAATCTTTCCATTAACTTTTTAAAAATACCACTGTCTCTGCACCTGAGGTGCAGCCAGGCATGCATGCTCTCTATCATCCTGTTCACCACTTCATTTCCAGGTTTGAGACCAACCATCACTGTATGCTAGGATGAAAGCTCTGTTAGTGTACTGGGGTTTGTTACAGGTGCAAAGTCTTGTCTGAGTTCTGTGTTTTTTTCTCTTTGTTTTTGGCCTTAAAGCTGGCCCAGCCTTCACACACCTTGTGCCACAGCAGACCTTCAACAATAATAATAATAATTTAATAAAGGACCCATCTCTATACCGGAAGAATGCAAAGTTCCTGTAATCATGGCTGCACAGGTAAAAAACATATCTCCAAAGCTAAGAACACAGCATCCATGGGAACTGACAACATCCCAGGCTGTGTTCTACATGAACTACAGAACGAACTGGAACCCCACCTAAGTATCATGTTCAATCATAGCCTTACCTCAGGCTTTGTGCCCGCTGAATGGCACACAGTGACAGTCATCCCACTCCACAAAGGGGGAGCCACCATGGACTCCAGGAACTACTGCCCCATTAACCTGATGAGCCTGGTCTGCAAGGCTATGGAATGTATCATCAGGGAACTTATAAGCAATGACATTGGTAATCTCCAAACTCTAGACACCACTGAGTTTGGGTTTGTAAAAGGTAGGTCATGTCTCCTAAACCTGGTAGACTTCTTTGAAGCAGTTACCAAAGCTGTAGATGAGGGTAAGGTGGTTCACACAGCCTATCTAGATCTTGCCAAGGCTTTCAACACCATCCCCCACTCAGGAATTATAGATAAACTCACTAAACTAGGTATAAATCCCTGTGTCACAAGATGGGCTGCCAGCTGGTTCACTGACAGAACCCACACTGTGAAAGTAGCAGACTCCAAATCTGACTTCAGACCAGTGACAAGTGGAGTACCACAGGGTTCAGTCCTGGGTCCTCTCCTGTTTGGTATCTACTTCTCTGAAGTACAGGCTAACACAGAAGGTCTTTGGCTAACAAAGTTCACGGATGACTACAAACTAGGAGCCATAATCGAAACTCCTAACGATGTGGACATCCTACAAAAGGGCCTCACTGAGACAGATGCCTGATGTCAAAGCCATGGCCTCAAGCTCAATGCCAAAAAGTGCATTGTCATCCCTTTTGGTAAAAACTCTGTACCCATTTACTACCACATAGGCGGTAGTCTACTTAACACCAAAAGTGTGATAAGAGACCTTAGGACACAGGTGGACAGTAGTATCTCCTTTGATAATTACATCACTGCAGTAGTCAGGAAATCCTTCTACGTGGCACACCTCATCACAAAAGGTTTCTCATCCAGGGAAAAAAGAGGTCATTGTTCCCCTCTACTCGTCACTCATTAGACCCATTATAGAATACAGTGCCCCTTTTAGTATATACCTCACAAGACATCTACAACATCTAGAAAGGCCGCAGAAATACCTTGCAAAGAGGATTACCTGCCTCAAACAGATGCCCTACGCAGACCGTCTCAAAAAACTCCAGACTTACTCTGCCGCATATCACCTACTCAGAGGCAATCTCTGCCTTATATACAAAGCTATGTTAAACCCAGAGCTGTTGGACATGCTCCACTTAAAGAAATCCCAATCCCTCCAGCTAAACACTCTAGGGACCTAAACCTTGTCACAACAATAAACATGCTGGAGGGATATATTCCTGTCCCAGAGACTTCCCATACTCTAGAACAAACTACCTATGTCAAATAAAGCTCCTCATTAGCACTCTTCAAGAAAAATCTTGATAATTGGATAGGAAATGGGAAATTCACCCCGGGGGATCACTTCTGTGGCTCTGCTCAACAGGGGCACAGGAAAATAATTTTCTTGATTGGCGAAAGCCAGGGTACCTTTTTGGCTAGGCTTTTATAGGCCCCAGGGACACTAGCCTAGTACCTACCTATGAAGCTATGAACCTATAATGTGCACTCTTTCATGTGCATATCTGAGGCCCTAGTCAAAGTCTTAGTTTGAAAGGTCAGTTGTACAGCCAACTGGTTTCCACCAAGGGACAGGAGAACTACCAATCAGATATGAGTTTCTCCTTCCTACTGAGATGAGAGATCACACCATTAAAGATACATTATGCCTCCATTACCACCCTTTTGATAGAGGTGTAATCAAATTATACCCACAAGCAACATAGTGGGCAGGCATTCAGGAAGTTTCTAATGGCTGTTTGGCACACAGATTCTAGTGTTTGGAAACACCTATTTGCACCAATCTTTAGGCAACTGTATGTTCTAGAATTTGTGGTACTTTACATGGAAATGTTCTGTAAACAGCGGTATGTTCTAGAATATATAGTACACTGCATGAATACGTTCTGCTCTGTAAATAGGTTTGAATTCTAGATTTTGTTGTTTTCTGCATGAACATGCTTTGCTCTGTAAGCAACTGTATGTCCTAGAATTTGTGGTACTTTGCATGGAATGTTCTGTTCTATAAATAGCTGTATGTTCTAGAACATATAATACACTGTATGAATATGTTCTGCTCTGTAAATAGTTTTGAATTCTAGAATATGGTATTCTAGAATATGGTATTCTCTGCATGAATATGCTCTGCTCTGTAAGCAGCTGTATGTCCTAAAATTTGTGGTACTCTACATGAATATGTTCAGTTCCTCATTTACGATCCTAAAATACAGCAGTTACATCCACATGTAACTAGTCGAAGAATGACTTCTGTTTAAATGCTTCTATATTTTGTTGTTAGTACCAAGGACTTGATGGCAACAATGTTCATAATCACATTTTGTAATCAAATACCTAATGTGTAGAACTGATCAGCTGAGAACCTGCTTTCTGTAACTTATTCTTTATTTCTCCTGCCAGATGTTATAATTCGTATGTGTGCAACTACAAGTAAATGCCTCGAGCTGAAGGCCAAGGCCAGGCCACAACAATACAGTGTTTTCTGCTGTACCAAAGACCGCTGTAACTGATCCTTCCTACAGAAAGTGATGGTTCTCATATTGACACTTCAGTTTTTAAAAATTGTGTTTAGTTTCTCTAATGTGCAGTGATGTTCTAAAATAAAGTTTGATTCAGCCATGACTACATTCTTAAATAAAGCTTTATTCAAGAAACTTCAGTTTTAAGTTTTTTTCTCTAGGGACGTACAAGTTTGTAATAATGCATTGCTGTTAAGAAACCCTTGTATAGTGCATCCTTATAATGCATTGCTGTGAAGAAGCCCTTGTATAGTGCATCCTTATAATGCATTGCTGTGAAGAAGCCCTTGTATAGTGCATCCTTATAATGCATTGCTGTGAAGAAGCCCTTGTATACTGCATCATTGGCTCCTCCTGTCTTCATACGGGGATACAACTTACTGTATTCCCAGTATTAAGACAGTAAGTTGTATTCCCCATATGAAGACAATGGAAATGCATCTTACTGGTTTTTGATTTTCAGTACTGAGGCGCACTAAGAAAACTGTGTCCATTTACCCAGCTCATTTTGTTATTAAGAAGGGAATGCTACTATAAATTACATCAACGTTTTACCTCAGGAAACATTTCTAAATACTAAGGAAATGCAGAACATATCTCACAAAAAAATGATTAAACTTAAAGACCCTCACCTCTTACTCATCATTTCATGCTTGGCTTAAAGACCCTCTCAAGCCTGAGTCAGTTGGCAAACGCTTTCCACCTGGACACATCACGTAATCCCCCACTGACACCTCAACACCCCCCCATGACACATCACCTAATCCCCACTGATACCTCAACACCCCCACTGACACATCACCTAATCCCCACTGATACCTCAACTAACACCCCCACTGACACATCATCTAATCCTTCACTGACACCTCAACACCCCCATGACACATCACCTAATCCCCCACTGATACCTCAACTAGCACCCCCACTGACACATCACCTAATCCCCCACTGAAATCTCAACACCCCCATGACACATCACCTAATCCCCCACTGATACCTCAACTAACACCCCCACTGACACATCACCTAATCCCCACTGACACCTCAACACCCCCAGTGACACATCACCTAATCCCCACTGATACCTCAACTAACA
The DNA here is from genome assembly GCF_019279795.1 of Protopterus annectens. Taxonomy (NCBI): domain Eukaryota; kingdom Metazoa; phylum Chordata; order Ceratodontiformes; family Protopteridae; genus Protopterus; species Protopterus annectens. The sequence goes on from NC_056744.1 coordinate 1,835,747,978, forward strand.
CCCCCCACTGACACATCACCTAACCCTCCACTGTCACAACACCCCCAATGACACATCACCTAATCCCCACTGATACCTCAACTAACACCCCCACTGACACATCACCTAATCCCCCACTGATACATCACCTAATCCCCCATTGACACCTCAACTAACACCCCCCACTGACACATCACCTAACCCCCCACTGATACCTCAATTAACACCCCCACTGACACATCACCTAATCCCCCACTGACACCTCAACACCCCCCAATGACACATCATCTAATCCCCCACTGATACCTCAACTAACACCCCCACTGACACATCACCTAACCCCCACTGACACAACACCCCCAATGACACATCACCTAATCCCCACTGATACCTCAACTAACACCCCACTGACCCATCACCTAATTCCCCACTGATATATCACCTAATCCCCATTGACACCTCAACTAACACCCCCACTGACACATCACCTAACCCCCACTGATACCTCAACTAACACCCCACTGACACATCACCTAATCCCCACTGACACCTCAACACCCCCCAATGTCACATCATCTAATCCCCCACTGATACCTCAACCAACACCCCCACTGACACATCACCTAATCCCTCACTGACACCTCAACACCCCCATGACACATCACCTAATCCCCACTGATACCTCAATTAACACCTCCACTGACACATCACCTAATCCCCCACTGACACCTCAACTAACATCCCCACTGATACATCACCTAATCCCCCATTGACACCTCAGCTAAAACCCCCACTGACACATCACCTAATCCCCCACTGATACCTCAACTAACACCCCCATTGACACATCACCTAATCCCCCACTGACACCTCAACTAACCTCTCCACTGACACATCACCTAATACCCCATTGACACCTCAACTAATCCCCCCACTGACATCTCAACACCCCCCAATGACACATCACCTAATCCCCCACTGATACCTCAACTAACACCCCCACTGACACATCACCTAATCCCCCACTGATACCTCAACTAACACTCCCACTGATACGTCACCTAATCCCCCACTGACATGTCTGCTAACCCCCTCACTGACACATCATCTAATTCCCCCACTCTCCCTTTCACCAGTCAGGCCCCTTTGTTCCCCTCACATTATTTATCGGCACTAATATTTGGCATCTCTTTGTCATTGTATATATTGCATATAGTTAGTTTCTTTGCACCCTTACCTTATTTTTGCTAGTTTTTACACTTTGTGTTCTATACAGTCACTAATTCACCCTCTTCTTCTTCTTCACTCCATATTTTAACCACCCTTTCCTATTGTCCCCTGTACTGTGTACTTTATTATTACTGTTACTGATTCATTTCTATCTTCACACATATTGTATACATCATACCTTTCAACTTTCCAGAGTTTTGCAGATTGTCCAGATTTTTGCCTCATATTTTTAGTTTGTTCCTCATAAAATTTGCGGTTTTCTGGATAATCACTGGGATGATATGAGAAATGAAGTCACCAAATAATGACGTACATTTGAGTTTCAGACTCCAAATCCTTCAGAAAATGTATGCTAATACAAAGTCTAGCAACTTTCTAAGTTTATAAGAGCAATATTTAAAATGTGTCCCTATTTTTGGTCCTTTGTCCCCCCATTTTGTCATTCTTTCTCCACATTTCTTGCACTAAGAAGTTGAGAGGTACTGTTTGCATTAATATTGCTTCTTGTTAACTTCCTGGTCTGATGTCATTTATACTTGTCCTGACTGAGACTGAAATTGGTCCATTTGGATCAGCGCTCTGCCTCATTCGTCAAACTGAATAAAAATAAATAAATAAATAAATACCTCTCCATACACAGATGGAAGGACGAACTTTTGCAGCAGATATATTTGTTTTCCTTCCTAATTTGTCAAGTGTCTTGTGTGTTTGACTACTCCATCCATCCACAACCCCTTTTTCCCATTTTTACACGGGGGTCAGGATGTCACCTCAACCGTGACAATCATCTAGAGCCAAGGTTTGCACTGCTAGGTGGCCTGCCCTGCTGTGGATGTGTGTTTGACTACTAATCTTCAATAACTAAAAATCTGTTTCAGGAAGCATAACAATTCACTACAACATTATTCAACAAAGCGTAATTCACCTGATCTTTTTTTTGCTGAATCTGTTTGGTGCCTGAAACGCTCCTCACCATGAAACATGACCTTCCTCATGGTAGAACCTCAAAAATGTTTATATTTGGAGAGGGCGTGGCCAAGATGGGCTCTGAATAACAGCAGATTATTTCAGTTCCACCAGGATAACTACTTTAACCAGGGATTTTTGTTACTAAACTCAACAAATGGAATATTTTTGTCATCATTTCTCCTTTGGGACAACATTCTCTACAATAATTGAAATATTTTAGTCATCATAAGACTTCAGAATGAGTTACGCAAAGGCAAACAACCATGATTCCATCCTGAGAAAGGGACTTCAAACACTATTGACTAACCTGCAGGACTTAACAACTAAAATAGACAATTTTAAAGAGAAAACCACAAAACAAATAGACTTACTTCATTTAGATTTACAACAACAAAAAGCACAGATAACTGGTATAGAGGAAGCACTTAATGATATGTCCTGTAGAATAAAGGAGAAAACAACATAGAATTTCTACTTAAACAAAATATTATTCTTCAAACCAAACTAGATATCTTGGAAAACAGATCCCGTTGCAACAATATAAGGGTTTTTGGACTGCCAGAAAACATTGAAGACAACAACTTGGTAAGCCTCTTAACTTCATGGCTACCAAAAGCTCTCAACTTACCAGAGGCATTATCTTTTGGTATAGAAAGAGCCCATAGGTCCATATCTTCCTCTAATATTAACAAGAACATACCTAAATACGTGATTGCAAGATTTTTATCATCTTCCAATAAAGAAATAGTATTAAAAACTGCTAGGGCAAAAGCACCACTTAAAGTTAATGAAGCTGTGGTACACCTTGACAATGACTATTCTTCAATAGTTATAGCCAAAAGGAAAATATTTATCCCACTGATTAGAGAACTTAAAAAAGCTCAGTTGAAAACTCACCTTCTATTTCCTGCCAGATTGAAAATATTTTCACCAGATGGACCCAAAATATTTGAAGATCTAAACTCTGCTCTGGCTCATGTTAACCCCCCCCCCCCCCCCCGTTGGTCAGGTCTGACCATAAGCTAATCACCCTTAACATCCACATCCTACCCCCACCCCCCAGTAAGGAAACCTCCGTAAAAAACTTCTCCAAAGCCAACTTCATGCTACTCAAGTCAGAAGTGACAAACTTCATGACACCCATGCAGACGGGAACTGAAAGTTTGACTGCTGAATCCTACACTAAGGCACTGTATGAGCACATCCACTCATGCATGTATCATGCCATCCCAAATAGAACCAAGATGCTGCCCTTCAAAAAAAGGAAGCCAGTCTGGTGGTTCCCTGCCATAAACAAACTTTACAATAAAAGGAAGAAAGTGTTGCAGAAAAGAGGAAAATCCCAGGATGCAAAAAACTCCCTTACCAGCCTCAGTATGAAGCTGAGATCCCTCATAAAATCCTCCAAAGCTAGTTACGAAAATAAAATTGCCAAAGATTCCAAAGACAACCACAAGGAATTCTATAACGATGTCAAGAATCTAAATGGCAATGCTCAGATCTGCTCTCAGCTACAACAGAATGGCATTGAATATACTGATCCCAAGGAAATTGCCAATATCCTGGCAGATCGATTCAGTACAAACTTCACCCCCCACCCCCTAAAGGAGCCATCTCAATACCAAAAGATTGCCAAATTCTGTTAATAACGGCCACACAGGTAAAAAACACATTCTCCAAAGCTAAGACTACAGCATCCATGGGACCAGATGACATCCCAGGCTGTGTACTACATGAACTACAAAATGAACTGGCACCTCACCTACGTGTCATGTTTAATCATAGCCTCACCTCAGGCTTTGTGCCAACTGAGTGGTGCACAGCTACAGTTATCCCACTCCACAAGGGAGGATCCACCTTGGATCCCAGGAACTACTGCCCCATCAGTCTGATGAGCCTGATCTGCAAGGCCATGGAACGTATTATCATGGAACTTATAAACAAAGACATTGGCATCAAACACTGACCCCATGTAGTTTTGGTTCGTGAAGGGCCGATCTTGTCTCCTGAACCTGACTTGACTTCTTCAAATCAGTCTCCAGAGTTGTGGACAAGGGTAAGGTGGTCCACACAGCCTAGCTGGACCTCACCAAGGCCTTCAACACCATTCTCCACTCTGGAATCTTAGATAAACATACTAAGCTGGGCATTAATCCCTATGTCACTCAATGGGTTGCCAACTGGCTTACTGACAGAACCCACACTGTAAAAGTAGCCGACTCCAAATCCATCTCCAGACAAGTGACAAGTGGAGTACTTCAGGGTTCAGTACTGGGACCGCTCTTGTTTGGCATATACTTCTCTGAAGTACAGGCCAACACTAAGGGACTCTGGCTAACAAAGTTCGCCGATGACTACAAACTGGGAGCCATTATTGAATCCCCAAATTATGTGGATATTCTACAAAAGGGCCTTACAGAAACAGATGCTTGGTGCCATAGCCATGGGCTCAAGCTCAATGCCAAGAAATGTATAGTTATCCCCTTCGGGAAAAAACATGTACCCGTGAATTACCACATAGGTGGCAGTACACTAAACACTGAAAGTATGATAAGAGACTTAGGGACACAAGTGGACAGTGGTATCACCTTCAATAACCACATTGCCACAATAGTCAGGAAATCCTTCTATGTGGCACACCTCATCGCTAAGGGCTTTTCATCCAGAAAAAAAGAGGTCATTGTCCCACTGTATTCATCCCTCATTAGACCATTTATAGAATACAACACCCCATTTGGCATATACCTCTCAAGACATCTGCAACAACTGGAAAGGCTGCAGAAATACCTCACTAAAAGAATCACAGGCCTGAAGCAGATGCCCTATGCTGACCATCTAAACTCCACCTATACTCTGTCACATATCGTCTACTCAGAGGCGATCTCTGCTTAACATACAAGGCCATGTCAAACCCAGAGCTATTGGACATGCTACACTTAAAGAAATCCCAATTCCTCAGAGACACACGCTCCAGGGATCTAAACCTTGTCATCACAATGAACAAAACATATTGGAGGGATAGGTTTCTGACCCAGAGACTCCCCAGACTCTGGAATAGACTGCCCATACATGTCAAGCAGAGCGCATCTTTGGCCCTCTTCAAAAGGAACCTTGACGATTGGATGGGAGAAAGGAAATTCACCCCAGGGATCATGTCAGTCGTCCTGCTAGACAGGGGCCTGGAGAAGTAAATATTGTGGGAAGAAATAGCCAGGGAATTGTTATGGCTAGGCTTGTATAGGCCCTAGGGCCGATAGCCTAGTACCAACCTGTGAACTTAAAATATTAGATAAAATAAGAGAGATGGAGTGAGCTGGTCCATCTCTGAAGAGAAAGGCATCTGGCACTTCATGGAAAACATCAGATAAACAAAACAGATTAAAAATAAATGACAACTTCACTGTTGTTTTATCATTTTCATCTGTCACCTTTACTTGCAATCCTACACAGTTATCTATGACTTGCAAATTATTCCTAAACAAAATATTGTCGATGTGAAAAATGACAAAGGTGTTCGTCTTCCTTTAAAAAGAAAAAGGAATTTAAAACAGAATGCTTCTCTGTTTACTTTGCCATCTCTGAGATAGAGATAAAAGGTTAGTAAGACTGTTTACATTTTGTTATTTCAGTTTGTTCACATGGTGTGATATAGTACACCACGATATCATATATACTTTGGTATAACTCTTCTATAATATGCTTTGAGAAAAGAAGGGGAATCTTTTGTTAAGTTTTATTTTGCTTATTATTTAATTTATCTTATTTATTTTTCTCTTTTTTATTATTATTATTTATTACGAGGGTGCCAGTGTTGCAGAAATGTGCCTGTTATGTATACATATGCATTATGTTAAATATGATTACACTTGGTAGTAAACAGTGTTTTATAAACCCATTAATGCTGGTAAAGAAGTGAAGCTCCTTTGCGATGCCTGTAGCAAGACTCGCGCTATTGACTGTAACCAAGGGCTCTCACAAAAAGGAAATAAATTAGTTAAAGAATGTTTTCTTACTAATTTTCCTGCTGAAAGTGCCCTGAGAGACTGTTTTGGACCCAAGTGACCACAAGCAAAAGGTTTATGAGCCATTTAAACCTTCACTTCTCAGAGCAGCTGTGAGGGATACTGTGGAAAGCAGCTTTCTGAACTCTGAACTCTTATGTCATTCTTCTGCGACGCAAACATTACCGGACACTTAGAATCAGGAAATGAATGTGATGCTGTGTGTGAAGAACCAAAACAGAGCTCTTAACTCATGAAACAAGAAAAAACAAACTGAGTTATAAGTTTAAAATGCACTTGTATTTCTTCCTTTTACTAGCGACAGCATTTAATAGCTCTTTAACAACTATATATACAAAATACAAATTAAATCAGTACCATTAGGACCTGTTTACAGTAAACTGGTTTATTTTTCTGAGAAGGTAAGAAACTACTACTGAAGGGTTTAATACGGAAATCCAGGAGGATTCTTTTTAGTTTATGTAGAGAGGCATTGTAAATTCAGTCTTCAATGGTGTTGTGATAGTGGTTTTCAGAGTTGAGAAAGAAGCTGATATTCAATTCCAAAGGTTTATTTCTTAAACCTGCTTCAGAACTTTGCCACAATACTGTAAATGTTTGGAGTTTGCTGTTCCTTTAAGTTGTAAAATTGACCTCAACACAGTCATGTGACCAGGTTTCTCCATTATATAATGTTATGTTAACCATTAGTAAGGGATGCCGGGGAAACATAAGCATTACTGGTGTTTATAATGGCCATCAAATGCATACATTTTCGGGTTAAAAGATTTAAGTACATAGTGTACTTGTAAGAAAAGCTGTATTATGCCTTTGAAATTTACTATCTGTATCAGCACTTGATAATCTATTGTTCATGCTATTCATATTGAGGCTATGTTCAATCATAGCCTCACCTCAGACTTTGTGCCTGCTGAATGGTGCACAGCAACGGTTATCCCACTCCACAAGGGGGGAGCTAACATGGACCCCGGGAACTACCGCCCCATTAGCCTGATGAGCCTGGTCTGCAAGGCCATGCAATGAATCATTATGGAACTTATAAACAAAGACATTGGTAATCTCCAAACTCTGGACCCCATCCAGTTCGGGTTTGTAAAAGGCAGATCATGTCTCCTAAACCTGATAGACTTCTTTGAAGCAATCACCAAAGCCGTAGACAAGGGTAAGGTGGTTCACACAGCCTATCTAGATCTTGCCAAGGCTTTCAACACCATCCCCCACTCTGAAATTATAGATAAACTCACTAAACTAGGTATAAATCCCTATGTCACAAGATGGGTTGCCAACTGGCTCACTGACAGAACCCCACTGTGAAAGAAGCAGACTCCAAATCCGACTTCAGACCAGTGACAAGTGGATTACCACAGGGTTCAGTCCTTGGTCCTCTCCTGTTTAGGATCTACTTCTCTGAAGTACAGGCTAACACAGAAGGTCTTTGGCTAACGAACTTCACAGATGACTGCAAACTAGGAGCCATAATCAAAACTCCTAAAGATGTGGACATCCTACAAAAGGGCGTCACTGAGACAGATGCCTGGTGTCAAAGCCTCAAAGCCTCAAGCTCAATGCCAAAAAGTGCATTGTCATCCCCTTTGTAAAAACTCTGTACCCATGAACTACAACATAGGCGGTAATATACTTAACATCAAAAGTGTGATAAGAGACCTTGGAACACAGGTGGACAGCAGTCTCTCCTTTGATAATCACATCACCACAGTAGTCAGGAAATCCTTCTACGTGGCACACCTAATCACAAAAGGTTTCTCATCCAAAAAAAAAAGAGGTCATTATTCCCCTATACTCATCACTCATTAGACCCATTATAGAGTACAACGTTTATTTTGGTATGTACCTCACAAGACATCTACAACAACTGGAAAGGCCACAGAAATACCTCACAAAGATGATTACAGGCCTCAAACAGATGCCCTACGCAGACCATCTCAAAAAACTCCAGCTTTACTCTGTCCCATATCGCCTACTCAGAGGTGATCTCTGCCTAACATACAAAGCTATGTCAAACCCAGAGCTGTTGGACATGCTCCACTTAAAGAAATCCCAATCCCTCCAAGCTACATGCTCTAGGGACCTAAACCTTGTCACCACAATAAACAGAACATGCCAGAGGGATAAGATTCCTGCCCCAGAGACTTCCCATACTCTGGAATAAACTACCTATCTATATCAAACAAAGCTCCTCATTAGCACTCTCCAAGAAAAATCTTGATGATTGGATGGGAAATAGGAAATTCACCCTGGGGATCACCTCTGTGGCTCTGAATGGCATAGGAAAATAATTTTCTTGGGTGGCAAAAGCCAGGGTACCTATTTGGCTGGGCTTGTATAGGCCCCAGGGCCAATAGCCTAGTACCTACCTACCATAGCATAATAAGATAGCTCATTCAGTATACAAGAGCTCTTCTATATGATAGTATATGAATACGTGTTGTTTGCATAGAAACTCTACCCATTGAGTTTAACAGGCATTTCAATTTTCCTATAAATATTAATGAATATGTTAATTAAGGAACAAAGGCTTGGAAAATCTGAGTAAGAATGCACTGCGACTGACATGGTATTATATTGTGGAATACTCTGTACTCTTTTGAACAAAAAAGGGTAGAATTGAGATAATAGTATATAATCAGAAAGCAACTATCTTTAATAATCTTATTATGTCCTAATTTGAATATAAAATGAAACCCTCCTCCCCCCTTTTTTTCTTTCCTCTCTACAGAGGAGTATCAGTTGCATAGATCTTTCCTTAAACTACAAGTTTCTATGACTTTCATGTGTATATAGCTTTCTGAAAACACAGAAATAAGTGCTTTCTTTAATGTAAATAGTTTCATATGACGACTCTTCAGTAATCACAAAAGTATATTTTGAATTTTATATTGTTTGGTATCACACCCTCAAGACATTTCATCATACTGATTTTATTTACTAGGATAGTTATAACAGAATATTGATTCATATATTTAGTGATATTATAATCTCAGATGTGACTAACCTATCTTATTTTGTTTGTTGGGAAATCCAGATATATCCTCAGCTCTCCTAATGTTTTTGAATCTAAGTAACCAAAAATTATATAAGATTTGATTAATACAATACTACAGCTTTGTAACAGAGCAATATAGAATTTAGAACTTCTTTTACAAGCTGAACAGCAACAACCCTACACATGCAGATTCTCAGATTCTGTACATTTTTGAGTATTAGAGTTAGATAAATAGATACTTTCTCTGAATTAGTTAGAGTTTTATTAATCAGATACTAGTTCTGATCTGATTATTACTATGCTACTATTTTATAACAGAGCAATACATAATTTAAGAACTGTTCTTATGGCAAGTCAGATATTATAAAAGTTCCTACAGATTATAAATGTTAAATAACTTTAAAATTTTGACATAGACAAAATTATTATATAAGGTAATCTTTAAACATATAAGCTTGAGACAAGAATTCTGAACAGGATATTATATGTTGAGAATTAACAAGGTGATGAGTTTTTCAATTTTTATTATATAAATAACTAGTAATTATGTTCTATAGCTGGTGCTGAAACACTGCTGTTATGGACAGGCTGGTAACTTGAGTGCTTGGTGCTACTCGGATTAGGAGTTTATAACTTCAGGTGGGCTGCGGGTTCAATTTACAAGAAAGGGCAATATAGTTATTCAGATAATACTCACTTTTTTGACATCCACTTTATTTAATACATTTAAGCTCTTAACCTCAAATAATTTTAAAGTATACTATGCCCACAAAAAAGCGACATCCATGAAGGACATGATTGGGGGAAAAATAAGTAAATCAGTAAAGCTTGATATAATGATAATTTCCTTAGCATTGCTACATGTATAAAATGGTATAGTTGAAAGGGATTTCAGTAAACATTAATGGTTTGAATAACCCATGTAAAAGAAGAAGTTTATATAGATACTTGAATTTACATAAGTCTAACTTAATTTTTCTCCAAGAAACACATATCTTGATAGATGATATATCTAAACTAAACACTAATAAATATACGGCATTAGTTATTCCAAGCATTCAAAGAAAAAAAGAGGGGTAGCCATTATGTGAAATAGAAAATTGTCCATTCCCAAAATAATTAAGACATATAGGGACAACAAAGGAATGTTCTGTTTAGTCTTAGCTGAAATAAACCGAAAGATCTTTACATTTATCACTATAGACTGGATTGCAGGTAGAGGTATTAGTGAAGCAACACCTAAATCAAATAGTTCTCCTCTCTAAAGGAGGCGTCATTATAGCAGGTTATTTTAATTGTATTTTAACTGAAAATGAAACTAGTGTTGCAGGGAAAAGAAAAAATATCCAGTCATGTTAGACATCTAAAAGACTTTATAAACTCATACCATCTAAATGACATAAATAATTTAGCTGACATAAACTCCTTACAATATACTTTCTTCTCAAACAGACATGGATCTTATTCTAAAATAGACAGAGTTTTGATCTCTAACCAACTGGTCAATGATCTAACTAAATCTATGATTATCTCACGCCCTCTATCAGATCATAATTCAATAACTTTTGAAATCAATATAAATGTAACATACAGCATACAATTTAAAAGAATTCCAGCATATCTATCCCAATTAAAAGAATTTATAGATCAGGAGACACAAAACTTTATAGAAACAAATACTTATCTAGTCATATCAGTTTATATATATATATATATATATATATATATATATATATATATATATATATATATATATGATGCCTTAAAAGCATACCTATATGGGCACATTAACAGATGGTATAATGACAAAAAGAAAGCCTGGGATAAAGATATACTAGAGCTACGGAATAAATTAGACAAGCTCAAACTTAACACAAAGTAAACCTTACCAATAAAGATGTAATAGAAGAAAGCAACAAACTAAACAATGAATATAAAGAAATCTTAAACCATAAAACCAAGATATGTTTAGAGAAATATACATTTCTAGCTTTTTCTATGAATCCCAAATACTTAAGTAAGCTTAAAAATAAAACAAAAAGACTCAATAAGCAAAATTCACATTAAAGAGATATTTTCCATAAAGAAAAAAAAGTCACTAATTTACAAGACATATTATAAGAATTCAGGGATTACTTTTATAAAATTAATCACAACATAGTTAACATGGATCCAAAAGATAAAATAAAATAATTCACAACTAAATATACAAACAAACATTTAAATAAACTACAGACTGAATTAATAGATAAACATATTTCATTTATAGACATTCAAATCCAGATTAATAAACTTAAATTAAATAAAGCTCCAGGTAATGATGGTATTATACCAGAAGTTTATAAAATAATGCCGAAAAGTGCACTTTATTTACTACAAAATGCATTCTTAACAGCCCAGAATTAATTTATAACCCCCATCATGGAAATATACCTTTATCTCACCATTATTGAAAACCAATAAAGACCCAACAAAGTACTCGTCTTATATGCCCATTTCTCTACTGAATGTTAACTATAAAATGTTTATGAATATGTATGCTGATAGACTAAAGAAATTTCTACCAACCATAATTGAAGAAGATCAAACAGTTTTTATAATTAATAGAAATACTTTTGACAACATATAAAGAACATTAACTTTAATTGATTATGCTAATAAGAAAAAGAAAGATTTGACATTAGTAAGCTTAGATATAAACTTGGCTTTTGATTCAGTAAACAGGGACAATTTGTTTATATTATTAAAATGCTTCAATTTCTCTGATAAATTTGTAAATCTAATTGAACAATTATACAAAGGGGCTTTAGCATACTTAAAATTAGGCACTTACATCTCTCAGTTTATACCTATCTTAAAAGGAACTAAATGGGGTTGCCCACTCTCCCCTCTATTTACATTAATAATTGAACCTTGGGCTAATGTAATAAGAAAGAATAAAGACATAGAAGATCTTAAAGTAAATACAGACACAACTTCTAAAATCCAGCTTTTTGCTGATGATGTTCTTGTTACATTAAATAAGAATAATTCCTGTGTTGCATCTTTGTTTAATTCTATGAATGATTTTCAGAAAATCTCAGGTTGGGTCTTCAATGAAGATAAAACAAAAATACTATCCATATATTCAAACAAAAATAAATTAGAGAGAAATATATAAATATATACCTAACGCTGATCAAATAACATAACTGGGGATCATATTAGAAAAAGACAGGAAGACTATAATTCATCTCAATTATAGTAATACTCTTAATAATATGCAGTCACTTATAAAAAATTGGAACAGAATTCTCTTTACTATGGAAGAACGACTAACATTAATCAAAATGATAATACTCCCAAAGATACTCTATATCATTCAATCAATAATATCACTTCCCTCTAAAACAATTATTAAAAAATTAAATTCTATGCTGTTGAGATTTTTTTGGGGGCTCCAAAAAAAAAAAAAAAAAAAAACAAGAGTGGCTTTAAAATCTCATCTTAATAGCTGGTCCAAAGGAGGAATAGCTTTCCCTGATCTAGATCTATACTCCATCTTATCTATAATTAAAACTCTATCATTATTAATAGATTACTCATACTCTGAAAAATGGAAAAAATATTGGGAAATAATGAATATGGATCTAATTACAAAACCTCAGTCATATAAAATAGATGTCTTAAATAACCCAATTTTATGGATATTAATTTCTTTACCACGTATGCCAAATCGATACATCCAAATAACTATATATTAAGTATTATTACTATCTTTAGAAATTTTATATATAAACATTCAATATATAGAGAATGGATCTTCTTAATATTTCCTATAGCATATACACAAGGTATTATTTCATCATCTGACCCGAATAAAACATTACTACTTAAACAGAAAAAATTAACATTCTGGTTTCAGATGATACCAGGTAATAAACTTAAAAATAAAGATATTTTGATACAAGAATTTCAACTAGATAGACCCCTTTGATTGGAGATCCAGACCTATAGACAATTTCTCCTTAACAAACTTGAACTGTTATCCCCTATAGTTAGGGATCTCAATTCCATATTAATATACTGTTTAGTATTAAATACTCAAAAGCTTCAACTAAAGGTAAACGTTCCTACATTTACAAAATCATTAGAGAAGAAACTTACAGTTTTTATTTTATTTATTTTATTTATTTTTTTTTTATTTATCATTTGTTGACCGGGAAAGTCCGACTAGGTTCCACAGAGCCTGTTTCAGCGGAGGCCCGGGGAGAAATGCTCCAGATGCATGTCTTTGGCCTTGTCAGTTGTTCAGATAATTACTGGAATTCCTTCTTTTCCATCAATAATGAAATACCTAATGAACTAGACAAAAAGTACACACTGGAATCAGCTGGTAGAATAACACCCTGCTTAAATGGAGGTTCTATGCCTGGAAATGTTTATACAAGTCCTTTTATACACCACAAGTGATGAGTAAAATTAATAAAAAAAGATCAGTTATGTAAAAAATGCACTTTATAGATGAATGCTGATTGGGCTAATATGTTTTTGATTGTACAGAATTAAAAGTCTATTGGAAATATGTCAGTAACAATTTACAAGCCTTATTTACTGATAATTTTACCATATCTAGATCCTTAGTTCTCTTTAACACACCCATACCTAAATGTGTTAAAAAAGTTAAACTTCCTGTACTTTGGTCAGTTCTAGTGGTGGCTAGAAAGATTACCACTAGAAATTGGATTTCAGATTCTTCCCCATCTTCTACAGAATTTAAAAATGTTCTGGATGAGGTATGTTATTTAGAACTAATGACAAATCACGAACATATAGGAAAATGTCTTCCTATAATATGTGGGTTAGCTTACAGAAATTGTTGGAAAAAGAACTTGTCATTTCATGAAATGTGTATTATCTTATGAAATTTAAAAGTGGATGCCCCTGTAAATACTTTAGTTGTTTTTGATATTGTTAAACATTGTAATACTTTAGTTGTTTTTGTGATTGTTAAACATTGTAATACTTTAGTTGTTTTTGTGATTGTTAAACATTTTCATATCTCATTAACTCCTTGTAAAAATTATCAAATTCACTTGGTTAAATGTTAAAATCAATAAAAATGTTTTGAAAAAAAAATGTTATATTTAATGGGTGAAATGTTAGTGATTCCAATCTAAATTTTGGTAGTTAGTGGGAGTTCCTTCTTATAGTTTCTTAGTAAAGTTTAGAGAAATTGATTCTGTGAAATGTTGTTTCATTGAACCATGTTTAATTCTGTTTTAGTGGAGCAACTGCCTCTTTCATCAATCCCCCGGTGTCAGAAAGACAGCCTTTTGTTTGTGTTATTCACATATTGAGCTCCTTCAAGAACTCCTGGCATGGCTTCTAGTGTATATCCAGTTCCAGGGATTTAGAAAGAAGCCCACAGCTGGTGGTAAGAGCTGTAGAAAAAAGGGTCTGTTTACATGATGCAGGAATTTGAGATTCACAGATGTTTTAGCTGAAATAAGGAAAGATCTCATTACCAGCTAATTTGCATGTTTATGAATCACCCTTAATTACTGAGAATGCAAATCATCACTTTTCTTCAGTAGTTAACACTGAAAGCCCATACAATGTATTTGCATGACTATCACATCCATTTACTCAGCCCCCCCCCAATACTCACAACTTACCTGTCCCTGAATATCAGAACATCCCCAATGTCTCTTCTCGTGATTTCTTTCCTTACCTCATAAATCACTGATCCTTATAGTCAGGTAACAATATCAAATATCAGAGTTTCATTCTTGTTTGTTCTTAATCTGACAGTTGTCATACAGGTTAAGGCAGTAAGCTGTACTTCCTGTGGTGCAGGCAGGTTTTGAGTCCCACAGTCCTAATTTGCCTTCTGTGTGACCTTTAGCAAGTCACTTCACCAGACATCGTTGCCATGTCACTGAGAGGGACTGTGTGTCCAGTGGGTGTACCTAGTTAACAAATGGGTGTTACTATTGTTATTATCAGTATTATTATTATTAGGGCTTACCTGGTTAACAAATGCATATTATTATTATTATTATTATTATTATTATTATTATTAGGGCTTATCTGGTTAACAAGTGGATATTATTATTTAAATGCATCGTAATGCTAAACCTGTTGCTCTACTAACTATTTAAATGAGTTCAGGCTTTAATTTCAGTATTCTGCTTGGTTTCATCTAGTGTTACTGGCTTTGCTCATGGACAATTGGGCTGGGCTTCTCAGAGATCCCTTGACTGTATATTTATCAACTATTTATAAACTTATTTAGTTGGCTTCCTTATTTAAAATTGTTGACCTGGTAGAGTACAAAACCTGGAGTTTACATTTAACAACAAGTGAAAATAATAGTTTTTGGTCTGCAAATCCAAAATACAAACATACAATTTGGGCCATGGAAGTGTGGAAGAGAAAAAAAAAAACAGAAGCTCTTAAAAATGAACTTTATTCAGCCAGTGCTTTTGACTCATATAAATTCCCTTAGAGAGTTCATGAGCCTGATTAAAATGCACAGCAAACACATATTATATGACATTCAATCACATGACACTGTTGGGGCAATAAATTAAAATGCATTTATTCTGAGATTGCAACACCTAATTAATTCACATCTTATGAATAATTAAATAATACTGTTGCTAGCCAAAAGATATATGAACTACCTTCATTTATTTCTTTGTAGTTATAGGCCTCTACTTTACAAAACATGAACTTCACACTAGTTCAAGTTCATAGGTTCATAGAAGGTTACTGGGCTAGCAGCCCTAGAGCCTTTGCAAGCTTAACCATGTTAATCACAATTATCTCCATTTGCTCTTTTTGGTAGTTTGTAGAATGAATTTATGAACAGATTGGGTCTGGGGTGGGAGGCTGGCATAATGGTTAAGGTATTTACCTTACAGACACAAGGTGCAGGGTTTGATTCTCTCATGGGGTAACTGGCTAGGCTTAAAATGGCACACAAGGACAGTTAGCCTAGTTCTAATCTATGAATCTATAACCAGCTACCCCTGTCCATGAGGGACATGTGTGTGACTCCAGGGGGGAATTTGCAGTCTCCCATCCAATTATCTAGGTTACATTTGAACAGGGTCAGAGAGGAGCTCTGTATTACATGAATAGGAAGTCTATTCTAGAGAAGTGTCAGTCTCTAGGAGACATATCTGTCACTCCAGCATGTTCTGTTAATGTCATAAACTAGGTTCAGATCCCTAGAGTGAGTGACTCTTGTGCCATTTGACTTGCGGATGTACAGCATTTCCACTAGGGTGGGGTCAGAGACTGCCCTGAAGGCATTTCCACTAGGGCAGGGTCAGAGACTGCCCTGAAGGCATTTCCACTAGGGTAGGGTCAGAGACTGCCCTGAAGGCATTTCCATTAGGGTAGGGTCAGAGACTGCCCTGAAGGCATTTCTACTAGGGCAGGGTCAGAGACTGCCCTGAAGGCATTTCCACTAGGGTAGGGCCAGAGACTGCCCTGAAGGCATTTCCACTAGGGTAGGGTCAGAGACTGCCCTGAAGGCATTTCTACTAGGGCAGGGTCAGAGACTGCCCTGAATGCATTTCCACTAGGGTAGGGTCAGAGACTGCCCTGAAGGCATTTCCACTAGGCTAGGGTCAGAGACTGCCCTGAAGGCATTTCCACTAGGGTAGTGTCAGAGACTGCCCTGAAGGCATTTCCACTAGGGTAGGGTCAGAGACTGCCCTGAAGGCATTTCCACTAGGGTAGGGTCAGAGACTGCCCTGAAGGCATTTCCACTAGGGTAGGGTCAGAGACTGCCCTGAAGGCATTTCCACTAGGGTAGGGTCAGAGACTGCCCTGAAGGCATTTCCACTAGGGTAAGGTCAGAGACTGCCCTGAAGGCATTTCCATTAGGGTAGGGTCAGAGACTGCCCTGAAGGCATTTCCACTAGGGTAGGGTCAGAGACTGCCCTGAAGGCATTTCCACTAGGGCAGGGTCAGAGACTGCCCTGAAGGCATTTCCACTAGGGTAGGGTCAGAGACTGCCCTGAAGGCATTTCCACTAGGGTAGGGTCAGAGACTGCCCTGAAGGCATTTCTACTAGGGCAGGGTCAGAGACTGCCCTGAAGGCATTTCCACTAGGGTAGGGTCAGAGACTGCCCTGAAGGCATTTCCACTAGGGTAGGGTCAGAGACTGCCCTGAAGGCATTTCCACTAGGGCAGGGTCAGAGACTGCCCTGAAGGCATTTCCACTAGGGTAGGGTCAGAGACTGCCCTGAAGGCATTTCCACTAGGGTAGGATCAGAGACTGCTCTGAAGGCATTTCCACTAAGGTAGGGTCAGACATTGCCCTGAAGGCCAGGCACAAGTCACTTCTCAGCAGCCTATAAGATACAGAGTAAAGTGACAAGACTTTCATCCTGTCCATATTCGTCATGGTTTGGTGTCCTTGTATTTTCTTAGTGAGAAACCTCTGAGGTCTCTCCAGCTGCTGCAGGTGTCTGGTGAGGTACATGCAAAAGGGTGCATTATAGTCTTAGTGGTCTGATGAGGGTTGAGACTGTGCCTGGCATAACTCCTTTCAGTGTCAGTGTATATGTTTTTCCCTTTCTCTATGCATTTCCAGCACAGAGAAAACAACATGCTGAAACATTCATTTTTTTCAGAGTGCAGTAAAGCTAAGAGGCTGAAACTCTGTAGGCTGCTAGGATGCTATGCACTCTAGAAAACAGCTATGCAAGACGGTGCCTGGCAAAACTCCTTTCAGCATCACTGTATATTGATTTTACCATTCTCTGTACATTTCCAGGATAGAGAAAACTACATGCTGAAGCATTCATTTTCTCAAGGAATGGTAAAGCTAGGAGGCTGAAAGTCAGCAGGCTGCTAGGGTACTATGCACACTAAAACTGAAAAAGCTCCAAAAAAGTGTAAAGATGTATTGAAACACTAAAAAACAGATTCCACGAAGGCAGCTCAGATTGTCTTGGTAAGGCTATATAAAGTATTTACAGCACGTGTTTCTGTACTTGAAGTATAACTAATGTCATTATATACAGAAGGATGCTGGAGTATATCAGGTTAAAACTGCCTTTGAAGAAAATAGTGATTTGTGTAAAACATTTAAGAAGTTACGCCATAGCATCTTTTAACTTGAAAATGCACCACGTTATTTTACCCAATAATATGAGAAAAAATCCATTTTTGTTTACTGTTGGTCTAAATGGGGTGTTTTTCAAAGGAACAACCTCCAATATGGTATGTATTGTATGGTATGTATTGTTTTATTTTTGATAGAATATACATCTTAAAGAAAAAAAAACAATAGATAACATATTTCTAAGCAGTTTTTGCAATTGTTTCCAACTGTTAAAATTTAGTAGTTTTTTGTGCATTTGTTTGACGTGATTTATGCAGTTTGTATGTGGTTTTGTTTTTTGTGTGTAACTTATGTTTTTTGGGTTGCAGTTAAAAAGGCTTTGCAAATTTTTGAAGTGTGAGTTGGAATAGGATGTGTACTATTTTTAAATGTTGGTAACAGTTTGTGACAGCAACTTTACAGTGAGTATACAAAAATGGAAATTTCTGAGACAGCAATCACATAAAGGAAAAGCTAATGTGATGATTCTTTTTGTTCATTCCAAGTAATTTGAATCTTTGTTGTATTACTTGTTACTTTTTCTACTATATGTCTTGGGCACATGTGACAAAAACATGTGCTATTAAGCATTTCAAGCCTTAATGTTCTGTTTCTTTCTTATGTTTCCACACTCCCCACCCACCTTATTTTCATTTGTACAGTTGTCTGAATATCAGGGACTGGTTCCTTAGCTGGTTTGGGGAAGCAGTGCTTTTTCAGTTTGTTGCAGACTCTAACTGAAAGAAAGCTATTTAATTAGTTTGTCACAGCTTCTGAACAGGGGTATAGCCAGAAATTCATATTCGGTACTCAACCCTCATTTTGCTGCCCCCAACCACCTAGCAATTAAAAAATGTACTCAACCATTAATATGTCACTCCTATTTGTTTGTTTGTTTGTGCCTTTCGGCTTTTTCCCAGTTAGAGGTCGCCACAGCTATGGGGATATGATTGCAGTGCATTAATCACTGTGAGAGTAAAGCAAGCTATAGGAATGTGACTAGAGTACATTAATCACTGTGAAAGTAAAGCAAACCTGTGGGAATGTGACAGGAATACAGTACTCAAGTATAGGTTATAAAGTGTCAGGGAGAGCTTCAAAGAAAGAACAGCCAAGACAGTGGTAGTAAACTGGGAAAGTGAAACAAGCTACATGGAATGTATCAGGAATGCAGTACTCACAGTGAGAGTAAAACAAACTATGGGAATGTGACTGGAGTGCAGTAATCACTGTGAGAGTAAAGCAAGCTATGGGAATGTGACTAGAGTACATTAATCACTGTGAGAGTAAAGCAAGCTATCGGGTTGTGACTGGAGTGCACTAATCACTGTGAGAGTAAAGCAAGCTATGGGGATGTGACTGGAGTGCACTAATCACTGTGAGAGTAAAGCAAGCTATGGGAATGTGACAGGAATGCAGTACTCACTGTGAGAGTAAAACAAGCTATGGGAATGTGTCTGGAGCTCAGTAATCACTGTGAGAATAAAACAAAACATGGAAATGAGCCAGGTGTGCAGAACTCGCTCTAAGACTAAAATAAGCTGGTATGCAGTAATCACTGTGATGGTAAATCAATCCTGTGGGAATGTGACAGGAATATAGTACTCAAGTATAGGTTATAAAGTGTCAGGGAGAGGCTCAAAGAAAGAACAGACAAGACAGTGGTAGTAAACTGTGAAAGTGCAACAAGTTACAGGAATGTATCAAGAATGCAGTACTCACAGTGAGAGTAAAACAAACTATGGGAATGTGACTGGAGTGCAGTAATCACTGTGAGAGTAAAGCAAGCTATGGGAATGTGACTAGAGTACATTAATCACTGTGAAAGTAGAGCAAGCTATGGGGTTGTGACTGGAGTGCACTAATCACTGTGGGAGTAAAGCAAGCTATGGGAATGTAACAGGAATGCAGTACTCACTGTGAGAGTAAAACAAGATATGGGAATGTGACTGGAGTGCAGTAATCACTGTGAGAGTAAAACAAGCTATGGGTATGTGACATGAGTTCAGTAATCATTGTGAGAGTAAAACACAACATGGAAATGTGCCAGGTGTGCAGAACTCGCTCTAAGACTAAAACAAGCTGGAATGCAGAAATCACTGCGATGGTAAAGCAAACCTGTGGGAAAGTGACAGGAATACAGTACTCAAGTATAGGTTATAAAGTGTCAGGGAGAGGCTCAAAGAAAGAACAGCCAAGACAGTGGTAGTAAACTGTGAAATTGCAACAAGCTACAGGAATGTATCAGAAATGCAGTACTCACAGTGAGAGTAAAACAAACTATGGGAATGTGACTGGAGTGCAGTAATTACTGTGAGAGTAAAGCAAGCTATGGGAATGTGACTAGAGTACATTAATCAGTGTGAGAGTAAAGCAAGCTATGGGGTTGTGACTGGAGTGCACTAATCACTGTGAGAGTAAAGCAAGCTATGGGAATGTGACTGGAGTGCACTAATCACTGTAAGAGTAAAGCAAGCTATGGGAATGTGACAAGAATGCAGTACTCACTGTGAGAGTAAAACAAGCTACGGGAATGTGACTGGAGTTCAGTAATCACTGTGAGAGTAAAACAAAACATGGAAATGTGCCAGGTGTGCAGAACTCACTCTAAGACTAAAACAAGCTGGAATGCAGTAATCACTGTGATGGTAAAGAAAACCTGTGGGAATGTGACAGGAATACAGTACTCAAGTATAGGTTATAAAATGTCAGGAGAGCCTCAAAGAAAGAACAGCCAAGAGAGTAATAGTAAACTCTGAAAGTGCAACAACCTACAGGAATTTATCAGGAATGCAGTACTCACGGTGAAAGTAAAACAAACTATGGGAATGTGACTAGAGTACATTAATCACTGTGAGAGTAAAGCAAGCTATGGGAATGTGACAGGAATGCAGTACTCACTGTGAGAGTAAAACAAGCTATGGGAATGTAACAGGAGTGCAGTAATCACTGTGAGTTTAAAACAAGCTATGGGTATGTGACAGGAGTTCAGTAATCTCTGGGAGAGTAAAACAAAACATGGAAATGTGCCAGGTGTGCAGAACTCACTCTAAGACTAAAACAAGCTGGAATGCAGTAAACACTGTATTGGTAAAGCAAACCTGTGGGAATGTGACAGGAATACAGTACTCAAGTATAGGTTATAAAGTGTCAGGGAGATGTTCAAAGAAAGAACAGCCAAGACAGTGGTAGAAAACTGTGAAAGTGCAACAAGCTACAGGAATGTATCAGGAATGCAGTACTCACAGTGAGAGTAAAACAAACTATGGGAATGCGACTGGAGTGCAGTTATTACTGTGAGAGTAAAGCAAGCTATGGGAATGTGACTAGAGTACATTAATCACTGTGAGATTAAAGCAAGCTATGGGGTTGTGACTGGAGTGCACTAATCACTGTGGGAGTAAAGCAAACTATGGGAATGTGACTGGAGTGCAGTAATCGCTGTGAGAGTAAATCAAGCTATGGGGATGTGACTGGACTTCACTAATCAGTGTGAGAGTAAAGCAAGCTATGGGAATGTGACAGGAATGCAGTACTCACTGTGAGAGTAAAACAAGCTATGGGAATGTGACTGGAGTTCAGTAATCACTGTAAGAGTAAAACAAAATATGGAAATGTGCCAGGTGTGCAGAACTCGCTGTAAGACTAAAACAAGCTGGAATGCAGTAATCACTGTGATGGTAAAGCAAACCAGTGGGAATGTGACAGGAATACAGTACTCACTGTGAGAGTAAAACAAGCTATGTGAATGTGACTGGAGTTCAGTAATCACTGTAAGAGTAAAATAAAACATGGAAATGTGCCAGGTGTGCAGAACTCGCTCTAAGACTAAAACAAGCTGGAATGCAGTAATCACTGTGATGGTAAAGCAAACCTGTGGGAATGTGACAGGAATACAGTACTCAAGTATAGGTTATAAAGTGTCAGGGAGACCCTCAAAGAAAGAACAGCCAAGACAGTGGTAGTAAACTGTGAAAGTGCAACAAGCTACAGGAATGTATCAGGAATGCAGTACTCACAGTGAGAGTAAAACAAACTATGGGAATGTGACTGGAGTGCAGTAATCACTGTGAGAGTAAAGCAAGCTATGGGAATGTGACTAGAGTACATTAATCACTGTGAGAGTAAAGCAAGCAATGGGGTTGTGACTGGAGTGCACTAATCACTGTGAGAGTCAAACAATCTATGGGAATGTGACTGGAGTGCAGTAACTGCTGTGAGAGTACATCAAGCTATGGGGATGTGACTGGAGTACACTAATCACTGTGAGAGTAAAGCAAGCTATGGGAATGTGACAGGAATGCAGTAATCACTGTGAGAGTAAAACAAGCTATGGGAATGTGACTGGAGTTCAGTAACCACTGTGAGAGTAAAACAAAACATGGAAATGTGCAAGGTGTGCAGAACTCACTCTAAGACTAAAAGAAGCTGGAATGCAGTAATCACTGTGATGGTAAAGCAAACCTGTGTGAATGTGACAGGAATACAGTACTCAAGTATAGGTTATAAAGTGTCAGGAGAGCCTCAAAGAAAGAACAGCCAAGACAGTGGTAGTAAATTGTGAAAGTACAACAAGCTACAGGAATGTATCAGGAATGCAGTACTAACAGTGAGAGTTAAACAATCTATGGGAATGTGACTGGAGTGCAGTAATCACTGTGAGTGTAAGGCAAGCTATGGGAATGTGACTAGAGTACATTAATCACTGTGAGAGTAAAGCAAGCTATGGGGTTGTGACTGGAGTGCACTAATCACTGTGAGAGTAAGGTAAGCTATGGGTATGTGACAGGAATGCAGCACTCACTGTGAGAGTAAAGCAAGCTATGGAAATGTGACTGGAGTGCAGTAATCGCTGTGAGAGTAAATCAAGCTATGGGGATGTGACTGGACTTCACTAATCACTGTGAGAGTAAAGCAAGCTATGGGAATGTGACAGGAATGCAGTACTCACTGTGAGAGTAAAACAAGCTATGGGAATGTGACTGGAGTTCAGTAATCACTGTGAGAGTAAGACAAAACATGGAAATGTGCCAGGTGTGCAGAACTCGCTCTAAGACTAAAACAAGCTGGAATGCAGTAATCACTGTGATGGTAAAGCAGACCTGTGCGAATGTGACAGGAATACAGTACTCAAGTATAGGTTATAAAGTGTCAGGGAGACCCTCAAAGAAAGAGCAGCCAAGGCAGTGCAGTAAACTGTGAAAGTGCAATAAGCTACAGGAATGTGTTAGAAATGCAGTATTCACAGTGAGAGTAAAACAAACTATGGGAATGTGACTGGAGTGCAGTAATCACTGTGAGAGTAAAGCAAGCTATGGGAATGTGACTAGAGTACATTAATCAGTGTGAGAGTAAAGCAAGCTATGGGGTTGTGACTGGAGTGCACTAATCACTATGAGAGTAAAGCAAGCTATGGGAATGTGATAGGAATGAAGTACTCACTGTGATAGTAAAACAAGTTATGGGAATGTGACTGGAGTGCAGTAATCACTGTGAGAGTAAAACAAGCTACGGGCTATTGACAGGAGTTCAGTAATCACTGTGAGAGTAAAACAAAACATGGAAATGTGCCAGGTGTGCAGAACTCGCTGTAAGACTAAAACAAGCTGGAATGCAGCAATCACTGTGATGGTAAAGCAAACCTGTGGGAATGTGACAGGAATACAGTACTCACTGTGAGAGTAAAACAAGCTATGTGAATGTGAATGGAGTTCAGTAATCACTGTAAGAGTAAAACAAAACATGGAAATGTGCCAGGTGTGCAGAACTCGCTCTAAGACTAAAACAAGCTGGAATGCAATAATCACTGTGATGGTAAAGCAAACCTGTGGGAATGTGACAGGAATACAGTACTCATGTATAGGTTATAAAGTGTCAGGGAGACCCTCAAAGAAAGAACAGCCAAGACAGTGGTAGTAAACTGTGAAAGTGCAACAAGCTACAGGAATGTATCAGGAATGCAGTACTCACAGTGAGAGTAAAACAAACTATGGGAAGGTGACTGGAGTGCAGTAATCACTGTGAGAGTAAAGCAAGCTATGGGAATGTGACTAGAGTACATTAATCACTGTGAGAGTAAAGCAAGCAATGGGGTTGTGACTGGAGTGCACTAATCACTGTGAGAGTCAAACAATCTATGGGAATGTGACTGGAGTGCAGTAACTGCTGTGAGAGTACATCAAGCTATGGGTATGTGACTGGAGTGCACTAATCACTGTGAGAGTAAAGCAAGCTATGGGAATGTGACAGGAAAGCAGTACTCACTGTGAGAGTAAAACAAGCTATGGGAATGTGACTGGAGTTCAGTAATCACTGTGAGAGTAAAACAAAACATGGAAATGTGCAAGGTGTGCAGAACTCACTCTAAGACTAAAACAAGCTGGAATGCAGTAATCACTGTGATGGTAAAGCAAACCTGTGGGAATGTGACAGGAATACAGTACTCAAGTATAGGTTATAAAGTGTCAGGGAGAGCCTCAAAGAAAGAACAGCCAAGACAGTGGTAGTAAACTGTGAAAGTACAACAAGCTACAGTAATGTATCAGGAATGCAGTACTAACAGTGAGAGTAAAACAAACTATGGGAATGTGACTGGAGTGCAGTAATCACTGTGAGTGTAAAGCAAGCTATGGGAATGTGACTAGAGTACATTAATCACTGTAAGAGTGAAGCAAGCTATGGGGTTGTGACTGGAGTGCACTAATCACTGTGAGAGTAAAGCAAGCTGTGGGTATGTGACAGGAATGCGGCCCTCACTGTGAGAGTAAAGCAAGCTATGGGAATGTGACTGGAGTGCAGTAATCGCTGTGAGAGTAAATCAAGCTATGGGGATGTGACTGGACTTCACTATTCAGTGCGAGAGTAAAGCAAGCTATCGGAATGTGACATGAATGCAGTACTCACTGTGAGAGTAAAACAAGCTATGGGAATGTGACTGGATTTCAGTAATCACTGTAAGAGTAAAACAAAACATGGAAATGTGCCAGGTATGCAGAACTCGCTCTAAGACTAAAATAAGCTGGAATGCAGTAATCACTGTGATGGTAAAGCAAACCTGTGGGAATGTGACAGGAATACAGTACTCAAGTATAGGTTATAAAGTGTCAGGGAGATGCTCAAAGAAAGAACAGCCAAGACAGTGGTAGTAAACTGTGAAAGTGCAACAAGCTACAGGAATGTATGAGGAATGCAGTACTCACAGTGAGAGTAAAACAAACTATGGGAATGTGACTGGAGTGCAGTAATTACTGTGAGAGTAAAGAAAGCTATGGGAATGTGACTAAAGTACATTAATCACTGTGAGAGTAAAGCAAGCTATGGGGTTGTGACTGGAGTGCACTAATCACTGTGGGAGTAAAACAAACTATGGGAATGTGACTGGAGTGCAGTAATCGTTGTGAGAGTAAATCAAGTCATGGGGATTTGACTGGAGTGCACTAAGTACTGTGAGAGTAAAGCAAGCTATGGGAATATGACAGGAATGCAGTACTCACTGTGAGAGTAAAACATGGAAATGTGCCAGGTGTGCAGAACTCACTCTAAGACTAAAACAAGTTGGAATGCAGTAATCACTGTGATGGTAAAGCAAACCTGTGGGAATGTGACAGGTATACAGTACTCAAGTATAGGTTATAAAGTGTCAGGGAGAGCCTAAAAGAAAGAGCAGCCAAGGCAGCGCAGTAAACTGTGAAAGTGCAACAAGCTACAGGAATATATCAGGAATGCAGTACTCACAGTGAGAGTAAAACAAACTATGGGAATGTGACTGGAGTGCAGTAATCACTGTGAGAGTAAAGCAAGCTATGGGAATGTGACTAGAGTACATTAATCAGTGTGAGAGTAAAGCAAGCTATGGGGTTGTGACTGGAGTGCACTAATCACTGTGAGAGTAAAGCAAGCTATGGGAATGTGACAGGAATGCAGTACTCACTGTGATAGTAAAACAAGTTATGGGAATGTGACTGGAGTGCAGTAATCACTGTGAGAGTAAAACAAGCTATGGGTATGTGACAGGAGTTCAGTAATCACTGTGAGAGTAAAACAAAACATGGAAATGTGCCAGGTGTGCAGAACTTGCTGTAAGACTAAAACAAGCTGGAATGCAGTAATCACTGTGATGGTAAAGCAAAGCTGTGGGAATTTGACAGGAGTGCTGTATTCACTGTGAGAGTAAAACAAGCTATGGGAATGTGACTGGAGTTCAGTAATCACTGTAAGATTAAAACAAAACATGGAAATGTGCCAGGTGTGCAGAACTCACTCTAAGACTAAAACAAGCTGGAATGCAGTAATCACTGTGATGGTAAAGCAAACCTGTGGGAATGTGACAGGAATACAGTACTCAAGTATAGGTTATAAAGTGTCAGGGAGACCCTCAAAGAAAGAACAGCCAAGACTGTGGTAGTAAACTGTGAAAGTGCAGCAAGCTACAGGAATGTATCAGGAATGCAGTACTCACAGTGAGAGTAAAACAAACAATGGGAAGGTGACTGGAGTGCAGTAATCACTGTGAGAGTAAAGCAAGCTATGGGAATGTGACTGGAGTGTAGTAATCTCTGTGAAAAGAAATCAAGCTATGGGGATGTGACTGGAGTGCACTAATCACTGTGAGAGTAAAGCAAGCTATGGGAATGTGACAGGAATGCAGTACTCACTCTGAGAGTAAAACAAGCTATGGGAATATGTCTGGAGTTCAGTAATCACTGTGAGAATAAAACAAAACATGGAAATGTGCCAGGTGTGCAGAACTCGCTCTAAGACTAAAATACGCTTGAATGCAGTAATCACTGTGATGGTAAAGCAAACCTGTGGGAATGTGACAGGAATACAGTACTCAAGTATAGGTTATAAAGTGTCAGGGAGAGGCTTAAAGAAAGAACAGCGAAGACATTGGTAGTAAACTGTGAAAGTGCAACAAGCTACAGGAATGTATCAGGAATGCAGTACTCACAGTGAGAGTAAAACAAACTATGGGAATGTGACTAGAGTACATTGATCACTGTGAAAGTAGAGCAAGCTATGGGGTTGTGACTGGAGTGCACTAATCACTGTGAGAGTAAAGCAAGCTATAGGAATGTGACAGGAATGCAGTACTCACTGTGAGAGTAAAACAAGTTATAGGAATGTGACTGGAGTGCAGGAATTACTGTGAGAGTAAAACAAGCTATTGGTATGTGCCAGGAGTTCAGTAATCACTGTGAGAGTAAAACAAAACATGGAAATGTGCCAGGTGTGCAGAACTTGCTCTAAGACTAAAACAAGCTGGAATGCAGTAATCACTGTGATGGTAAAGCAAACCTGTGGGAATGTGACAGGTATACAGCACTCAAGTATAGGTTATAAAGTGTCAGGGAGATGCTCAAAGAAAGAACAGCCAAGACAGTGGTAGTAAACTGTGAAAGTGCAACAAGCTACAGGAATGTATGAGGAATGCAGTACTCACAGTGAGAGTAAAACAAACTATGGGAATGTGACTGGAGTGCAGTAATTACTGTGAGAGTAAAGAAAGCTATGGGAATGTGACTAAAGTACATTAATCACTGTGAGAGTAAAGCAAGCTATGGGGTTGTGACTGGAGTGCACTAATCACTGTGGGAGTAAAGCAAACTATGGGAATGTGACTGGAGTGCAGTAATCGTTGTGAGAGTAAACCAAGTTATGGGGATTTGACTGGAGTGCACTAAGTACTGTGAGAGTAAAGCAAGCTATGGGAATATGACAGGAATGCAGTACTCACTGTGAGAGTAAAACATGGAAATGTGCCAGGTGTGCAGAACTCACTCTAAGACTAAAACAAGTTGGAATGCAGTAATCACTGTGATGGTAAAGCAAACCTGTGGGAATGTGACAGGTATACAGTACTCAAGTATAGGTTATAAAGTGTCAGGGAGAGCCTGAAAGAAAGTGCAGCCAAGGCAGCGCAGTAAACTGTGAAAGTGCAACAAGCTACAGGAACGTATCAGGAATGCAGTACTCACAGTGAGAGTAAAACAAACTATGGGAATGTGACTGGAGTGCAGTAATCACTGTGAGAGTAAAGCAAGCTATGGGAATGTGACTAGAGTACATTAATCACTGTGAAAGTAGAGCAAGCTATGGGGTTGTGACTGGAGTGCACTAATCACTGTGGGAGTAAAGCAAGCTATGGGAATGTAACAGGAATGCAGTACTCACTGTGAGAGTAAAACAAGATATGGGAATGTGACTGGAGTGCAGTAATCACTGTGAGAGTAAAACAAGCTATGGGTATGTGACATGAGTTCAGTAATCATTGTGAGAGTAAAACACAACATGGAAATGTGCCAGGTGTGCAGAACTCGCTCTAAGACTAAAACAAGCTGGAATGCAGAAATCACTGCGATGGTAAAGCAAACCTGTGGGAAAGTGACAGGAATACAGTACTCAAGTATAGGTTATAAAGTGTCAGGGAGAGGCTCAAAGAAAGAACAGCCAAGACAGTGGTAGTAAACTGTGAAATTGCAACAAGCTACAGGAATGTATCAGAAATGCAGTACTCACAGTGAGAGTAAAACAAACTATGGGAATGTGACTGGAGTGCAGTAATTACTGTGAGAGTAAAGCAAGCTATGGGAATGTGACTAGAGTACATTAATCAGTGTGAGAGTAAAGCAAGCTATGGGGTTGTGACTGGAGTGCACTAATCACTGTGAGAGTAAAGCAAGCTATGGGAATGTGACTGGAGTGCACTAATCACTGTAAGAGTAAAGCAAGCTATGGGAATGTGACAAGAATGCAGTACTCACTGTGAGAGTAAAACAAGCTACGGGAATGTGACTGGAGTTCAGTAATCACTGTGAGAGTAAAACAAAACATGGAAATGTGCCAGGTGTGCAGAACTCACTCTAAGACTAAAACAAGCTGGAATGCAGTAATCACTGTGATGGTAAAGAAAACCTGTGGGAATGTGACAGGAATACAGTACTCAAGTATAGGTTATAAAATGTCAGGGAGAGCCTCAAAGAAAGAACAGCCAAGAGAGTAATAGTAAACTCTGAAAGTGCAACAACCTACAGGAATTTATCAGGAATGCAGTACTCACGGTGAAAGTAAAACAAACTATGGGAATGTGACTAGAGTACATTAATCACTGTGAGAGTAAAGCAAGCTATGGGAATGTGACAGGAATGCAGTACTCACTGTGAGAGTAAAACAAGCTATGGGAATGTAACAGGAGTGCAGTAATCACTGTGAGTTTAAAACAAGCTATGGGTATGTGACAGGAGTTCAGTAATCTCTGGGAGAGTAAAACAAAACATGGAAATGTGCCAGGTGTGCAGAACTCACTCTAAGACTAAAACAAGCTGGAATGCAGTAAACACTGTATTGGTAAAGCAAACCTGTGGGAATGTGACAGGAATACAGTACTCAAGTATAGGTTATAAAGTGTCAGGGAGATGTTCAAAGAAAGAACAGCCAAGACAGTGGTAGAAAACTGTGAAAGTGCAACAAGCTACAGGAATGTATCAGGAATGCAGTACTCACAGTGAGAGTAAAACAAACTATGGGAATGCGACTGGAGTGCAGTTATTACTGTGAGAGTAAAGCAAGCTATGGGAATGTGACTAGAGTACATTAATCACTGTGAGATTAAAGCAAGCTATGGGGTTGTGACTGGAGTGCACTAATCACTGTGGGAGTAAAGCAAACTATGGGAATGTGACTGGAGTGCAGTAATCGCTGTGAGAGTAAATCAAGCTATGGGGATGTGACTGGACTTCACTAATCAGTGTGAGAGTAAAGCAAGCTATGGGAATGTGACAGGAATGCAGTACTCACTGTGAGAGTAAAACAAGCTATGGGAATGTGACTGGAGTTCAGTAATCACTGTAAGAGTAAAACAAAATATGGAAATGTGCCAGGTGTGCAGAACTCGCTGTAAGACTAAAACAAGCTGGAATGCAGTAATCACTGTGATGGTAAAGCAAACCAGTGGGAATGTGACAGGAATACAGTACTCACTGTGAGAGTAAAACAAGCTATGTGAATGTGACTGGAGTTCAGTAATCACTGTAAGAGTAAAATAAAACATGGAAATGTGCCAGGTGTGCAGAACTCGCTCTAAGACTAAAACAAGCTGGAATGCAGTAATCACTGTGATGGTAAAGCAAACCTGTGGGAATGTGACAGGAATACAGCACTCAAGTATAGGTTATAAAGTGTCAGGGAGATGCTCAAAGAAAGAACAGCCAAGACAGTGGTAGTAAACTGTGAAAGTGCAACAAGCTACAGGAATGTATGAGGAATGCAGTACTCACAGTGAGAGTAAAACAAACTATGGGAATGTGACTGGAGTGCAGTAATCACTGTGAGAGTAAAGCAAGCTATGGGAATGTGACTAGAGTACATTAATCACTGTGAGAGTAAAGCAAGCAATGGGGTTGTGACTGGAGTGCACTAATCACTGTGAGAGTCAAACAATCTATGGGAATGTGACTGGAGTGCAGTAACTGCTGTGAGAGTACATCAAGCTATGGGGATGTGACTGGAGTACACTAATCACTGTGAGAGTAAAGCAAGCTATGGGAATGTGACAGGAATGCAGTAATCACTGTGAGAGTAAAACAAGCTATGGGAATGTGACTGGAGTTCAGTAACCACTGTGAGAGTAAAACAAAACATGGAAATGTGCAAGGTGTGCAGAACTCACTCTAAGACTAAAAGAAGCTGGAATGCAGTAATCACTGTGATGGTAAAGCAAACCTGTGTGAATGTGACAGGAATACAGTACTCAAGTATAGGTTATAAAGTGTCAGGGAGAGCCTCAAAGAAAGAACAGCCAAGACAGTGGTAGTAAATTGTGAAAGTACAACAAGCTACAGGAATGTATCAGGAATGCAGTACTAACAGTGAGAGTTAAACAATCTATGGGAATGTGACTGGAGTGCAGTAATCACTGTGAGTGTAAGGCAAGCTATGGGAATGTGACTAGAGTACATTAATCACTGTGAGAGTAAAGCAAGCTATGGGGTTGTGACTGGAGTGCACTAATCACTGTGAGAGTAAGGTAAGCTATGGGTATGTGACAGGAATGCAGCACTCACTGTGAGAGTAAAGCAAGCTATGGAAATGTGACTGGAGTGCAGTAATCGCTGTGAGAGTAAATCAAGCTATGGGGATGTGACTGGACTTCACTAATCACTGTGAGAGTAAAGCAAGCTATGGGAATGTGACAGGAATGCAGTACTCACTGTGAGAGTAAAACAAGCTATGGGAATGTGACTGGAGTTCAGTAATCACTGTGAGAGTAAGACAAAACATGGAAATGTGCCAGGTGTGCAGAACTCGCTCTAAGACTAAAACAAGCTGGAATGCAGTAATCACTGTGATGGTAAAGCAGACCTGTGCGAATGTGACAGGAATACAGTACTCAAGTATAGGTTATAAAGTGTCAGGGAGACCCTCAAAGAAAGAGCAGCCAAGGCAGTGCAGTAAACTGTGAAAGTGCAATAAGCTACAGGAATGTGTTAGAAATGCAGTATTCACAGTGAGAGTAAAACAAACTATGGGAATGTGACTGGAGTGCAGTAATCACTGTGAGAGTAAAGCAAGCTATGGGAATGTGACTAGAGTACATTAAACAGTGTGAGAGTAAAGCAAGCTATGGGGTTGTGACTGGAGTGCACTAATCACTATGAGAGTAAAGCAAGCTATGGGAATGTGATAGGAATGAAGTACTCACTGTGAGAGTAAAACAAGATATGGGAATGTGACTGGAGTGCAGTAATCACTGTGAGAGTAAAACAAGCTATGGGTATGTGACAGGAGTTCAGTAATCACTGTGAGAGTAAAACAAAACATGGAAATGTGCCAGGTGTGCAGAACTTGCTGTAAGACTAAAACAAGCTGGAATGCAGTAATCACTGTGATGGTAAAGCAAAGCTGTGGGAATTTGACAGGAGTACTGTATTCACTGTGAGAGTAAAACAAGCTATGGGAATGTGACTGGAGTTCAGTAATCACTGTAAGAGTAAAACAAAACATGGAAATGTGCCAGGTGTGCAGAACTCACTCTAAGACTAAAACAAGCTGGAATGCAGTAATCACTGTGATGGTAAAGCAAACCTGTGGGAATGTGACAGGAATACAGTACTCAAGTATAGGTTATAAAGTGTCAGGGAGACCCTCAAAGAAAGAACAGCCAAGACTGTGGTAGTAAACTGTGAAAGTGCAACAAGCTACAGGAATGTATCAGGAATGCAGTACTCACAATGAGAGTAAAACAAACAATGGGAAGGTGACTGGAGTGCAGTAATCACTGTGAGAGTAAAGCAAGCTATGGGAATGTGACTGGAGTGTAGTAATCTCTGTGAAAGTAAATCAAGCTATGGGGATGTGACTGGAGTGCACTAATCACTGTGAGAGTAAAGCAAGCTATGGGAATGTGACAGGAATGCAGTACTCACTCTGAGAGTAAAACAAGCTATGGGAATATGTCTGGAGTTCAGTAATCACTGTGAGAATAAAACAAAACATGGAAATGTGCCAGGTGTGCAGAACTCGCTCTAAGACTAAAATACGCTTGAATGCAGTAATCACTGTGATGGTAAAGCAAACCTGTGGGAATGTGACAGGAATACAGTACTCAAGTATAGGTTATAAAGTGTCAGGGAGAGGCTCAAAGAAAGAACAGCCAAGACAGTGGTAGTAAACTGTGAAAGTGCAACAAGCTACAGGAATGTATCAGGAATGCAGTACTCACAGTGAGAGTAAAACAAACAATGGGAAGGTGACTGGAGTGCAGTAATCACTGTGAGAGTAAAGCAAGCTATGGGAATGTGACTGGAGTGTAGTAATCTCTGTGAAAGTAAATCAAGCTATGGGGATGTGACTGGAGTGCACTAATCACTGTGAGAGTAAAGCAAGCTATAGGAATGTGACAGGAATGCAGTACTCACTGTGAGAGTAAAACAAGTTATAGGAATGTGACTGGAGTGCAGGAATTACTGTGAGAGTAAAACAAGCTATTGGTATGTGCCAGGAGTTCAGTAATCACTGTGAGAGTAAAACAAAACATGGAAATGTGCCAGGTGTGCAGAACTTGCTCTAAGACTAAAACAAGCTGGAATGCAGTAATCACTGTGATGGTAAAGCAAACCTGTTGGAATGTGACAGGAATACAGTACTCAAGTATAGGTTATAAAGTGTCAGGGAGAGGCTCAAAGAAAGAACAGCCAAGACAGTGGTAGTAAACTGTGAAAGTGCAACAAGCTACAGGAATGTATCAGGAATGCAGTACTCACAGTGAGAGTGAAACAAACTATGGGAATGTGACTGGAGTGCAGTAATTACTGTGAGAGTAAAACAAGCTATGGGAATGTGACTAGAGTACATTAATCACTGTGAGAGTAAAGCAAGCTATGGGGTTGTGACTGGAGTGCACTAATCACTGTGAGAGTAAAGCAAGATATGGGAATGTGACAGGAATGCAGTACTCACTGTGAGAGTAAAACACGTTATGGGAATGTGACTGGAGTGCAGTAATCACTGTGAGAGTCAAACAAACTATGGGTATGTGACAGGAGTTCAGTAATCACTGTGAGAGTAAAATAAAACATGGAAATGTGCCAGGTGTGCAGAACTCGCTCTAAGACTAAAACAAGCAGGAATGCAGTAGTCACTGTGATGGTAAAGCAAACCTGTGGGAATGTGACAGGAATACTGTACGTAAGTATAGGTTATAAAGTGTCAGGGAGAGGCTCAAAGAAAGAACAGCCAAGACACTGGTAGTAAACTGTGAAATTGCAACAAGCTACAGGAATGTATCAGGAATGCAGTACTCACAGTGAGAGTAAACAAAGTATGGGAATGTGACTGGAGTGCAGTAAATACTGTGAGAGTAAAGCAAGCTATGGGAATGTGACTAGAGTACATTAATCCCTGAGAGAGTAAAGCAAGCTATGGGGTCGTGACTGGAGTGCACTAATCACTGTGAGAGTAAAGCAAGCTATGGGAATGTGACTGGAGTGCACTAATCACTGTGAGAGTAAAGCACGCTATGGGAATGTGACAGGAATGCAGTACTCACTGTGAGAGTAAAACAAGCTATGGGAATTTGACTGGAGTTCAGTAATCACTGTGAGAGTAAAACAAAACATGGAAATGTGCCAGGTGTGCAGAACTCACTCTAAGACTAAAACAAGCTGGAATGCAGTAATCACTGTGATGGTAAAGCAAACCTGTGGGAATGTAACAGGAATACAGTACTCAAGTATAGGTTATAAAGTGTCAGGGATAGCCTCAAAGAAAGAACAGCCAAGACAGTGGTAGTAAACTGTGAAAGTGCAACAAGCTACAGGAATTTATCAGGAATGCAGTACTCACAGTGAGAGTAAAACAAACTATGGGAATGTGACTAGAGTACATTAATCACTGTGAGAGTAAAGCAAGCTATGGGATTGTGACTGGAGTGCACTAATCACTGTGAGAGTAAAGCAAGCTATGGGAAAGTGACAGGAATGCAGAACTCACTGTGAGAGTAAAGAGTAAAACAAGTTATGGGAATGTGACTGGAGTGCAGTAATCACTGTGAGACTAAAACAAGCTATGGGTATGTGACAAGGGTTCAGTAATCACTTTGAGAGTAAAACAAAACATGGAATGTGCCAGGTGTGCAGAACTCACTCTAAGATTAAAACAAGCTGGAATGCAGTAATCACTGTGATGGTAAAGCAAACCTGTGGGAATGTGACATGAATACAGTACTCAAGTATAGGTTATAATGTGTCAGGGAGAGGCTCAAAGAAAGAACAGCAAAGACAGTGGTAGTAAACTGTGAAAGTGCAACAAGCTACAGGAATTTATCAGCAATGCAGTGCTCACAGAGAGAGTAAATCAAACAATGGGAATGTGACTGGAGTGCAGTAATCACTCTGAGAGTAAAGCAAGCTATGGGAATGTGACTAGAGTACATTAATCACTGTGAGAGGAAAACAAGCTATGGGGTTGTGACTGGGGTGCACTAATCACTGTGAGAGTAAAGCAAGCCATGGGAATGTGACTGGAGTGCAGTAATTGCTGTGAGAGTAACTCAAGCTATGGGGATGTGACTGGACTGCACTAATCACTGTGAGAGTAAAGCAAACTATGGGAATGTGACAGGAATGCAGTATTCACTATGAGAGTAAAACAAGCTATGGGAATGTGACTGGAGTTCAGTAATCACTGTGAGAGTAAAACAAAACATGGAAATGTGCCAGGTGTGCAGAACTCGCTCTAAGACTAAAATAAGCTGGAATGCAGTACTCACTGTGATGGTAAAGCAAACCTGTGGGAATGTGACCGGAATACAGTACTCAAGTATAGGTTATAAAGTGTCCGGGAGAGCCTCAAAGAAAGAACAGCCAAGACAGTGGTAGTAAACTGTGAAAGGGCAACAAGCTACAGGATTGTATCAGGAATGCAGTACTCAAAGTGAGAGTAAAACAAACTATGGGAATGTGACTGGAGTGCAGTAATCACTGTGAGAGTAAAGCAAGCTATGGGAATGTGACTAGAGTACGTTAATCACTGTGAGAGTAAAGCAAGCTATGGGGTTGTGACTGGAGTGCACTAATCACTGTGAGAGTCAAACAATCTATGGGGATGTGACTGGAGTGCAGTAACCGCTGTGAGAGTACATCAAGCTATGGGGATGTGACTGGAGTGCACTAATCACTGTGAGAGTAAAGCAAGCTATGGGAATGTGACAGGAATGCAGTACTCACTGTGAGAGTAAAACAAGCTATGGGAATGGGACTGGAGTTCAGTAATCACTGTGAGAGTAAAACAAAACATGTAAATGTGCCAGGTGTGCAGAACTCGCTCTAAGACTAAAACAAGCGGGAACGCAGTAGTCACTGTGATGGTAAAGCAAACCTGTGGGAATGTGACAGGAATACTGTACTTAAGTATAGGTTATAAAGTGTCAGGGAGAGGCTCAAAGAAAGAACAGCCAAGACACTGGTAGTAAACTGTGAAATTGCAACAAGCTACAGGAATGTATCAGGAATGCAGTACTCACAGTGAGAGTAAAACAAAGTATGGGAATGTGACTGGAGTGCAGTAAATACTGTGAGAGTAAAGCAAGCTATGGGAATGTGACTAGAGTACATTAATCCCTGAGAGAGTAAAGCAAGCTATGGGGTTGTGACTGGAGTGCACTAATCACTGTGAGAGTAAAGCAAGCTATGGGAATGTGACTGGAGTGCACTAATCACTGTGAGAGTAAAACAAGCTATGGGAATTTGACTGGAGTTCAGTAATCAATGTGAGAGTAAAACAAAACATGGAAATGTGCCAGGTGTGCAGAACTCACTCTAAGACTAAAACAAGCTGGGATGCAGTAATCACTGTGATGGTAAAGCAAACCTGTGGGAATGTGACAGGAATACAGTACTCAAGTATAGGTTATAAAGTGTCAGGGATAGCCTCAAAGAAAGAACAGCCAAGACAGTGGTAGTAAACTGTCAAAGTGCAACAAGCTACAGGAATTTATCAGGAATGCAGTACTCACAGTGAGAGTAAAACAAACTATGGGAATGTGACTAGAGTACATTAATCACTGTGAGAGTAAAGCAAGCTATGGGGTTGTGACTGGAGTGCACTAATCACTGTGAGAGTAAAGCAAGCTATGGGAATGTGACAGGAATGCAGTACTCACTGTGAGAGTAAAACAAGTTATGGGAATGTGACTGGAGTGCAGTAATCACTGTGAGAGTAAAACAAGCTATGGGTATGTGACAAGGGTTCAGTAATCTCTTTGAGAGTAAAACAAAACTTGGAATGTGCCAGGTGGCAGAACTCACTCTAAGAGTAAAACAAGCTGGAATGCAGTAATCACTGTGATGGTAAAGCAAACCTGTGGGAATGTGACATGAATACAGTACTCAAGTATAGGTTATAAAGTGTCAGGGAGAGGCTCAAAGAAAGAACAGCCAAGACAGTGGTAGTAAACTGTGAAAGTGCAACAAGCTACAGGAATTTATCAGGAATGCAGTGCTCACAGAGAGAGTAAATCAAACAATGGGAATGTGACTGGAGTGCAGTAATCACTCCGAGAGTAAAGCAAGCTATGGGAATGTGACTAGAGTACATTAATCACTGTGAGAGGAAAACAAGCTATGGGGTTGTGACTGGGGTGCACTAATCACTGTGAGGGTAAAGCAAGTCATGGGAATGTGACTGGAGTGCAGTAATTGCTGTTAGAGTAACTCAAGCTATGGGGATGTGACTGGACTGCACTAATCACTGTGAGAATAAAGCAAGCTATGGGAATGTGACAGGAATGCAGTACTCACTGTGAGAGTAAAACAAGCTATGGGAATGTGACTGGAGTTCAGTAATCACTGTGAGAGTAAAAAAAAACATGGAAATGTGCCAGGTGTGCAGAACTCGCTCTAAGACTAAAATAAGCTGGAATGCAGTACTCACTGTGATGGTAAAACACACCTGTGGGAATGTGACCGGAATACAGTACTCAAGTATAGGTTATAAAGTGTCAGGGAGAGCCTCAAAAAAGAACAGCCAAGACAGTGGTAGTAAACTGTGAAAGTGCAACAAGCTACAGGAATGTATCAGTAATGATGTACTCACAGTGAGAGTAAAACAAACTATGGGAATGTGACTGGAGTGCAGTAATCACTGTGAGAGTAAAGCAAGCTATGGGAATGTGACTAGAGTACGTTAATCACTGTGAGAGTAAAGCAAGCTATGAGGTTGTGACAGGAGTGCACTAATCACTGTGAGAGTCAAACAGTCTACGGGGATGTGACTGGAGTGCAGTAACCGCTGTGAGAGTACATCAAGCTATGGGGATGTGACTGGAGTGCACTAATCACTGTGAGAGTAAAGCAAGCTATGGGAATGTGACAGGAATGCAGTACTCACTGTGAGAGTAAAACAAGCTATGGGAATGTGACTGGAGTTCAATAATCACTGTGAGAGTAAAACAAAACATGGAAATGTGCCAGGTGTGCAGAACTCACTCTAAGATTAAAACAAGCTGGAATGCAGTAATCACTGTGATGGTAAAGCAAACCTGTGGGAATGTGACAGGAATACAGTACTCAAGTATAGATTATAAAGTGTCAGGGAGAGCCTCAAAGAAAGAACAGCCAAGACAGTGGTAGTAAACTGTGAAAGTGCAACAAGCTACAGGAATTTATCAGGAATGCAGTACTCACAGTGAGAGTAAAAGAAACTATGGGGATGTGACTAGAGTACATTAATCACTGTGAGAGTAAAGCAAGCTATGGGGTTGTGACTGGAGTGCACTAATCACTGTGAGAGTAAAGCAAGCTATGAGAATGTGACAGGAATGCAGTACTCACTGTGAGAGTAAAACAAGTTATGGGAATGTGACTGGAGTGTAGTAATCACTGTGAGAGTAAAACAAGCTATGGGTATATGACAAGGGTTCAGTAATCACTGTGAGAGTAAAACAAAACATGGAATGTGCCAGGTGTGCAGAACTCACTCTAAGACTAAAACAAGCTGGAATGCAGTAATCACTGTGATGGTAAAGCAAACCTGTGGGAATGTGACATGAATACAGTACTCAAGTATAGGTTTTAAAGTGTCAGGGAGAGGCTCAAAGAAAGAACAGCCAAGACAGTGGTAGTAAACTGTGAAAGTGCAACAAGCTACAGGAATTTATCAGGAATGCAGTGCTCACAGAGAGAGGAAATCAAACAATGGGAATGTGACTGGAGTGCAGTAATCACTCTGAGAGTAAAGCAAGCTATGGGAATGTGACTAGAGTACATTAATCACTGTGAGAGGAAAACAAGCTATGGGGTTGCGACTGGAGTGCACTAATCACTGTGAGAGTAAAGCAAGCCATGGGAATGTGACTGAAGTGCAGTAATTGCTGTGAGAGTAACTCAAGCTATGGAGATGTGACTGGACTGCACTAATCACTGTGAGAGTAAAGCAAGCTATGGGAATGTGACAGGAATGCAGTACTCACTGTGAGAGTAAAACAAGCTATGGGAATGTGACTGGAGTTCAGTAATCACTGTGAGAGTAAAACAAAACATGGAAATGTGCCAGGTGTGCAGAACTTGCTCTAAGACTAAAATAAGCTGGAATGCAGTAATCACTGTGATGGGAAATCAAACCTGTTGGAATGTGACAGGAATACAGTACTCAAGTATAGGTTATAAAGTGTCAGGGAGAGCCTCAAAGAAAGAACAGCCAAGACAGTGGTAGTAAACTGTGAAAGTGCAACAAGCTACAGGAATGTATCAGGAATGATGTACTCACAGTGAGAGTAAAACAAACTATGGGAATGTGACTGGAGTGCAGTAATCACTGTGAGAGTAAAGCAAGCTATGGGAATGTGACTAGAGTACTTTACTCACTGTGAGAGTAAAGCAAGCTATGGGGTTGTGACTTGAGTGCACTAATCACTCTGAGAGTCAAACAATCTATGGGAATGTGACTGGAGTGCACTAATCACTGTGAGAGTAAAGCAAGCTATGGGAATGTGACAGGAATGCAGTACTCACTGTGAGATTAAAACAAGCTATGGGAATGTGACTGGAGTTCAGTAATCACTGTGAGAGTAAAACAAAACATGGAAATGTGCCAGGTGTGCAGAACTAGCTCTAAGACTATAACAAGCTGGAATGCAATAATGACTGTGATGGTAAAGCAAACCTGTTGGAATGTGACAGGAATACAGTACTCAAGTATAAGTTATAAAGTGTCAGGGAGAGGCTCAAAAAAAGAACAGCCAAGACAGTGGTAGTAAAGTGTGAAAGTGCAACAAGCTACAGGAATGTATCAGGAATTCAGTACTCACAGTGAGAGTAAAACAAGCTATGGGAATGTGACTGGAGTGCAGTAATCACTGTGAGAGTAAAGCAAGCTATGGGAGTGTGACTAGAGTACATTAATCACTGTGAAAGTAGAGCAAGCTATGGGGTTGTGACTGGAGTGCACTAATCACTGTGAGAGTAAAGCAAGCTGTGGGAATGTGACAGGAATGCAGTACTCACTGTGAGAGTAAAACAAGCTATGGGAATGTGACTGGAGTGCAGTAATCACTGTGAGATTAAAACAAGCTATGGTTATGTGACAGGAGTTCAGTAATCACTGTGAGAGTAAAACAAAACATGGAAATGTGCCAAGTGTGCAGAACTCACTCTAAGACTAAAACAAGCTGGAATGCAGTAAACACTGTGATGGTAAAGCAAAATTGTGGGAATGTGACAGGATTACAGTACTCAAGTATAGGTTATAAAGTGTCAGGGAGATGCTCAAAGAAAGAACAGCCAAGACAGTGGTAGTAAACTGTGAAAGTGCAACAAGCTACAGGAATGTATCAGGAATGCAGTACTCACAGTGAGAGTAAAACAAACTATGGGAATGTGACTGGAGTGCAGTAATTACTGTGAGAGTAAAGCAAGCTATGGGAATGTGACTAAATTACATTAATCACTGTGAGAGTAAAGCAAGCTATGGGGTTGTGACTGGAGTGCACTAATCACTGTGGGAGTAAAGCAAACTATGGGAATGTGACTGGAGTGCGGTAATCGCTGTGAGAGTAAATCAATCTATGGGGATGTGACTGGAGTGCACTAAGTACTGTGAGAGTAAAGCAAGCTATAGGAATATAACAGGAATGCAGTACTCACTGTGAGAGTAAAACATGGAAATGTGCCAGGTGTGCAGAACTCACTCTAAGACAAAAACAAGTTGGAATGCAGTAATCACTGTGATGGTAAAGCAAACCTATGGGAATGTGAAAGGAATACAGTACTCAAGTATAGGTTATTAAGTGTCAGGGAGACCTCAAAGAAATAACCGCCAAGGCAGTGGTAGTAAACTGTGAACGTGCAACAAGCTACAGGAAGGTATCAGGAATGCAGTACTCACAGTGAGAGTAAAACAAACTATGGGAATGTGACTGGAGTGCAGTAATTACTGTGAGAGTAAAGCAAGCTATGGGAATGTGACTAGAGTACATTAGTCACTCTGAGAGTAAAGCAAGCTATGGGGTTGTGACTGGAGTGCACTAATCACTGTGAGAGTAAAGCAAGCTATGGGAATGTGACAGGAATGCAATACTCACTGTGAGAGTAAAACAAGTTATGGGAATATGACTCTAGTGCAGTAATTACTGTGAGAGTAAAACAAGCTATTGGTATGTGACAGGAGTTCAGTAATCACTGTGAGAGTAAAACAAAACATGGAAATGTGCCAGGTGTGCAGAACTTCCTCTAAGACTAAAACAAGCTGGAATGCAGTAATCACTGTGATGGCAAAGCAAACCTGTTGGAATGTGACAGGAATACAGTACTCAAGTATAGGTTATAAAGTGTCAGGGAGAGGCTCAAAGAAAGAACAGCCAAGACAGTGGTAGTAAACTGTGAAAGTGCAACAAGCTACAGGAATGTATCAGGAATGCAGTACTCACAGTGAGCGTGAAACAAACTATGGCAATGTGACTGGAGTGCAGTAATTACTGTGAGAGTAAAACAAGCTATGGGAATGTGTCTAGAGTACATTAGTCACTGTGAGAGTAAAGCAAGCTATGGGGTTGTGACTGGAGTGCACTAATCACTGTGAGAGTAAAGCAAGCTATAGGAATGTGACAGGAATGCAGTACTCACTGTGAGAGTAAAACAAGTTATGGGAATGTGACTGGAGTGCAGTAATTACTGTGAGAGTAAAACAAGCTATTGGTATGGGACAGGAGTTCAGTCATCACTGTGAGAGTAAAACAAAACATGGAAATGTGCTAGGTGTGCAGAACTTGCTCTAAGACTAAAACAAGCTGGAATGCAGTAATCACTGTGATGGGAAAGCAAACCTGTTGGAATGTGACAGGAATACAATACTCAAGTATAGGTTATAAAGTTTCAGTAAGAGGCTCAAAGAAAGAACAGCCAAACAGTGGTAGTAAACTGTGAAAGTGCAACAAGCTACAGGAATGTATCAGGAATGCAGTCCTCACAGTGAGAGTGAAACAAACTATGGGAATGTGACTGGAGTGCAGTAATTACTGTGAGAGTAAAACAAGCTATGGGAATGTGACTAGAGTACATTAATCACTGTGAGAGTAAAGCAAGCTATGGGGTTGTGACTGGAGTGCACTAATCACTGTGAGAGTAAAACAAGCTATGGGAATGTGACAGGAATGCAGTACTGACTGTGAGAGTAAAACAAGCTATGGGAATGTGGCTGGAGTTCAGTAATCACTGTGAGAGTAAAACAAAACATGGAAATGTGCCAGGTGTGCAGAACTCACTCTAAGACTAAAACAAGCTGGAATGCAGTAATCACTGTGATGGTAAAGCAAACTTGTGGGAATGTGACAGGAATACAGTACTCAAGTATAGGTTATAAAGTGTCAGGGAGAGCCTCAAAGAAAGAACAGCCAAGACAGTGGTAGTAAACTGTGAAAGTGAAACAAGCTACAGGAAATTATCAGGAATGCAGTACTCACAGTGAGAGTAAAACAAACTATGGGAATGTGACTAGAGTACATTAATCACTGTGAGAGTAAAGCAAGCTATGGGGTTGTGACTGGAGTGCACTAATCACTGTGAGAGTAAAGCAAGCTATGGGAATGTGACAGGAATTCAGTACTCACTGTGAGAGTAAAACAAGTTATGGGAATGTGACTGGAGTGCAGTAATCACTGTGAGAGTAAAACAAGCTATGGTTATGTGACAATGGTTCAGTAATCAATGTGAGAGTAAAACAAAACATGGAATGTGCCAGGTGTGCAGAACTCACTCTAAGACTAAAACAAGCTGGAATGCAGTATTCACTGTGATGGTAAAGCAAACCTGTGGGAATGTGACAGGAATACAGTACTCAAGTATAGGTTATAAAGTGTCAGCAAGAGGCTCAAAGAAAGAACAGCCAAGACAGTGGTAGTAAACTGTGAAAGTGCAACAAGCTACAGGAATTTATCAGGAATGCAGTGCTCACAGAGAGAGTAAATCAAACAATGGGAATGTGACTGGAGTGCAGTAATCACTCTGAGAGTAAAGCAAGCTCTGGGAATGTGACTAGAGTACATTAACCACTGTGAGAGGAAAACAAGCTATGGGGTTGTGACTGGAGTGCACTAATCACTGTGAGAGTAAAGCAAGCCATGGGAATGTGACTGGAGTGCAGTAATTGCTGTGAGAGTAACTCAAGCTATGGGGATGTGACTGGACTGCACTAATCACTGTGAGAGTAAAGCAAGCTATGGGAATGTGACAGGAATGCAGTACTCACTGTGAGAGTAAAACAGGCTATGGGAATGTGACTGGAGTTCAGTAATCACTGTGAGAGTAAAACAAAACATGGAAATGTGCCAGGTGTGCAGAACTCACTCTAAGACTAAAACAAGCTGGAATGCAGTAATCACTGTGATGGTAAAGCAAACTTGTGGGAATGTGACAGGAATACAGTACTCAAGTATAGGTTATAAAGTGTCAGGGAGAGCCTCAAAGAAAGAACAGCCAAGACAGTGGTAGTAAACTGTGAAAGTGAAACAAGCTACAGGAAATTATCAGGAATGCAGTACTCACAGTGAGAGTAAAACAAACTATGGGAATGTGACTAGAGTACATTAATCACTGTGAGAGTAAAGCAAGCTATGGGGTTGTGACTGGAGTGCACTAATCACTGTGAGAGTAAAGCAAGCTATGGGAATGTGACAGGAATTCAGTACTCACTGTGAGAGTAAAACAAGTTATGGGAATGTGACTGGAGTGCAGTAATCACTGTGAGAGTAAAACAAGCTATGGGTATGTGACAATGGTTCAGTAATCAATGTGAGAGTAAAACAAAACATGGAATGTGCCAGGTGTGCAGAACTCACTCTAAGACTAAAACAAGCTGGAATGCAGTATTCACTGTGATGGTAAAGCAAACCTGTGGGAACGTGACAGGAATACAGTACTCAAGTATAGGTTATAAAGTGTCA
Organism: Protopterus annectens; assembly: GCF_019279795.1. Taxonomy (NCBI): domain Eukaryota; kingdom Metazoa; phylum Chordata; order Ceratodontiformes; family Protopteridae; genus Protopterus; species Protopterus annectens. The sequence continues at coordinate 1,835,792,218 of NC_056744.1, forward strand.
GCAAGAGGCTCAAAGAAAGAACAGCCAAGACAGTGGTAGTAAACTGTGAAAGTGCAACAAGCTACAGGAATTTATCAGGAATGCAGTGCTCACAGAGAGAGTAAAGCAAACAATGGGAATGTGACTGGAGTGCAGTAATCACTCTGAGAGCAAAGCAAGCTCTGGGAATGTGACTAGAGTACATTAATCACTGTGAGAGGAAAACAAGCTATGGGGTTGTGACTGGAGTGCACTAATCACTGTGAGAGTAAAGCAAGCCATGGGAATGTGACTGGAGTGCAGTAATTGCTGTGAGAGTAACTCAAGCTATGGGGATGTGACTGGACTGCACTAATCACTGTGAGAGTAAAGCAAGCTATGGGAATGTGACAGGAATGCAGTACTCACTGTGAGAGTAAAACAAGCTATGGGAATGTGACCGGAGTTCAGTAATCACTGTGAGAGTAAAACAAAACATGGAAATGTGCCAGGTGTGCAGAACTCGCTCTAAGACTAAAATAAGCTGGAATGCAGTAATCACTGTGAGGGCAAAGCAAACCTGTGGGAATGTGACAGGAATACAGTACTCAAGTAAAGGTTATAAAGTGTGAGGGAGAGCCTCAAAGAAAGAACAGCCAAGACAGTGGTAGTAAACTTTGAAAGTGCAACAAGCTACAGGAATGTATCAGGAATGATGTACTCACAGTGAGAGTAAAACAAACTATGGGAATGTGACTGGAGTGCAGTAATCACTGTGAGAGTAAAGCAAGCTATGGGAATGTGACTAGAGTACGTTAATCACTGTGAGAGTAAAGCAAGCTATGGGGTTGTGACTGGAGTGCACTAATCACTGTGAGAGTCAAACAATCTATGGGAATGTGACTGGAGTGCAGTAATCACTGTGAGATTAAAACAAGCTATGGTTATATGACAGGAGTTCAGTAATCACCGTGAGAGTAAAACAAAACTTGGAAATGTGCCAGGTGTGCAGAACTCACTCTAAGACTAAAACAAACTGGAATGCAGTAAACACTGTGATGGTAAAGCAAACCTGTGGGAATGTGACAGGAATACAGTACTCAAGTATAGGTTCTAAAGTGTCAGGGAGAGGCTCAAAGAAAGAACAGCCAAGACAGTGGCAGTAAACTGTGAAAGTGCAACAAGCTACAGGAATGTATCAGGAATGCAGTACTCACAGTGAGAGTAAAAAAAAAACTATGGGAATGTGACTGGAGTGCAGTAATTACTGTGAGAGTAAAGCAAGCTATGGGAATGTGACTAAATTACATTAATCACTGTGAGAGTAAAGCAAGCTATGAGGTTGTGACTGGAGTGCACTAATCACTGTGGGAGTAAAGCAAACTATGGGAATGTGACTGGACTGCAGTATTCGCTGTTAGAGTAAATCAGGCTACAGGGGATGTGACTGGAGTGCAGTAAGTACTGTGAGAGTAAAGCAAGCTATGGGAATATGACAAGAATGCAGTACTCACTGTGAGAGTAAAACATGGAAATGTGGCAGGTGTGCAGAACTCACTCTAAGACTAAAACAAGTTGGAATGCAGTAATCAATGTGATGGTAAAGCAATCCTGTGGGAATGTGAAAGGAATACAGTACTCAAGTATAGGTTATAAAGTGTCAGGGAGACCTCAATGAAATAACAACCAAGGCAGTGGTAGTAAACTGTGAACGTGCAACAAGCTACAGGAATGTATCAGGAATGCAGTACTCACAGTGAGAGTAAAACAAACTATGGGAATGTGACTGGAGTGCAGTAATTACTGTGAGAGTAAAACAAGCTATGGGAATGTGACTAGAGTACATTAATCACTGTGAGAGTAAAGCAAGCTATGGGGTTGTGACTGGAGTGCACTAATCACTGTGAGAGTAAAGCAAGCTATGGGAATGTGACAGGAATGCAGTACTGACTGTGAGAGTAAAACAAGCTATGGGAATGTGACTGGAGTTCAGTAATCACTGTGAGAGTAAAACAAAACATGGAAATGTGCCAGGTGTGCAGAACTCACTCTAAGACTAAAACAAGCTGGAATGCAGTAATCACTGTGATGGTAAAGCAAACTTGTGGGAATGTGACAGGAATACAGTACTCAAGTATAGGTTATAAAGTGTCAGGGAGAGCCTCAAAGAAAGAACAGCCAAGACAGTGGTAGTAAACTGTGAAAGTGAAACAAGCTACAGGAAATTATCAGGAATGCAGTACTCACAGTGAGAGTAAAACAAACTATGGGAATGTGACTAGAGTACATTAATCACTGTGAGAGTAAAGCAAGCTATGGGGTTGTGACTGGAGTGCACTAATCACTGTGAGAGTAAAGCAAGCTATGGGAATGTGACAGGAATTCAGTACTCACTGTGAGAGTAAAACAAGTTATGGGAATGTGACTGGAGTGCAGTAATCACTGTGAGAGTAAAACAAGCTATGGGTATGTGACAATGGTTCAGTAATCAATGTGAGAGTAAAACAAAACATGGAATGTGCCAGGTGTGCAGAACTCACTCTAACACTAAAACAAGCTGGAATGCAGTATTCACTGTGATGGTAAAGCAAACCTGTGGGAATGTGACAGGAATACAGTACTCAAGTATAGGTTATAAAGTGTCAGCAAGAGGCTCAAAGAAAGAACAGCCAAGACAGTGGTAGTAAACTGTGAAAGTGCAACAAGCTACAGGAATTTATCAGGAATGCAGTGCTCACAGAGAGAGTAAATCAAACAATGGGAATGTGACTGGAGTGCAGTAATCACTCTGAGAGTAAAGCAAGCTCTGGGAATGTGACTAGAGTACATTAATCACTGTGAGAGGAAAACAAGCTATGGGGTTGTGACTGGAGTGCACTAATCACTGTGAGAGTAAAGCAAGCCATGGGAATGTGACTGGAGTGCAGTAATTGCTGTGAGAGTAACTCAAGCTATGGGGATGTGACTGGACTGCACTAATCACTGTGAGAGTAAAGCAAGCTATGGGAATGTGACAGGAATGCAGTACTCACTGTGAGAGTAAAACAAGCTATGGGAATGTGACTGGAGTTCAGTAATCACTGTGAGAGTAAAACAAAACATGGAAATGTGCCAGGTGTGCAGAACTCGCTCTAAGACTAAAATAAGCTGGAATGCAGTAATCACTGTGATGGTAAAGCAAACCTGTGGGAATGTGACAGGAATACAGTACTCAAGTATAGGTTATAAAGTGTGAGGGAGAGCCTCAAAGAAAGAACAGCCAAGACAGTGGTAGTAAACTGTGAAAGTGCAACAAGCTACAGGAATGTATCAGGAATGATGTACTCACAGTGAGAGTAAAACAAACTATGGGAATGTGACTGGAGTGCAGTAATCACTGTGAGAGTAAAGCAAGCTATGGGAATGTGACTAGAGTACGTTAATCACTGTGAGAGTAAAGCAAGCTATGGGGTTGTGACTGGAGTGCACTAATCACTGTGAGAGTCAAACAATCTATGGGAATGTGACTGGAGTGCACTAATCACTGTGAGAGTAAATCAAGCTATGGGAATGTGACAGGAATGCAGTACTCACTGTGAGAGTAAAACAAGCTATGGGAATGTGACTGGAGTGCAGTAATCACTGTGAGATTAAAACAAGCTATGGTTATATGACAGGAGTTCAGTAATCACCGTGAGAGTAAAACAAAACATGGAAATGTGCCAGGTGTGCAGAACTCACTCTAAGACTAAAACAAACTGGAATGCAGTAAACACTGTGATGGTAAAGCAAACCTGTGGGAATGTGACAGGAATACAGTACTCAAGTATAGGTTCTAAAGTGTCAGGGAGAGGCTCAAAGAAAGAACAGCCAAGACAGTGGCAGTAAACTGTGAAAGTGCAACAAGCTACAGGAATGTATCAGGAATGCAGTACTCACAGTGAGAGTAAAAAAAAAACTATGGGAATGTGACTGGAGTGCAGTAATTACTGTGAGAGTAAAGCAAGCTATGGGAATGTGACTAAATTACATTAATCACTGTGAGAGTAAAGCAAGCTATGAGGTTGTGACTGGAGTGCACTAATCACTGTGGGAGTAAAGCAAACTATGGGAATGTGACTGGACTGCAGTATTCGCTGTTAGAGTAAATCAGGCTACGGGGATGTGACTGGAGTGCAGTAAGTACTGTGAGAGTAAAGCAAGCTATGGGAATATGACAAGAATGCAGTACTCACTGTGAGAGTAAAACATGGAAATGTGGCAGGTGTGCAGAACTCACTCTAAGACTAAAACAAGTTGGAATGCAGTAATCAATGTGATGGTAAAGCAATCCTGTGGGAATGTGAAAGGAATACAGTACTCAAGTATAGGTTATAAAGTGTCAGGGAGACCTCAATGAAATAACAACCAAGGCAGTGGTAGTAAACTGTGAACGTGCAACAAGCTACAGGAATGTATCAGGAATGCAGTACTCACAGTGAGAGTAAAACAAACTATGGGAATGTGACTGGAGTGCAGTAATTACTGTGAGAGTAAAGCAAGCTATGGGAATGTGACTAGAGTACATTAGTCACTGTGAGAGTAAAGCAAGCTATGGGGTTGTGACTGGAGTGCACTAATCACTGTGAGAGTAAAGCAAGCTATGGGAATGTGACAGGAATGCAGTACTCACTGTGAGAGTAGAACAAGTTATGGGAATGTGACTGGAGTGCAGTAATTACTGTGAGAGTAAAACAAGCTATTGGTATGTGACAGGAGTTCAGTAATCACTGTGAGAGTAAAACAAAACATGGAAATGTGCCAGGTGTGCAGAACTCGCTCTGAGACTAAAACAAGCGGGAATGCAGTAATCACTGTGATGGTAAAGCAAACATGTGGGAATGTGACAGGAATACTGTACTTAAGTATAGGTTATAAAGTATCAGGGAGAGGCTCAAAGAAAGAACAGCCAAGACACTGGTAGTAAACTGTGAAATTGCAACAAGCTACAGGAATGTATCAGGAATGCAGTACTCCCAGTGAGAGTAAAACAAACTATGCGAATGTGACTGGAGTGCAGTAAATACTGTGAGAGTAAAGCAAGCTATGGGAATGTGACTAGAGTACATTAATCACTGAGAGAGTAAAGCAAGCTATGGGGTTGTGACTGGAGTGCACTAATCACTGTGAGAGTAAAGCAAGCTATGGGAATGTGACTGGAGTGCACTAATCACTGTGAGAGTAAAGCAAGCTATGGGAATGTGACAGGAATGCAGTACTCACTGTGAGAGTAAAACAAGCTATGGGAATGTGACTGGAGTTCAGTAATCACTGTGAGAGTAAAACAAAACATGGAAATGTGCCAGGTGTGCAGAACTCACTCTAAGGCTAAAACAAGCTGGAATGCAGTAATCACTGTGATGGTAAATCAAACCTGTGGGAATGTGACAGGAATACAGTACTCAAGTATAGGTTATAAAGTGTCAGGGAGAACCTCAAAGAAAGAACAACCAAGACAGTGGTAGTAAACTGTGAAAGTGCAACAAGCTACAGGAATTTTGTCAGGAATGCAGTACTCACAGTGAGAGTAAAACAAACTATGGGAATGTGACTAGAGTACATTAATCACTGTGAGAGTAAAGCAAGCTATGGGGTTGTGACTGGAGTGCACTAATCACTGTGAGAGTAAAGCAAGCTATGGGAATGTGACAGGAATGCAGTACTCACTCTGAGAGTAAAGCCAGTTATGGGAATGTGACTGGAGTGCACTAATCACTGTGAAAGTAAAACAAGCTATGGGTATGTGACAGGGGTTCAGTAATCACTGTGAGAGTAAAACAAAACATGGAAATGTGCCAGGTGTGCAGAACTCGCTCTAAGACTAAAACAAGTGGGAATGCAGTAATCACTGTGATGGTAAAGCAAACCTGTAGGAATGTGACAGGAATACAGTACTCAAGTATAGGTTATAAAGTGTCAGGGAGAGGCTCAAAAAAAGAACAGCCAAGACTGTGGTAGTAAACTGTGAAAGTGCAACAAGCTACAGGAATTTATCAGGAATGCAGTGCTCACAGAGAGAGTAAATCAAACAATGGGAATGTGACTGGAGTGCAGTAATCACTCTGAGAGTAAAGCAAGCTATGGGGATTTGACTAGAGTACATTAATCACTGTGAGAGGAAAGCAAGCTATGGGGTTGTGACTGGAATGCACTAATCACTGTGAGAGTAAAGCAAGCTATGGGAATGTGACTGGAGTGCAGTAATTGCTGTGAGAGTAAATCAAGCTATGGGGAAGTGACTGGACTGCACTAATCACTGTGAGAGTAAAGCAAGCTATGAGAATGTGACAGGAATGCAGTACTCACTGTGAGAGTAAAACAAGCTATGGGAATGTGACTGGAGTTCAGTAATCACTGTGAGAGTAAAACAAAACATGGAAATGTGCCAGGTGTGCAGAACTCACTCTAAGACTAAAATAAGTTGGAATGCAGTAATCACTGTGATGGTAAAGCAAACCTGTGGGAATGTGACAGGAATACAGTACTCAAGTATAGGTTATAAAGTGTCAGGGAGATGTTCAAAGAAAGAACAGCCAAGACAGTGGTAGTAAACTGTGAAAGTGCAACAAGCTACAGGAATGTATCAGGAATGATGTACTCACAGTGAGAGTAAAACAAACTATGGGAAGTCGACTGGAGTGCAGTAATCACTGTGAGAGTAAAGCAAGCTATGGGAATGTGACTAGAGATTGTTAATCACTGTGAGAGTAAAGCAAGCTATGGGGTTGTTACTGGAGTGCACTAATCACTGTGAGAGTAAAGCAAGCTATGGGAATGTGACTGGAGTGCAGTAATTGCTGTAAGCGTAATTCAAGCTATGTGGATGTGACTGGAGTGCACTAATCACTGTGAGAGTAAAGCAAGCTATGCGAATGTGACAGGAATGCTGTACTCACTGTGAGAGTAAAACAAGCTGTGGGAATGTGATTGGAGTTCAGTAATCACTGTGAGAGTAAAACAAAACAGGTAAATGTGCCAGGTGTGCAGAACTCGCTCTAAGACTAAAATAAGCTGGAATGCAGTAATCACTGTGATGGTAAAGCAAATCTTTGGGAATGAGACAGGAATACAGTACTCAAGTATAGGTTATAAAGTGTCAGGGAGAGGTTCAAAGAAAGAACAGCCAAGACAGTGGTAGTAAACTGTGAAAGTGCAACGAGCTACAGGAATGTATCAGGAATGCAGTACTCACAGTGAGAGTAAAACAAACTATGGGAATGTGACTGGAGTGCAGTAATCACTCTGACAGTAAAGCAAGCTATGGTAATGTGACTAGAGTACATTAATCACTGTGAAAGTAGACCAAGCTATGGGGTTGTGACTGGAGTGCAGTAATCACTGTGAGAGTAAAGCAAGTTATAGGAATGTGACAGGAATGCAGTACTCACTGTGATAGTGAAACAAGCTATGGGAATGTGACTGGAGTGCATTAATCACTGTGAGAGTAAAATGAGCTATAGGTATGTGACAGGAGTTCAGTAATCACTGTGAGAGTAAAACAAATCATGGAAATGTGCCAGGTGTGCAGAACTCGCTCTAAGACTAAAACAAGCTGGAATGCAGTAATCACTGTGATGGTAAAGCAAACTTGTGGGAATGTGACAGGAATACAGTACTGAAGTATAGGTTATAAAGTGTCAGGGAGAGGCTCAAAGAAAGAACAGCCAGGACAGTGGTAGTAAACTGTGAAATTGCAACAAGCTACAGGAATGTATCAGGAATGCAGTACTCACAGTGAGAGTAAAACAAACTATGGGAATGTGACTGGAGTGCAGTAATTACTGCGAGAGTAAAGGAAGCTATGGGTATGTGACTAGAGTACCTTAATCACTGTGAGAGTAAAGCAAGCTATGGAGTTGTGACTGGAGTGCACTAATCACTGTGAGAGTAAAGCAAGCTATGGGAATGTGACTGGAGTGCAGTAATCACTGTGAGAGTAAATCAAGCTATGGGGATGTGACTGGTGTGCACTAATCACTGTGAGAGTAAAGCAAGCTATGGGGTTTTGACTGGAGTGTACTAATCACTGTGAGAGTAAAGCAAGCTATGGGAATGTGACAGGAATGCGGTACTCACTGTGAGAGTAAAACAAGGTATGGGAATGTGACTGGAGTGCAGTAATCACTGTGAGAGTAAAACAAGCTATGGGTATGTGGCAGGAGTTCAGTAATCACTGTGAGAGTAAAACAAAACATGGAAATGTGCCAGGTGTGCAGAACTCACTCTAAGGCTAAAACAAGCTGGAATGCAGTAATCACTGTGATGGTAAAGCAAACCTGTGCGAATGTGACAGGAATACAGTACTGAAGTATAGGTTATAAAGTGTCAGGGAGAGGCTGAAAGAAATAACAGCCAAGACAGTGGTAGTAAACTGTGAAAGTGAAACAAGCTACAGGAATGTATCAGGAATGCAGTGCTCACAGTGAGAGTAAAACAAACTATGGGAATGTGACTGGAGTGCACTAATCACTGTGAGAGTAAAGCAAGCTTTGGGAATGTGAATGGAGTACACTAATCACTATGAGAGTAAAACAAGCTATGGGAATGTGACAGAAATGCAGTACTCACTGTGAGAGCAAAACAATATTTGGGAATGTGACCAGAGTGCAGTAATCATTGTGAGAGTAAAACAAGCTAAAGGAATGTGACTGGAGTGCAGTAATCACCGTGAGAGTAAAACAAGCTATGGGTATGTGACAGGAGTTCTCTAATCACTGTGAGAGTAAAACAAAGCATGGAAATGTGCCAGAAGTGTTGGACTCACTCTAAGACTAAAACAAGTTATGAGAATATGATAAGAATGTAGTAATCTCTGTGATGGTAAAGCAAGCTATGGGAATGTGACAGGAATATGGTACTCACTGTGAGAGTAAATCAAACTATGAGGATGTGACAGGAGTACAGTAATCACTGTGAAAGTAAAATAAGCTATGGAAATGTGACAGGAGTGCATTTCTCAGTGTTATGGATAATGGAGTGATGAACAGTCAATAAGGCAAAAGGAAGAGAAGGCCAATGTTGCTACACAGATATTTGAGGCTAGCAATTATGGCAAAACGACTAGCAAATAAGACAAAAGATGAAGAGTTGTAGTTAGGGCAGGGCAAAGGAGACAGCCACCATGGGTGCAAGGAGACAGGGGGTGTGACTGTCAAATGCCAAACACGTGACAGTGCATTACAGGTATTCAGAAATGAAACTGCAACCTGTGCTAAAGTGCTTCAGTGGTCTGTGCATGGTAACTAGACTGTAACAAGCAGCTTGCTACATTTGTAGTGCCTTGCTACAGTTTACAAAGAAAACCCTTTTGTTGTTGTTGTTGGTCTTCAGGTCAATGGAAGAACCATTTTTTTGTTCTTCAGTGGTGAGTTGAGGGGTGCCAGATCTGAGAGCTGCACAGACATCACAACACCTAGCTACAGTTCTGAAAAGAAGAAGCCTGCAAGATGTAGAAAGGAAAGGATGTGGAGGTAGAGGAGGAGGAACAGTGCAAGGAGGGCTACAGAGGCAACAAAAGGGGTGAAAGTAACAAAGGTCCAGGAAGTGATGGGAAAAGGGAACAAGGTTTTAAGTGCATAAGAGAGCAGATGTTGGTGAATGGTGACAGACTCTGCCAGGGTGAGAAAGAGGATCACAGAATTCTGAAACAAAGCTGAGGTCCTGAATTAAGACTTAGTGTCATTCAGCACAAAAGAAATCAAAGAAAAGATGCCATCCTGGAAGTGAGGCAGGGTAGAATGGTTTGAGCCAAGAACAGACATCAGGATGAGAGGGAAATGGCTTCCATAAAAGAGGATAAAGCACAAAGGTCAGATGGAATATGTCCCAACAGTACTGCATGAAAACTGTAGGACAGCAAGTGTGATGCCCTTGTTAAAGGGGGGGGGGTAAGAAAAATCCACTGAAGTACATCCTGTCAGATTAATAGCAGTGGTAGGGAAAGTCATGAAAAGAATTCTGAAGATAACAATCTACAGGACTGAAACCAACATGGATTCATGAACAAATAGAGCTACCAGTTAAACCTGATCTAGTTTTATGAATGGGTTCCAGGTGACCTTTACAGGGGATTTCTGTTCGATTTGGAGTTCAACAAGGACATTGACTTGATTCTACATGAGACACTGATGGTAAAACTGGAGGGGTTAAGGGAGGATCACATTGAACTGGAGGGGTTAAGGGAGGCTCAAGACTGAGGAACTGGATAGCTACATGGTTGAATGACTGGACACAGACATGTGTGGTGAGATGGAGAAGATAAGGAATAAGGACACTAACTAGTTGAGTATGCATGAGTCCATACCTCTAACTGGACACGGATCTGACCCAGTGCTCTTCAGTGTGCTTGTCTCAGACATAACTGGGTGTGCTCATCTCAGATATATCTGGGTGTGCTTGCCTCAGGCATATCTGGGTGCCTTTGTCTCAGACATATCTGGGTGTCTTTGTCTCAGACATATCTGGATGTGTTTGTCTCAGACATATCTGGGTACCCTTGTCTCAGACATATCTGGGTGCTCTTGTCTCAGACATATCTGGGTGTGCTTGTTTCAGGCATATCTAAGTGTGTTTGTCTCAGACTATCTGAGTGTGCTTGTCTCAGACATATCTGGGTGTCTTTGTCTCACCCATATCTGGGTGTCTGTCTCAGACATATCTGGATGTGTTTGTCTCAGACATATCTGGGTGCCCTTGTCTCAGACATATCTGGGTGTGCTTGTTTCAGGCATATCTGAGTGTGTTTGTCTCAGACTATCTGAGTGCGCTTTTCTCAGACATATCTGCGTGTCTTTGTCTCAGACATATCTGGGTGTCTTTGTCTCAGACATATCTGGATGTGTTTGTCTCAGACATATCTGGGTGCCCTTGTCTCAGACATATCTGAGTATGCTTGTTTCAGACATATCTGGATGTGTTTGTCTCAGACTAAGTGTGCTTTTCTCAGACATATCTAAGTGTGTTTGCCTCTGACATATCTGTGTGTCTTAGTCTCAGACATATATGAGTGTGCTTATCTCAGACATATCTGGGTGTGCTTGTTTCAGGCATATCTGGGTGTGCTTGTCTCAGACTATCTGAGTGTGCTTGTCTCAGACATATCTGGGTGTGCTTGTTTCAGGTATATCTGGGTGTGCTTGTCTCAGACTATTTGAGTGTGCTTGTCTCAGACATATCTGGATGTGCTTGTCTCAGACTGTGTGTATTTGTCTCAGACATATCTGAGTTTGTCTGTAGTTGTCTAAGACATATCTTGGAGAACAGATAACAGGGTTAACCCCTTTGCTGATGACCCATTGATGTCATGGATGATGGAAGGAGGAGTCTAGGAAATAATTTGGAAAGGCTGAATATGTGGTCAGGGTTGAATGAGGCTTGTTCTATATCCTGTATTCTTAAATTAAATAGTCTACATAGATGAATATGACTTTTTAAATCAATAGGTCTATTTAGTTTTTATAAGTATTTTTTATGGTGTATATATGTAATATTTTTTGTAGAATTATGTATTAATTTATTTAAACTCTTTTCATTGTATTTTAGATAGAGGTAAATGTATATAGTGTGTTTGTAAGTTAGTATAGCTTTAATTTGTCAATTAGAGTTCCCGCACTTTTTTATTTAAAAGGACCTGTTTTTCACTATGTGTTTATGTTCTGAGGAAGTTTGCAATTAGACAAACGAAAAGCGCTTCATCTACTGTTTTTTTGCTTGGATTTTAGCTGGTGCTTATTCGTGGACTTTCTGTGGTCTTCAGCTGTTTTTTTGGTGCTACTTTGTGGATTAAACTCCTTTTCCTGGTCAGCGAGCTGGTTTGTCTTTTTCTGTTTTTATTGGTGGTCAGAATGGTGGCAGCTGCATTTGGGCCATAACAAGTACACTGCTCACTATGTCATATAAGTAAAAATAATCCTAGTTAATTAGAAACACTGCCTTAGCTTACTGCATTCTAAATTCCTAAATGCTTATTTCGATTTATACCACAAAGAACCAATGAGTTAATTACTATATATATTGCTTCTGCTTTTTCATTTCATGACATTCAACTATGCAGTTCTCTGCACAATCATATTTGTCTGAATTTTGAAATAAAACAACTGTCCTGCCTGTGCTGTTGTTTAATCATTTGGTTTTCAGAACCACATTATGTAAGGAAGAACTGGTTTCATAATTCAGTGGTTTTAACATAACAATATATGGCTTGCTACATTTATCTCTTTTATTTTATTTTATTTTGCATTTGGACACCAGAGTAGAGCACAGATCAAGGAATAGCCACCTTTAGTCACAGCCTGGATTGTAATAAATAACAAAATCAGTCTCTGGATAATGCAACAATAAATGAAACCTACACAGCAATATAACAAGTCAAATGCAGATTACCTTAAACACAGAGTCTATAGGACAGGAAGTTTTAAACTTAGCGTACAATAAGTTACTATGTGCATATTTTACAAAACTTAGGCTGCAGGAAATCCACTAGAACAAGGAGGTAAGCAGCCCAAGGCAGAAACCAAGACTTTACTTTAACGCAAGTTTATTGGTAATAAAAAGGCGTTTTCGCTGCAAAAACAAACCGCAGCTTCATCAGAATAAACACAAGGCTTAGCGCCAAAAACTTAAATAGTCAAAGAGGGTGTGTCAATGACATCACTTCCTAAAAAGCGCTGCAAACAAATGAATAAAAACATATAAATTATATATAAAATTGCAAATATTAAGTCACTCACTGTACCTAAAAAGCAGTCAATACTACTAACTGAAATCATAGTTAAAGCAGTGTATAAGTATCGAAAACATTTTTTATTTTATGATGTATCAAACTATGAATGATTCAAAAAAATCCTAAGCCCTACTACGTAATAATGGGAGATTTTGATTTGAAAAAATCCAAAGATATGTACCTAATGTACAAATAACAAACTTTATCTAAAATAACTTTTCAATTTTAAAACTGCAGAAATATTGCAGTTCTCATTAAGACCTGGAGTATTAAAAGCATCACTTTTACTTCATTTATAACTTTTCTCATGTTGTGCTAGAACCTGAATTGATTGAACGATTGTCCCTTGGAAACACCTTTATCCCTAGTGACCATTGTAATTTAACTAAAACCATCATTGATTTAAAGTGCTTCGTCCGGAAATTGAATTTAGATCTGTTGTATAGCAATGACAATGAATATAGTAGTTCTGAGTTGAAATTGTCTAGTACATTTAATCCTCCTTAGCAATATGCCTCAAATCAACTTCGCAAACTCTTTCAAAAATGTGTAAGCCAGTGTGCAAATTCCACCAGGGCTAATTTGTCCTTACCAAGATTTAATATAACTAAAGAATAAAGAGTGGCATTGAACAATCTGAGCCAATTGCCGGTTAGGGTGATTAAGCCTGACAAAGGGGGTGGTTTGGTCATTTTTGACAACTTGACTTATACTGAAAAAATGTTGTTAGTTTTGAACTCCCCGGCTTATAGCCCTTCTTCCTTAAATGAGATGAATGCCACCTATTCAAGGATAAGGGGTTACTTGAGGGACATGTTTCTGGGTGGCAAAATTGATGTCGACACATTTAACTTTATCGACATCTCATTTCCAAAAGCTCCTATCATGTTTGGGATACCTAAGATTCATAAAGATCTTAGGAACCCCCCCCCAATGAGGGCCCTAGTAGATGGTAGATCCTCCATGACTCATCCTTGTGCCAGACTCATTGACAACATTTTGGCTAAGTATATTAAAAGTATCCCTGTGGTGTGTAAAGACTCATGGTCCTTTTTGAACAACATCAACAACATCGAATTTGACCATCTTGACAACTTTCTCACTATTGATGTTGTTGATCTCTACACTTCCATTCCCCATTTAGAAGCTATTGAGTGGATTGGACTTATGTTAAGGGATCTAAAAGCTCCATTAAATGACATTGACATAGTCACAGAACTTTTGGACATTGTCTTAAGTTCTAATTTTTTTATCTTTGACAAAAAATATTACCTTCAAAAACAGGGAGTGGCCATGGGCTCTCCATGCGGTGCTGGTGTTGCCAATTTATTTATGGCTTATTGGGAGAAAAAGTTAATTCTGGAACATCCTGAGTTTAAAAATCACCTTCGTTTGTATACACGTTTCCTAGATTATATTTTCATCTTGTTTCATGGGGATGCACTTGAAGCAGAAACTTTGGTCCAGTATATGAACCAAACTACATCCTTCCTTAAATTTACATTCCATTTTTCTGTGGATGAAATTGACTATCTGGATGTTAAATTGGTAAAGGATTCAATAGGTGGGAAGTTTCTATCTTCTGTTTTCAGAAAACCCACCTATTGTAATTCCTTACTCCATTTTTCTAGCTTCCACCCACATAAACAGAAACGGTCAATAGTCAAGGGGCAGCTACTTAGAGCGGTGCGCATGTGCAGCACATACAGTTCCTTTCAACAGGAATGTCATTTTTTGAGGGGATTATTCATTAACAGGGGTTACCCGCCTACCCTTGTTGATTCGATCATTGAGGAGATTGATATTAAAAGATCAACAGGTTTTTATAAACCACTACTCGATGAAAATAAAAATTTTCCTGTTGCTACTATCGTTACTTCCCATATAGTAGAAGAGATTGCGACTGACAATTCAATAAGTACAAGCCTCCTGGTCAATAAGAAGGCAAAGTTCCTAACCAGCTTCACCACCACATTTAATCTTGAATCTAAATATATTTGGGATTCTATTTGTAAGAACTGGCACTTTATAAGTTGCGATTCTTTTCTTTTAGAAAAATTGGGTCCCTGCCCTCAGGTTGTGTATAGGAGAGGTACCAATTTAAAAGAGCTCCTACAAAGGAACTCAGGTGCCAATACTTTTTCTAGACGCAAAGGATCATCAGTATGTGGTGCATGTAACTGGTGTAGAATGATTAAAACGGGTGAATCCTTTATTATTAGGGATAGAAGATATTTTATTCATTACAAAACAAACTGTGATACTAGATCTGTTGTTTATGCTGCCTTTTGCGACTGCTGCCCAGCTTTCTACATAGGGAAAACGGACTGCAAATTCCGGGAAAGGATTTACCAGCATGTATATGCAATAAGGAAAGGCAAAATGGAGAATGCTCTTGCAAAGCACATTTCTAATAATCCTGGCCATAATTTTTATTTTATGGCCATCGACCATCTCCCACCCTTCATTAGAGATGGTCCTGTTTCCCTTATGTTAGAAGTACATGAGCTTGAGTGGCAGCTAAGGCTGGATGCTTTTAATACTCCAGGTCTTAATGAGAACTGCAATATTTCTGCAGTTTTAAAATTGAAAAGTTATTTTAGATAAAGTTTGTTATTTGTACATTAGGTACATATCTTTGGATTTTTTCAAATCAAAATCTTCCATTATTACATAGTAGGGCTTAGGATTTTTTTGAATCATTCATAGTTTGATACATCATAAAATAAAACATGTTTTCGATACTTATACACTGCTTTAGCTATGATTTCAGTTAGTAGTATTGACTGCTTTTTAGGTACTGTGAGTGACTTAATATTTGCAATTTTATACATAATTTTATATGATTTTATTCATTTGTTTGTAGCGCTTTTTAGGAAGTGATGTCATTGACACACCCTCTTTGACTATTTAAGTTTTTGGCGCTAAGCCTTGTGTTTATTCTGATGAAACTGCGGTTTGTTTTTGCAGCGAAAACGCCTTTTTATTAGCAATAAACTTGCGTTAAAGTAAAGTCTTGGCTTCTGTCTTGGGCTGCTTACCTCCTTGTTCTAGTGGATTTCCTGCAGTTTCGTTTGTTTTTTGCAAAACTTAGGCTAGTATTTGAATACAATGGATGCTGATATTTTAATTTCATTTTATTGCTAGGGGAGGGGGTAAACTGCAGCAAATTATATTATATCTATTGTTTTATTACATCCAGGATTTCTGTCGAAGGTTAAAAGTTTATGGACATGTCACGGTACTCTACATACTGTTCTGATGCATGTCCTACATGTACCCCTCTCAGGTCCTGGTGCTCTCTATATAGTTATGATTTATGTCCTGTACCCCTCTCATGTCCTGCTCTCTATATTGTTCTGATTTATGCCCTGCACATACCCCTCTCATGTCCCGGTGCTCTCTATATTGTTCTGATTTATGCCCTGCACGTACCCCTCTCATGTCCTGGTACTCTCTATATTGTTCTGATTTATGCCCTGCATGTACCCCTCTCATGTCCTGGTACTCTCTATATTGTTCTGATTTATGCCCTGGATGTACCTCTCTCATGTCCTGGTGCTCTCTATATTGTTATGATTTATGCCCTGCACATACCCCTCTCATGTCCTGGTGCTCTCTATATTGTTCTGATTCATGCCCTGCACGTACCCCTCTCATGTCCTGGTACTCTCTATATTGTTCTGATTTATGCCCTGCACGTACCCCTCTCATGTCCTGGTACTCTCTATATTGTTCTGATTTATGCCCTGTACGTACCCCTCTCATGTCCTGGTGCTCTCTATATTGTTCTGATTTATGCCCTGTATGTACCCCTCTCATGTCCCGGTGCTCTCTATATTGTTCTGATTTATGTCCTACACTTACCCCTCTCATGTCCTGGTACTCTCTATATTGTTCTGATTTATGCCCTGCATGTACCCCTCTCATGTCCTGGTGCTCTCTATATTGTTCTGATTTATGCCCTGCACGTACCCCTCTCATGTCCTGGTGCTCTCTATATTGTTATGATTTATGCCCTGCACGTACCCCTCTCATGTCCCGGTGCTCTCTATATTGTTCTGATTTATGCCCTGCACGTACCCTCTCATGTCCTGGTGCTCTCTATATTGTTCTGATTTATGCCCTGCATGTACCCCTCTCATGTCCCGGTGCTCTCTATATTGTTCTGATTTATGCCCTGCACATACCCCTCTCATGTCCTGGTGCTCTCTATATTGTTCTGATTTATGCCCTGCACATACCCTTCTCATGTAATGGT
>NC_056744.1:1835931334-1835941334 GCF_019279795.1 Protopterus annectens
CTCATGTCCTGGTGCTCTCTATATTGTTCTGATTCATGCCCTGCACGTACCCCTCTCATGTCCTGGTACTCTCTATATTGTTCTGATTTTTGTCCTGCATGTACCCCTCTCATGTCCTGGTGCTCTCTATATTGTTCTGATTTATGCCCTGGACATACCCCTCTCATGTCCCGGTGCTCTCTATATTGTTCTGATTTATGCCCTGCATGTACCCCTCTCATGTCCTGGTACTCTCTATATTGTTATGATTTATGCCCTGCACATACCCCTCTCATGTCCTGGTGCTCTCTATATTGTTCTGATTTATGCCCTGCACGTACCCCTCTCATGTCCTGGTGCTCTCTATATTGTTCTGATTTATGTCCTACACTTACCCCTCTCATGTCCCGGTGCTCTCTATATTGTTCTGATTTATGCCCTGCATGTACCCCTCTTTTGTCCTGGTGCTCTCTATATTGTTGTGATTTTTCTGTAAGCATACGATGCGAAAGGTGCTGAAATTATAATTTCCGATTTAAAAATAACAGCTATACCAAGTATAAACTGAATAATTAAATACCAATAATAACAGCAAAACAAATAATGAATCTTATTTAAAAACCTCTTCTATCCTATTCTGTCACAGATGGAAACCGAGTCATGTCTGAGAACACAGCAGTTACTTGTCAGTTTATACTCTTAGCAGAATACATTTCTAATGCAGAAAGAAAGCAGGAGAAAAACTGTAGTCACTTTCTGCTCAGACTGAATTTCCATCTCCAAAAGCTTCATTACCTGTTCTGTGACCATTTGATGAATCAGTAACTGACAAATAGATAGGTGCCATGTGGTAAGAATTCCAGTTCAGATGAATATTTTTGTGTTTTTATGCTTTAAGAGTTTAAATGCCTGCAAATCAAAGAGATACATATATAGCTAAGTGGGGAGGGGGATACTGTGTCAATCATTTGTTAGTTTAGTGCAGAGAACAAAGGCTATAAACTGTAAATAAGTTTCTACATTTGTGTCTTTCAGCTTTTCCCTGTTAGGGGTCACCACAGCGGAACCCCGGTCCGCTAATGATTGGCAGTAGATTTTTACATGCCGAGTTGCCAGCTCTGACACAAAACCTTTAACGAAGGTATGCCCATTCATGCATGTCTCCACACAGAAGACGCTTTAGCTGAGAATCGAACAGGACAGTGTCTTACTGTGAGGCGACAATGCTACCGCAGCACCACCACCGCATTCCAAAATAAGTTTCTACACTATAAGTTGTAAATAATTGTTTTCTGAAGTCTTGGGTTTGATTCCCTTGGGGTCAGTTTGATTATTGTGTGATTCTGATCAAGGCACTCATCCCTGAAAAGAGGCTAGTGGGTTCACTCTGTTAACAAATAAGTAAAAATAAGGCAAAAATTCTTCAATTCATAATACTTAGCAAGCAGATGAATAACTGAGAGATGTGAAATTTGATCTAATCATACATAAAAGTGTAGCCTACTGAAATGTGCATTACGCTAACAAAAATACTTCTTTCAGAGCCATAATTCCTCACGATTGCTTTGGTTTAATATATATCTGAAGCCCATCTTTACTTCTTCCTGCCCCTTTAATTCTGTAGTGACAGTACAGTCATTCTCTGACATGTAGTCCTTTCTCATTTAAAATTTGCATCTCTCTAACCCAGTTTCTGCAACCATCCATTATATCCTATACTTTTTTTCTTTATTTACTTATCTAGCTTTATGCAAACACCTTAACTTAGCTTGCCAGTAGCCTTTCATTAGTTTGAGTTAAAGATGTTCTCCTGTATCCTTTCCCAGCCACGTATTAATATATCTGTATGAAGTTGGTTTGGCATAACTGCCGTGGAACAGTGAAATCTGTGTCTTTTGTGCTCCTGTAACTAACTGTCCTTAGATTAATTTGCCAGCCTTCAATTCAGGATATTCTTCATCATTTTCCAAACTGCAAAGATTCACTTTGTCAACCGTACTTTCCAGCTTTGTTTTTTATCCTTCCTTAGTGCTTTTGCACCATCATAAAACATTCCCACTCCTGAAGGATCACTTTTTTTCTCAGGGATACACCAAACAGCTGTTTCTTATGTCCAGCAATAACTTTGCTCAGAGCTGTTGCAAGGCAGTTTGATGCCCAGGGCAGCACAATAATTTTGCACCACCTAGCCTCACCCTGAACTCTGTGCCAGCCCTGCTCACCAACGTATTTCTCCCCCAGTTGGAATATACATGTATTGACCTGGCCTCAAACACAACACTATAAATGTAATGGAATTTACACAGTCTAGTGACAGAAGGAAGTCTGCTGTTTTAACTTAGACTGAGGGTATGTATAGCATTTGGCAACAATGGTAAATTATTTTTTTTTCCCAAGTGCATTGAGTTTACACAAATGTTTAGTTAAGAATTTTATTCTGGATTTCTTCCAGAAACAGAAGAAAACATTTACTAGGAGAACAAAACAGAACTTGCCTGCCTATTCTGTGTAAACACTTTGCTTCAGAATTCCCACTTTTTTCCTTTGGCCACGAATGCAAATTGTACTCAGAATGATTGTAATAAAACTGTAGCAGCCTGTATTCCATGCAAAATTGAAGATACTCACTTTATTTGCCCTGGTCTCCTCAATTTCTGGCTAGCTCAGGTACCCAAGAAAGGCATTAAACTAGTAAACCTTTACAAAAATGATGCAGCTTACTGAATGATTGCTTTATCTCTCTAATTTAATGGTAAACACAGCAGTGAATGCATCGAAGAAGAGTATTTTCATATTTTATTGGCAAGACGACTTTATACGAGTGGAATAAAATTTGCCACTGTGGCGTCACATTAATTGTGCCAACGCAGTGAGTATAGACATTAGGAAGCTATTCCAGCAGTGAACAGGTTGTAAGATATATGCAACGTCACATAGCAGAAACAGTCTGTCTGACTGCCCCAGCCATCATTTGGTTACTTAGATATCAGGAAAAAAAGCCTGTTTTGAATGCTAAATCAGTTTTCTAATCTAGTCAAACACTTCAGAACTTGTCACCATTGCTAGAAGTGCAAGTGAAGCCCACTACCAAAAAGTGAAGATGTAGTAAAGAAAGAAAAACGATTGTGGTGTCCGTGGCACTAAGCAAACACAGTCTTTATATGTCTGCAAGAATACACATCGCTACATGTATTTCTTATAGAGCTCCTTTATAGAAATATACATAAATTCCATAATGGTGTCAAAATCTTCAGATGAATTTGTAATAGGTCAAATCAAATCATTTTCAAGTAAGGTCCTTGTTTAAAAAAAATAAACCGCTAGGATCTCAGAGGAGGTCTGTATGTGCCACATTTTCAGTTTCACCGTTAGGAAAATCTGCCCAAGTATGAGTAAATTCAGCATTGCCCATCATGCATCAGGGTTTACTTTGAGCAGATGAAAAACTCTCTCATTCCTGTCTACCTCTTCTGTGGCAGGGCACATGCACAAGATGATACGCAATGCAGGCAGAAGCCTAGAGATGGGAACAAATACATTCCTGTCTACCTCTTCTGTGGCAGGGCACATGCACAAGATGATACGCAATGCAGGCAGAAGCCTTGAGATGGGAACAAATACATTCCTGTCTACCTCTTCTGTGGCAGGGCACATGCACAAGATGATACGCAATGCAGGCAGAAGCCTTGAGATGGGAACAAATACATTCCTGTCTACCTCTTCTGTGGCAGGGCACATGCACAAGATGATACTTAATGCAGGCAGAAGCCTTGAGATGGGAACAAATACATTCCTGTCTACCTCTTCTGTGGCAGGGCACATGTACAAGATGATACGCAATGCAGGCAGAAGCCTTGAGATGGGAACAAATACATTCCTGTCTACCTCTTCTGTGGCAGGGCACATGCACAAGATGATACGCAATGCAGGCAGAAGCCTTGAGATGGGAACAAATACAAAGAAATCTGCTTTGGGGATTACAAAAAACAGGCACTAAAGAATGCAGTTAATATTTTCTAAAGCAGCATCATATTTTATTTGCACTTTATAAAAAGGAAAACAATTTTTCCAAGTCTGAATTTTGTGAGATCTTTAAACTATTCCTAAAACAATGTAATTGGTATTGTAGAGCATTCATTAAACATAGGTTCATAGGTAGGTACTAGGCTACTGGTCCTAGGGCATAATTAAGCCTAGCCATAAATTTTGTGCTATAGCACTCCCTCCCAGGTGGTTTAGTTACCTGCACCCCTGTCGAGCAGGGTCATAGAAGTGATTCCCAGGGTGAATTTCCTGTTTCCCATCCACTCATCCAGATTTCTCTTGAAGAGTGCCGAGGAGCTCTGCCTTACATATATGGGGGCCCTGTTCCAGAGCAAGGGGAGTCTGTGGAACACGAATCTGTTCCTCCAACACATCCTGTTTATTGATGATGTTAGGTTTATGTCCCTTGAGCGTGTAGCTCGGATAGATTGGTTTTTCCTTAGGTGGAGCATTTCTAGCAATTCGGGGTTTGACATAGCCTTGTATGTCAGGGAGAGATCACCTCTGAGTAGCCGGTACGCGACTGAGTACAGTCTGAGTTTTTTTAGCCTCATGGCATAGGCCATGTGTTTAAACCCCATTATCCTCTTTGTGAGGTACTTTTGAGGCCTCTCCAGTTGTTGCAGATGTCTTGTTAGGTACATCCCGAACGGGGCATTATATTCAATAATGGGTCTAATGAATGATGAGTAGAGGGGGGCAATAACATCCTTATTCCTGGATGCAAACCTCTTTGTGATAAGGTGGGCCATGTAGAAGGATTTTCTTACCACTTTAGCAATGTGGTTGTCGAAAGAGAGGTTACTGTCTACCTGAGTCCCTAGGTCCCTTATCATGCACTCTCTGATAAGTGGGCTGCCACCTATGTTGTAATTCATAGGTACTTGTTTTTTCCCAAAGGGGATGACAATGCACTTTTTGGCATTTAGCTGGAGGCCATGGTTTTGGCGCCATGTATCTGTATCCGTAAGACTCTTTTGAAGGATGTCAACGTCACTAGGATTCTCTGTTATGGCTCCCAGTTTGTAATCATCTGCGAACTTTGTTAGCCATAGTCCCTCTGTGTTTGCTTGTACTTCTGAGAAGTAGATACCAAACAGGAGGAGTCCCAGGACTGAACCCTGTGGTACACCACTAGTCACAGGTTTGGAGTCTGATCTAGCATTTCCTATTCTCACTGAATGGGTTCTATGCGTGAGCCAGTTTTTAACCCATCTTGTTACATAGGGGTTTATGTTTAGGTTGGTGAGTTTGTCTATAATTCCCGAGTGGGGAATGGTATTGAAGGCCTTTGCAAGATCAAGGTATGCTGTGTGAACCACCTTACCCTCATCTATTGCTTTAGTGACCATTTGTAAGAAGTCAGCTAGATTTAGGAAACATGAACGTCCCTTCACGAACCCAAACTGGGTGGGGTCCAGGGTTTGTAGGTTCCCGATGTTATTGTTTATAAGTTCCATGATGATGCTCTCCATGGCCTTGCAGACGAGACTCGTCAGGCTGATGGGGCGGTAATAACCGGGGTCAGTGTTTGCACCTCCTTTGTTGAGTGGTATGATTGTTGCTGTGCATCACTCTATGGGCACATAGCCTGAGGTGAGGCTGTGGTTAAACACGGTATTAAGGTGAGGGGTTAATTCATTTTGGAGCTCATGTAGCACACAGCCTGGGATGCTATCTGGTCCCATGGATGCTGTGTTTCTTGCCTTGATGAGTGCTGTTTTCACCTGAGTGTCTGTGATTTTAGGGGCAGCACAATCTTCTGGTATGGATATGAGCCCTTTGGGGGGAGAGGGTGAGCAGAAATTTGCACTGAACCCATCTGCCAATATATTGGCGATATCAGTTGGTTCCGTGAATCCACAGCTAATTGTCTTAACATCTCATGAATAAGGCTGGAATGGCAAAAAAAGGAGTAGAGATATTATGTTTATATATATTTATATATATATATATATATATATATATATATATATATATATATATATATATACACACACACACACACACACACACACACACACACACACACACACACACACACACACACACACACACACTTCAGAAGACTGACATATTAAAAGACTGAATTCCAAAAGACTGAAAATTCAAAATACTCTGTCTCTTGTGAGTCAGACAGAAATTACCACTGTCTTTCTAGCTGCCTGCCTCTTCTGTTAATTTGACCATATATCTCATTTCCTCTCTGCTTTCACTGGCTTGTGTGAGTAAGCACAAAATTATCATTTTGTGAAATCACTCCCCTTCAACTATTTAAATTTATTGGAAATCCTACTGAATTCCATAGTACCGGAATACAAAAGTGATCACCCCCTTTCACTCTACCTTGCTGTGTTAAAAATAGTGACTGTCCACTAAAACTTAACTTTTTAGAGAGGTAAAACTTAAGTTACCTACTTTCACATCTAACTCCTCTAGTGCACACTGCAGTGTTTAGGATAAACCATTTTTTTCATCTTACCTTTAAGCATCCCTGTGACTAGCACTTGCTCTAATACCTGCTGGAAAGCACTAGGAAGCCTTAAACTGATACAAGCACTCAGCTCTCCTTGTTAATAAGGAGAAATTAATTGTAGGCACTAAAGAGCCTATAATTGCAAAGTACCTTGCTAAGGTAAGGGAAAACAGATCCTGTACTTAAAAAAAAGCACCAAACCAGGCATGTCCAAGGGTCAGCTTCCGTTGATTTCTTCTGTCCACCTGGTGAATCTGGGCACACTGGGGCAATGCAGCAATTGCCTCATGTACACAGACAACCCTCTCCTCCTACCACCCAACACTACAACCTGTGAGAGATGCACTTACATAGCCAAACTGGAAGCAACGCTCTCTCCACCCAAGATTGTGCTAGACAGCAAGAGGAGAAGGTTAACACCCACACTACATCTCAAGCAACACATAGCCCTTCTAGACTCACACCACCAACACCCACACATAGCAACACTAAATCCACATATGCAGAGGCCCTTAACTGTAACCTGCCCAAGCAACAAGGACCTCCGAAGCTGAAATGCAAACAAACACCAATCACAACCAAAGTGTCACATAGCTCACAACACCAGTGTGCCACCCAGCAACAGCCGCTAAGGCAAGACAATGTACCTAACACTTTAGTCATAGGTGACTCTATATAGTCAGGCACACTGATGTCCCACTCAGCAGGCTGAACAAGGAGAAAATTACAATGAGCTGCCTGTCGGGTGCCAGGATCTGCCACATAACTCATGCACTCAAGTCTCTCCACAACAAGTACAAATATGACTCTGTCATTGTCCATGTTGGAGTGAATGACTTGAGATGTATCTCCCTGGACTACATGAAAAGAGACATGTAAGAGCTCTCAGATCATGTGGCTCATGCAGGTATGACCCTAGCCCTGAGTAGCATCCTGCCTTCACCCAGAATGATACCACAATATAAGGACAAAATGATTGACTTCAACAATTGGCTAAGCTTCTTGTGTCATTCAAAGGGGATCCAGTATCTGTCTGCCTGGGACGACATGATCGAAAGACCACGATGCTTTGTCAGAGATGGTCTGCACCTGTCGCCCCTGGTATTCAGGTTACTGGCTAAGGCTCTTGCCACCCCTATATTGCCTTTTTTAGGAAAAGTTCAAAGGGCAAAACCATCACCATAACAGGTACAAGCATGCAAAATCTGAAGGTAATGCTATTCAATGCTAGAAGTCTAAACCTCAAAATGCACTCTCTCGAGGCACTCCTAAAAATGGAGAACATCGATATCTGCTCAGTAACTGACACCTGGTTCAAGGTTCCAGAGAGCACCCCTGCAATACCAGGCTACAACTCTTACCACCCTTTTCAGCCACCAAACCAGGATCAAAACACTAAAGGTGGAGGAGTGTCCATATTCACCAAGGATATACACACCACCAGGTTAGTTGCCCAGCACAGTGCATCTGAAATTCTCCAGGTGCAACTAACACTAGGTAAGACTGCAATCCAAATTGTAGCTTGCTACAGATCCCCTACCATGCCCCAAGATTCCCACTACACCTTTCTAAACATACTGGAAAATATTAATATACAACCAAACACCCTAATACTGGGTGATTTCAACTACCCTGCCATTGACTGGGAAAACTACTTGTGTACCAACACCTTTGTCCAACAGTTCTTGGAATTCATAAATTCCAATGCCCTGGATCAGCTAATCCATAGTCCCACCAGGGGCTCCAATATCCTAGACCAGGTCTTTACCAACATGGGAAATCGATGCTCCACACCTATGGTCACCCCTCATTGGTCAGGTCAGACCATAAGCTAATCATCCTTAACATCCTCATCCCACCCCCACCCTCCAGTAAGGAAACCTCCATAAAACACTTTTCCAAAGCCATCTTCATGCTATTCAAGTCAGAAGTTACAAACTTCATGACACCCATGCAGATGGGAACTGAAAGTTCGACTGCAGAATCCTACACTAAGGCACTGTACGAGCACATCCACTCATGCATGAATGGTGCCATCCCAAATAGAACCAAGATGCTCTCCTACAAAAAAAGGAAGCCAATCTGGTGGTCCCCTGCCATAAACAAACTTTACAACAAAAGGAAGAAACTGTTGCAGAAAAGAGGAAAATCCCAGGATGCAAAAAACTCCCTTACCAACCTCAGTAAGAAACTGAGATCCCTCATAAATCCTCCAAAGCTAGTTATGAAAATAAAATTGCCAAAGATTCCAAAGACAATCACAAGGCTTCTATAACTATGTCAAGAATCTAAATGGCAATGCTCAGATGTACTCTGAGCTACAACAGAATGACATTAAATATACTGATCCCAAGGATATTGCCAATATCCTGGCAGACCGATTCAGTGGCAACTTCACCCCCCCCCTCTCACCCCCTAAATGGCCCATCTCAATACTGGATGATTGCCAAATTCTGGTAATAACAGCCACACAGGTGAAAAATGCACTCTCCAAAGCTAAGAATACAGCATCCATGGGACCAGATGACATCCCGGGCTGTGTACTACATGAACTACAATATGAACTGGAACCTCACCTAAGTGTCATGTTTAATCATGCCCTCACCTCAGTCTTCATGCCCACTGAGTGGCGCACAGCTACAGTTATCCCACTCCACAAGGGAGGATCCACCTTGGATCTCGGGAACTACCTACCCATCAATCTGATGAGCCTGATCTGCAAGGCCATGGAAGTATTATCATGGAACTTATAAACAAAGACATTGGCAACCTTCAAACACTGGACCCCACCCAGTTTGGGTTCGTGAAGGGCCACTGTTGTCTCCTGAACCTGATTGACTTCTTCAACTCAGTCTCCAGAGCCATGAACGAGGGTAAGGCAGTCCACACAGCCTATCAGGACCTCGCCAAGGCCTTTGACGCCATCCCCCACTCTGGAATCATAGATAAACTTACTAAGCTGGGCATTAATCCATACGTCACTTGATGGGTTGCCAACTGACTTACTGACAGAACCCAAACTGTAAAAGTAGCTGACTCCAATCCAGCTCCAG
This sequence comes from Protopterus annectens, assembly GCF_019279795.1. NCBI lineage: Eukaryota > Metazoa > Chordata > Ceratodontiformes > Protopteridae > Protopterus > Protopterus annectens. Next base: position 1,835,940,887 of record NC_056744.1, read on the forward strand.
ACAAATGACAAGTGGAGTACCTCAGGGTTCAGTCCTGGGACCTCTCTTGTTTGGCATCTACTTCTCTGAAATACAGGCCAACACTAAGGGACTCTGGCTAACAAAGTTCACAGATGACTGCAAACTGGGAGCCATTATTGAATCCCCATATGATGTGGATACTCTACAAAAGGGCCTTACAGAAAGAGATGCTTGGTGCCAGAGCCATGGGCTCAAGCTCAATGCCAAGAAATGTATAGTTATCCCCTTTGCGAAAAAACATGTACCCGTGAATTACCACATAGGTGGCAGTACAGTAAACACCAAAAGTGTGATAAGAGACTTAGGGACACAGGTGGACAGTGGTCTCACCTTCAATAACTACATTGCCACAATGGTCAGGAAATCCTTCTATGTGGCACACCTCATCACTAATGGCTTTTCATTCAGAAAAAAGGAGGTCATTGTC
>NC_056744.1:1835946334-1835961334 GCF_019279795.1 Protopterus annectens
AAAAATATTAATTATAAGTAAATCATTAAACTATTGTCATATGGCAAAGTAACAGTAATGACTGAAAGTATTTACAAGGACAGAGAAATGTTACAGTAACAGTACTACACAAGGGATAGAGAACTGTAGTAGTAACAGTACTACACAGGGAATAGAGAACTGTAGTAGTAACAGTACTACACAGGGGATAAAGAAATATAGCTGTAATGTACTACACAGGGGATAGAGAACTGTAGTAGTAATGGTACTACACAGGGGATAGAGAACTGTAGTAGTAAAAGTACTACACAGGAGATAAAGAAATGCAGCTGTAATGTACTACACAAAGGATAGAGAACTGTAGTAGTAATGGTACTACACAGAGGATAAGGAAATGTAGCTGTAATGTACTACACAGGGGATAGAGAACTGTAGTAGTAACGGTACTACACAGGGGATAGAGAACTATAGTAGTAACGGTACTACACAGGGGATAGAAAACTGTAGTAGTAACAGTACTATACAGGGGATAAAGAAATGTAGCTGTAATGTACTACACAAGGGATAGAGAACTGCAGTAGTAATGGTACTACACAGGGGATAAGGAAATGTAGCTGTAATGTACTACACAGGGGATAGAGAACTGTAGTAGTAACAGTACTACACAAGGGATAAAGAAATGTAGCTGTAATGTACTACACAGGGGATAGAGAACTGTAGTAGTAATGGTACTACACAGGGGATAAAGAAATGTAGCTCTAATGTACTACACAGGGGATAGAGGACTGTAGTAGTAACAGTACTACACAGGGAATAAAGAAATGTAGCTGTAATGTACTACACAAGGGATAGAGAACTGTAATAGTAACAGTACTACACAAGGGATAAAGAAATGTAGCTGTAATGTACTACACAGGGGATAGAGAACTGTAGTAGCAACAATACTACACAGGGGATAAAGAAATGTAGCTGTAACATACTACACAGGGGATATAGAACTGTAGTAGTAGTAACAGTACTACACAGGAGATAAAGAAATGTAGCTGTAATGTACTACACAGGGGATAGAGACTGTAGTAGTAATGGTACTACACAGGGGATAATGAAATGTAGCTGTAATGTACTACACAGGGGATAGAGAACTGTAGTAGTAACAGTACTACACAGGGGATAAAGAAATGCAGCTGTAATGTACTACACATGGGATAGAGAACTGTAGTAGTAACAGTACTACACAGGAGGTAAAGAAATGTAGCTGTAATGTACTACACAGGGGATAGAGAACTGTAGTAGTAACATTACTACACAGGGGATAGAGAACTGTAGTAGTAACAGTACTACACAGGGGATAAGGAAATGTAGCTATAATGTACTACACAGGGGATAGAGAACTGTAGTAGTAACAGTGCTACACAGGGGATAAAGAAATGTAGCTGTAATGTACTACACAGGGGATAGAGAACTGTAGTAGTAACAGTACTACACAGGGGATAAAGAAATGTAGCTGTAATGTACTACACAGGGGATAGAGAACAGTAGTAGTAACAGTACTACACGGGGATAAAGAAATGTAGCTGTAATGTACTACACAGGGGATTGAGAACTGTAGTAGTAACAGTACTACACAGGGGATAAAGAAATGTAGCTGTAACGTACTACACAGGCGATAGAGAATTGTAGTAGTAACAGTACTACACAGGGGATAAAGAAATGTAGCTGCAACGTACTACACAGCGGATAGAGAACTGTAGTAGTAACAGTACTACACAGGGGATAAAGAAATGTAGCTGTAACGTACTACACAGGGGATAGAGAACTGTAGTAGTAACAGTACTACACAGGGGATAAAGAAATGTAGCTGTAATATACTACACAGGGGATAGTGAACTGTAGTAGTAACAGTACTACACAAGGGATAAAGAAATGTAGCTGTAACATACTACACAGGGGATAGAGAACTGTAGTAGTAACAGTACTACCCAGGGGATAAGGAAATGTAGCTGTAATGTACTACACAAGGGATAGAGAACTGTAGTAGTAACAGTACTGCACCGGGGATAAAGAAATATAGCTGTAACGTACTAACTTAAGCAAATCCACACAAAGTCACACATTCATTGTTTAGCATGGGAGGTCTGCTCCAACAGCCCCTGATGTGGGGTATTTTGTCAGTACAACTCCTTACTTATATGTTCTAATCCGAAAGCCACACTGTAACAACCAAACACAAATAACTGTATCAAACACTATAGTCAGCTGCTTGTCGAGGTGCGTATAAGAGTAACAAGCACATGGTGATGTCGATAGGTAATGACACCTATCCTTACCTTCGACAAAATGTGCAGTAACAATTCACCTCTTACCACGGTGTGCGTGAATACACAGACAGAGCTGGATGACTTCATACAGTATGTGCATATTATTTATTTATATTCTGCTTCCTGGCTTGTCTGTTTGGGTCAAGCCTATTGTTTACCAATGGTGACAATGGTGACAATGCTGGCAATGGTGAAAATGGTGACAATTGTGACAATGGTGAAAAGCACCACAAATGTAACAACATAAAAATATTAATTATAAGTAAATCATTAAACTATTGTCATATGGTAAAGTAACAGTAATGACTGAAAGTATTTACAAGGACAGAGAAATGTTACAGTAAGAGTACTACACAAGGGATAGAGAACTGTAGTAGGAACAGTACTACACAGGGGATAGAGAACTGTAGTAGTAACAGTACTACACAGGGGATAAAGAAATGTAGCTGTAATGTACTACACAGGGGATAGAGAACTGTAGTAGTAATGGTACTACACAGGGCATAGAGAACTGTAGTAGTAAAAGTACTACACAGGAGATAAAGAAATGTAGCTGTAATGTACTACACAAAGGATAGAGAACTGTAGTAGTAACGGTACTACACAGGGGATAAGGAAATGTAGCTGTAATGTACTACACAGGGGATAGAGAACTGTAGTAGTAACGGTACTACACAGGGGATAGAGAACTATAGTAGAAACGGTACTACACAGGGGATAGAGAACTGTAGTAGTAACAGTGCTACACAGGGGATAAAGAAATGTAGCTGTAATGTACTACACAAGGGATAGAGAACTGTAGTAGTAACGGTACTACACAGGGGATAAGGAAATGTAGCTGTAATGTACTACACAGGGGATAGAGAACTGTAGTAGTAACAGTACTACACAGGGGATAAAGAAATGTAGCTGTAATGTACTACACAGGGGATAGAGAACTGTAGTAGTAACGGTACTACACAGGGGATAAAGAAATGTAGCTCTAATGTACTACACAGGGGATAGAGAACTGTAGTTGTAACAGTACTACACAGGGAATAAAGAAATGTAGCTGTGATGTACTACACAAGGTATAGAGAACTGTAATAGTAACAGTACTACACAAGGGATAAAGAAATGTAGCTGTAATGTACTACACAGGGGATAGAGAACTGTAGTAGTAACAGTACTACACAGGGGATAAAGAAATGTAGCTGTAACATACTACACAGGAGATATAGAACTGTAGTAGTAACAGTACTACACAGGAGATAAAGAAATGTAGCTGTAATGTACTACACAGGGGATAGAGAACTGTAGTAGTAACAGTACTACAAAGGGGATAAAGAAATGCAGCTGTAATGTACTACACATGGGATAGAGAACTGTAGTAGTAACAGTACTACACAAGGGATAAAGAAATGTAGCTGTAATGTACTACACAGGGGATAGAGAACTGTAGTAGTAGCATTACTACACAGGGGATAGAGAACTGTAGTAGTAACAGTACTACACGGGGATAAGGAAATGTAGCTGTAATGTACTACACAGGGGATAGAGAACTGTAGTAGTAACAGTACTACACAGGGGATAAAGAAATGTAGCTGTAATGTACTACACAGGGGATAGAGAACTGTAGTAGTAACAGTACTACACAGCGGATAAAGAAATGTAGCTGTAATGTACTGCACAGGGGATAGAGAACTGTAGTAGTAACAGTACTACACAGGGATAAAGAAATGTAGCTGTAATGTACTACACAGGTGATCGAGAACTGTAGTAGTAACAGTACTACACAGGGGATAAAGAAATGTAGCTGTGACATACTACACAGGCGATAGAGAATTGTAGTAGTAACAGTACTACACAGGGGATAAAGAAATGTAGCTGCAATGTACTACACAGGGGATAGAGAACTGTAGTAGTAACAGTACTACACAGGGGATAAAGAAATGTAGCTGTAATGTACTACATAGGGGATAGAGAACTGTAGTAGTAACAGTACTACACAGGGGATAAAGAAATGTAGCTGTAACATACTACACAGGGGATAGAGAACTCTAGTAGTAACAGTACTACACAAGGGATAAAGAAATGTAGCTGTAACATACTACACAGGGGATAGAGAACTGTAGTAGTAACAGTACTACCCAGGGGATAAGGAAATGTAGCTGTAATGTACTACACAAGGGATAGAGAACTGTAGTAGTAACAGTACTACACAGGGGACAAAGAAATATAGCTGTAACATACTACACAGGGGATAGAGAACTGTAGTAGTAACAGTACTACACAGGGGATAAAGAAATGTAGATGTAATTTACTACACAGGGGATAGAGAACTGTAGTTGTAGTAACACTACTACACAGGGGATAAAGAAATGTAGCTGTAATGTACTACACAGGGGATAGTGAACTGTAGTAGTAACAGTACTACACAGGGGATAAGGAAATGTAGCTGTAATGTACTACACAGGGGATAGAGAACTGTAGTAGTAACAGTACTACACAGAGGATAAAGAAATGTAGCTGTAATGTACTACACAGGGGATAGAGAACTGTAGTAGTAACAGTACTACACAGGGGATAAAGAAATGTAGCTGTAATGTACTGCACAGGGGATAGAGAACTGTAGTAGTAACAGTACTACACGGGGATAAAGAAATGTAGCTGTAATGTACTACACAGGGGAGCGAGAACTGTAGTAGTAAAAGTACTACACAGGGGATAAAGAAATGTAGCTGTAACATACTACACAGGTGATAGAGAATTGTAGTAGTAACAGTACTACACAGGGGATAAAGAAATGTAGCTGCAACGTACTACACAGGGGATAGAGAACTGTAGTAGTAACAGTACTACACAGGGGATAAAGAAATGTAGCTGTAATGTACTACATAGGGGATAGAGAACTGTAGTAGTAACAGTACTACACAGGGGATAAAGAAATGTAGCTGTAACATACTACACAGGGGATAGAGAACTCTAGTAGTAACAGTACTACACAAGGGCTAAAGAAATGTAGCTGTAACATACTACACAGGGGATAGAGAACTGTAGTAGTAACAGTACTACCCAGGGGATAAGGAAATGTAGCTGTAATGTACTACACAAGGGATAGAGAACTGTAGTAGTAACAGTACTACACAGGGGATAAAGAAATATAGCTGTAACATACTACACAGGGGATAGAGAACTGTAGTAGTAACAGTACTACACAGGGGATAAAGAAATGTAGCTGTAATTTACTACACAGGGGATAGAGAACTGTAGTTGTAGTAACAGTACTACACAGGGGATAAAGAAATGTAGCTGTAATGTACTACACAGGGGATAGTGAACTGTAGTAGCAACAGTACTACACAGGGGATAAGGAAATGTAGCTGTAATGTGCTACACAGGGGATAGAGAACTGTAGTAGTAACAGTACTACACAGGGGATAAAGAAATATAGTTGTAATGTACTACACAGGGGATAGAGAACTGTAGTAGTAACAGTACTATACAGGGGATAAAATAATGTAGCTGTAGTGTACTACACGGGATAGAGAACTGTAGTAGTAACAGTACTACACAGGGAATAAAGAAATGTAGCTGTAATGTACTACACAGGACATAGAAAAATGTAACAATAACGGTACTACACAAGGGATAGAGAACTGTAGTAGTAACGGTACTACACAGGGGATAAGGAAATGTAGCTGTAATGTACTATACAGGGGATAGAGAACTGTAGTAGTAACGGTACTACACAGGGGATAAAGGAATGTAGCTGTAATGTACTACACAGGGGATAGAGAATTGTAGTAGTAACAGTACTACACAAGGGATAAAGAAATGTAGCTGTAACATACTACACAGGGGATAGAGAACTGTAGTAGTAACAGTACTACACAGGGGATAAAGAAATGTAGCTGTAACATCCTACACAGAGGATAGAGAACTGTAGTAGTAACAGTACTACACAGGGGATAAAGAAATGTAGCTGTAATATACTACACAGGGGATAGAGAACTGTAGTAGTGACAGTACTACACAAGGGATAAAGAAATGTAGCTGTAACATATTACACAGAGGATAGAGAACTGTAGTAGTAACAGTACTACCCAGGGGCTAAAGAAATGTAGCTGTAACATACTACCCAGGGGATAGAGAACTGTATTAGTAACAGTACTACACAAGGGATAAAGAAATGTAGCTGTAACATACTACACAGGGGATAGAGAACTGTAGTAGTAACAGTACTACACAGGAGATAAGGAAATGTAGCTGTAATGTACTAAACAAGGGATAGAGAACTGTAGTAGTAACAGTACTACACAGGGGATAAGGAAATGTAGCTGTAATGTACTACACAGGGGATAGAGAACTGTAGTAGTAGCAGTACTACACAGGAGATAAAGAAATGTAGCTGTAATGTACTACACAGGGGATAGAGAACTGTAGTAGTAACAGTACTTCACAGGGGATAAAGAAATGTAGCTGTAATGTACTACACAGGGGATAGAGAACTGTAGTAGTAACAGTACTACACAGGGAATAAAGAAATGTTGCTGTATTGTACTACACAGGACATAGAAAAATGTAGCAGTAACGGTACTACACAAGGGATAGAGAACTGTAGTATTAACAGTACTACACAGGGGATAAGGAAATGTAGCTGTAATGTACTACACAGGGGATAGAGAACTGTAGTAGTAACAGTACTACACAGGGAATAAAGAAATGCAGCTATAACATACTACACAGGACATAGAAAAATGTAGCAGTAACGGTACTACACAGGGGGACAGAGAAATGTAGCAGTAATGGTATTACAGAGGACATAGAGAAATGTGGCAGTAATGGTACTACGCAAGGGGTAGAGAAATGTAGCAGTAACAGTGCTACACAGGACATAGAGAAATGTAGCAGTAACAGTACTACATATGACATAGAGAAATGTAGCAATAACAGCACTACACAGGACAGAGAAATGTAGCAGCAATAGTACTACACAGGTCAGAGAAATGTAGCAGTACTGGTACCACACAGGACAGAGAAATGTAGCAGTAATGGTACTACACAGGACATAGAGAAATGTAGCAGTAACAGTACTACACTGGACATAGAGAACGGTAGCAGTAACAGTACTACACAGGGCAGAGAAATGTAGTAGTAACAGTACTACTCATGACAAAAATATAGCAGTAATGGTATCACACAGGACAGAGAAATGTAGCAGTAACGGTACTACACAGAGGATAGAGAACTGTAGCAGTAATGGTGCTACACAGGACATAGAGAAATTTAGCAGTAACAGTACTACACAGGCCATAGAGAAATGTAGCAGTAACAGCACTACACAGGGCATAGAGAAATGTAGCAGTAAAAATACTACACAGGACATAGAGAAATGTAGCAGTAACAGTACTACACAGGACAGAAAGAAATGTAGCAGTAACTGTACTACACAGAACAGAGAAATGTAGCAGTAACAGTACTGCATGGGACATAGAGAAATGTAGCAGTTATGGTACTAGACAGGGGATAGAGAAATGTAACAGTAATGGTACTACACCGGACAGAGAAATGTAGCAGTAATAGTACTACACAAGACGTAGAGAAATGTAGCAGTAATGGTACCACACAGGACAGAAAAATGTAGCAGTAATGGTACTACACAGGACATAGAGAAATGTAGCAGTAACAGTACTACACAGGACATAGAGAACTGTAGCAGTCACAGTACTACACATGGCAGAGAAATGTAGCAGTCACAGTACTGCACAGGACAAAAAAATGTAGCAGTAATGGTATCACACAGGAGCAGAGATATGTAGCAGTAATGGTACTACACAGAGGATAGAGAACTGTAGCAGTAACAGTGCTACACAGGACATAGAGAAATGTAGCAGTAATGGTACTACACAGGACATAGAGAAATGTAGCAGTAACAGTACTACACAGGACATAGAGAAATGTAGCAGTAACAGTACCACACAGGGGATAGAGAAATGTAGCAGTAACAGTACTACACAGTACATAGAGAAATGTAGCAGAAACAGTACTACACATGGGGATAGAGAAATGTAGCAGTAACAGTGCTACAGAGGAGATAGAGAAATGTAGCAGTACTGGTACCACACAGGACAGAGAAATGTAGCAGTAACAGTACTACACAGGGGATAGAGAAATGTATCAGTAACAGTACTACACAGGACATAGAGAAATGTAGCAGTAATGGTACTAAACAGGACATAGAGAAATGTAGCAGTAATGGTATCACACAGGACAGAGAAATGTAGCAGTAATGGTACTACACAGAGGATAGAGAACTGTAGCAGTAATGGTGCTACACAGGACATAGAGAAATGTAGCAGTAACAGTACTACACAGGGGATAGAGAAATGTAGCAGTAAAGTACTACACAGGACATAGAGAAATGTAGCAGTAACAGTACTACACAGGACAGAAAGAAATGTAGCAGTAACGGTACTACACAGGACAGAGAAATGTAGCAGTAACAGTACTACACGGGACATAGAGGACTGTAGCAGTAACAGTACTACACATGGCAGAGAAATGTAGCAGTAACAGTACTACACAGGACAAAAAATGTAGCAGTAATGGTATCACATAGGAGTAGAGAAATGTAGCAGTAATGGTACTACACAGAGGATAGAGAACTGTAGCAGTAACAGTGCTACATAGGACATAGAGAAATGTAGCTGTAAAGTACTACACAGGACATAGAAAAATGTAGCAGTAACGGTACTACACAGGGGGACAGAGAAATGTAGCAGTAACGGTATTACAGAGGACATTGAGAAATGTGGCAGTAATGGTACTACGCAAGGGATAGAGAAATGTAGCAGTAACAGTACTACACAGGACATAGAGAAATGTAGCAGTAACAGTACTACATATGACATAGAGAAATGTAGCAATAACAGCACTACACAGGACAGAGAAATGTAGCAGCAACAGTACTACACAGGACAGAGAAATGTAGCAGTAATGGTACCACACAGGACAGAGACATGTAGCAGTAATGGTACTACACAGGACAAAGAGAAATGTAGCAGTAACAGTACTACACAGGACATAGAGAACGGTAGCAGTAACAGTACTACACAGGGCAGAGAAATGTAACAGTAACAGTACTACTCATGACAAAAAATATAGCAGTAATGGTATCACACAGGACAGAGAAATGTAGCAGTAATGGTACTACACAGAGGATAGAGAACTGTAGCAGTAATTGTGCTACACAGGACATAGAGAAATGTAGCAGTAACAGTACCACACAGGGGATAGAGAAATGTAGCAGTAACTGTACTACACAGTACATAGAGAAATGTAGAAGAAACAGTACTACACATGGGGATAGAAAAATGTAGCAGTAACAGTGCTACAGAGGAGATAGAGAAATGTAGCAGTACTGGTACCACACAGGACAGAGAAATGTAGCAGTAACAGTACTACACAGGGGATAGAGAAATGTATCAGTAACAGTACTACACAGGACATAGAGAAATGTAGCAGTAATGGTACTAAACAGGACATAGAGAAATGTAGCAGTAATGGTATCACACAGGACAGAGAAATGTAGCAGTAATGGTACTACACAGAGGATAGAGAACTGTAGCAGTAATGGTGCTACACAGGACATAGAGAAATGTAGCAGTAACAGTACTACACAGGGGATAGAGAAATGTAGCAGTAAAGTACTACACAGGACATAGAGAAATGTAGCAGTAACAGTACTACACAGGACAGAAAGAAATGTAGCAGTAACGGTACTACACAGGACAGAGAAATGTAGCAGTAACAGTACTACACAGGACATAGAGGACTGTAGCAGTAACAGTACTACACATGGCAGAGAAATGTAGCAGTAACAGTACTACACAGGTCAAAAAAAATGTAGCAGTAATGGTATCACACAGGAGTAGAGAAATGTAGCAGTAATGGTACTACACAGAGGATAGAGAACTGTAGCAGTAACAGTACTACATAGGACATAGAGAAATGTAGCTGTAAAGTACTACACAGGACATAGAAAAATGTAGCAGTAACGGTACTACACAGGGGGACAGAGAAATGTAGCAGTAACGGTATTACAGAGGACATTGAGAAATGTGGCAGTAATGGTACTACGCAAGGGATAGAGAAATGTAGCAGTAACAGTACTACACAGGACATAGAGAAATGTAGCAGTAACAGTACTACATATGACATAGAGAAATGTAGCAATAACAGCACTACACAGGACAGAGAAATGTAGCAGCAACAGTACTACACAGGACAGAGAAATGTAGCAGTAATGGTACCACACAGGACAGAGACATGTAGCAGTAATGGTACTACACAGGACAAAGAGAAATGTAGCAGTAACAGTACTACACAGGACATAGAGAATGGTAGCAGTAACAGTACTACACAGGGCAGAGAAATGTAACAGTAACAGTACTACTCATGACAAAAAATATAGCAGTAATGGTATCACACAGGACAGAGAAATGTAGCAGTAATGGTACTACACAGAGGATAGAGAACTGCAGCAGTAATTGTGCTACACAGGACATAGAGAAATGTAGCAGTAACAGTACCACACAGGGGATAGAGAAATGTAGCAGTAACAGTACTACACAGTACATAGAGAAATGTAGCAGAAACAGTACTACACATGAGGATAGAGAAATGTAGCAGTAACAGTGCTACAGAGGAGATAGAGAAATGTAGCAGTACTGGTACCACACAGGACAGAGAAATGTAGTAGTAACAGTACTACACAGGGGATAGAGAAATGTAGCAGTAACAGTACTACACAGGACATAGAGAAATGTAGCAGTAATGGTACTAAACAGGACATAGAGAAATGTAGCAGTAATGGTATCACACAGGACAGAGAAATGTAGCAGTAATGGTACTACACAGAGGATAGAGAACTGTAGCAGTAATGGTGCTACACAGGACATAGAGAAATGTAGCAGTAACAGTACTACACAGGGATAGAGAAATGTAGCAGTAACAGTACTACACAGGACATAGAGAAATGTAGCAGTAACAGTACTACACAGGACAGAAAGAAATGTAGCAGTAACGGTACTACACAGGACAGAGAAATGTAGCAGTAACAGTACTACACAGGACATAGAGAAATGTAGCAGTAACAGTACTACACAGGACATAGAGAAATGTAGCAGTAATGGTACTAAACAGGACATAGAGAAATGTAGCAGTAATGGTATCACACAGGACAGAGAAATGTAGCAGCAATGGTACTACACAGAGGATAGAGAACTGTAGCAGTAATGGTGCTACGCAGAACATAGAGAAATTTAGCAGTAATGGTACTACACAGGACATAGAGAAATGTAGCAGTAACAGTACTACACAGGACAGAGAAATGTAGCAGTAACAGTAATACATGGGACATAGAGAAATGTAGCAGTTATGGTACTAGACAGGGGATAGAGAAATGTAGCAGTAATAGTACTACACAGGGGATAGAGAAATGTAGCAGTAACAGTATTACACAGGACATAGAGAAATGTAGCAGTAACAGTACTACACAGGACAAAAAAATGTAGCAGTAATGGTATCACACAGGAGTAGAGAAATGTAGCAGTAATGGTACTACACAAAGGATAGAGAACTGTAGCAGTAACAGTGCTACATAGGACATAGAGAAATATAGCAGTAAAGGTACTACACAGGACATAGAGAAATGTAGCAGTAGCAGTACTACACAGGACATAGAGAAATGTATCAGTAACGGTACTACACAGGGGATAGAGAAATGTAGCAGTAACAGTGCTACACAGGAGATAGAGAAATGTAGCAGTAATGGTACTACACGGGACAGATAAATGTAGCAGCAACAGTACTACACAGGGGATAGAGAAATGTAGCAGTAACAGTACTACACAGGACATAGAGAAATGTAGCAGTAATGGTACTACACAGGGGATACAGAAATGTTGCAGTAATGGTACTAAACAGGACACAGAGAAATGTAGCAGTAACAGTACTGCACAGGGGATAGAGAAATGTAGCAGTAACAGTGCTACACAGGAGATAAAGAAATGTAGCATTAATGGTACTACACAGGACAGGGAAATGTAGCAGTAACAGTACTACACAGGGGACAGAGAAATGTAGCAGTAACAGTACTACACAGGATATAGAGAAATGTAGCAGTAATGGTACTACACAGGGGATACAGAAATGTTGCAGTAATGATACTAAACAGGACATAGAGAAATGTAGCAGTAACAGTACTGCACAGGGGATAGAGAAATGTAGCAGTAACAGTGCTACACAGGAGATAGCGAAATGTAGCAGTAATGGTACTACCCAGGGGATAGAGAAATTTAGCATTAATGGTACTACACAGGGGATAGAGAAATGTAGCATTAACAGTACTACACAGGGGATAGAGAAATGTAGCAGTAATGGTACTACACAGGAATAAAAATTAAAACTAGACTCAAATAAAAATAAAATAACAATGATAAATCTAGATAAGTCACGTTTCACTAAGGCTGCTGTTTGATTTTGGAAGGCATGCTAAATGCGTTCAACAGTGATAGTTAAGAAGCAGTTATATTCCTGACAGTTAAACAAGTTGTTAGTGATATGCACAACAGTCATGCTTCAGGAAGTGAAAATGTTAACACAAACATTTATCCAGTAATCTATTGCATGTCGTTTAAAGTATAGCATCACAGCAAGAGGTCCACTCAGGACAAAACACTTTACAGGGGCATAGAGTATGCAGTAGTCGGTCTGGAAATGTCACACTGACAGGTCCAGTTTCCTAGGTCATTGGCAAAATGGAGATTAATGTTAAACAAAGAAGGATAAGATGGATCTATATGAGTTCATAGGTTCATAGGTAGATACTAGGCTATCTGCCCTAGGGCATTTATAAGCCTAGCCAGAGTGTATTTGGCTTCCACCGCCCTATTAGATTAGCATACTGTGCCTCTGTAAAGTAGGTCACAGAAGGTACCCTTTTAAGATTAGTTTACTGTGCCTCTGTCTAGCAGGGACACAGGAGAGATCCCGGGGGTGAATTTGAGATTTCCCATCCACTCGTCCAAATTTCGCTTGAAGAGGGTCAGCAAGGGGCTATGTCTAACATGAATTGGGATTCTATTCTAGAGTGAGGGGAGCCTCTGGGAAATGAATCTGTCACTCCAGCATGTCCTATTTATTTTTGTGCTGAGGTTTAGGTCCCTGGAGCACGTAGCTCTAAGGGACCTAGATTTCTAGAGGTGGAGCATGTCCATTAATTCTGGGTTTGACATGGCTTTGTACGTCAGGCATAGATTGCTTCTGAGTAGGCGGTAAGCAACTGAGTAGAGCTGGAGTTTCTTTAGTCGAGCTGCATAGGACATCTGTTTGTAGCCCATGATCCTCTTGGTGAGGTACCTTTGGAGTCTCTCCAGTTGCTGCAGGTGTCGGGTAAGGTACATCCCAAAAGGGGCATTGTATTCAATTATGGGCCTGATGAGTGACGAGTAGAGGGGCACAATGACCTCTCTTGATCTAGATGCGAACCCTTTCGTGATAAGGTGGGCTATATAGAAGGTCTTTCTAACCACTTTGGCAACGTGATTATCAAAGGAGAGATTACTGTCTACGTTGGTCCCCAAATCTCTAATTATTTCTTCCGTACATAATGGATTACCACCTATGTGGTAATTTGTGGGAACCTTGTTTTTCTCAAAGGGGATGACTATGCACTTTTAGCATTTAGCTTGAGGCTGTGGCTCTGGCACCAAGCATCCGTCTCTGTGAGACCCTTTTGGAGGATGCTTGTGTCAGCTGGAGATTTGATTATGGCCCCCAGTTTGCAGTCATCTGTGAACCTTGTCAGCCATAATCCCCCCGTGTTAGCCTGAACCTCAGAGAAGTATATACCAAACAAGAGAGGTCCCATAACTGAGCCCTGTGGGACACCACTTGTAACTGGTTTGTCTTCAGACATGGCACCTGTGATTCTGACCATGTGGGTTCTATCTCTGAGCCAGTTTGCAACCCATCTTGTGATATAGGTGTTGATATTTAAGCTGGTAAGCTTATTTATGATGCCCGAGTGGGGTATTGTGTCGAAGGCTTTTGCGAGGTCCAGGTAGGCTGTGTGGACTACCTTGCCCTCATCTATGGCTTTGGTAACTGTTTAAAAGAAATCAACTAGGTTTAAGAGGCAAGATCTGCCCTTAGCAAAGCCGAATTGGGTAGGGTTCAGTGTCTGGAGGCTCCCAATGTCTTTGTTTATGAGTTCCATGATAATACGCTCCATAGCTTTACAGACCAGACTAGTCAGGCTTATGGGGCAATAGTTTCCGGGGTCCGTTGTGGCACCACCTTTGTGGAGTGGGACCACTGTAGCTGTACGCCATTCTTTGGGTACATATCCTGTAGTAAGGCTAAGTTTGAACAGTGACTTAATGTGAGGGTTCAGTTCTTCTTGGAGCTCGTGTAAGACACAGCCTGGGACACTGTCTGGTCCCATAGATGCTGTGTTTTTTGCTTTGGAGAGGGCAGCTTTCACCTGTGCATCTGTGAAATCTGGGAGGTTACATTCAGTTGGGATAGTCATTTGCTCCTTTGGGGGGGAAGGGGGGGGGTTTGCGCTGAATCTGCCAGGATGTTGGCTATGTCTGTTGGTTTGGTATATTTTGTACCATTATGCAACAATTCAGAGCATATCTGGGAGTTTCCGCCC
>NC_056744.1:1835968834-1836076334 GCF_019279795.1 Protopterus annectens
AGCTACAACTCCTGACACTGAAAGAACACTTATACATTTAATACAGCTAGTAAAATATACAACTCTTAAAACGTACATTTTTACTGTCTTGCCAGAATTTGTTATATTTCTGTTTTATTAGTTAAGTGGCACATATTCCTTGGTAATGACTGACATTTGCAGCACTAGTTACAAACTGAGCCTTCCTATCATTTAAACACTTCATATTTGGTGTGTCCTAAGTCTGCCCTCAGATCAGATGGTTTAGTGTTGGCCACATTGTTAAATATACATTATAAGGAGATAAGGCTAAGTGGTGGCTCATGTAGACAAAAGTAGAGTTGACTCAACTTGCCTTAGATCAAGTGGTCTGAAGTCCCAGCAAAAACATTTAAGGAACTTATTCACACTTTAACTATAAATGATAAACTTGACTATTTTCTCTAAAGGTCAAACAGCAATTAATTGTAGTTTCTTGTCCAGTACTGAGTAATGTAATCTGGAAGGTTACAGATGTGGACTTAAGGGCCATAAGGAACCACAACATTTTCTTTAAGTATCAGTTAAAGATTACATACTAAAATGCTTCCATTTTATGTAGAGGCTGGGGAAAGCATTAAGCATTCTGAGCTCTAAGGGAGGTCATTAGGGTGTACACTTACCCATTTAGGCCACCTATGACCCATCACTGGCAGTTTCTATCAGCAGCAGTTTACGCTGCTCTGTCTTTGTTTTGCGAGTGACATTAATTGCTCTAAGAAGGAGGTCTCGTGCTGAGGGAAAGGAGGTAGAAGCCTTAGTAAGGAGTAAGGCAGGATGGTGAGCTGTGAAATCAGTGCAAGATGGCAGATATTTTTCTTTTCCTCTTATTTCATGACTTTCCACATTTGTGACTAATTTACATTTATACTTCTTAAATGGTTCAATTGATTTCCCATATTCATTGCAATATTTCTGCACTGTGTTTGTAGCTATATTCCTTGTTTTATCATCAACAAGACAGTATGCATTTCTTTTTGTTCCCACAGCAAAAATACCAGTGATAGGTGAATTTGGAATCAATGCTATACCTTGTTTAACAAAATTTGAATATATACATACATAGATAAATTAATAAATACATATATGCTGTGTATGGGCTACGGGATGTCTGTAGATGAAAATATTGGCTATCATTTGGTCATTATTCTGACTTTGTATGACTAATGTAAATATTGTGAAGTAAGTCAGAATTTCTCACTGTAACTACTGTTTCTATGAGTCAAAACTGAAATATATTTACTATGGCCATTATTTCATTGCATACTCATATGCCTGACACTATATGCATAAAGTGTTTACAACTACCAGGTTGTGGTAGGGATTTGACTGTGGATAAAATAAACTTTCCATCTTGCTGTCTGTTCATTTTAAACAAACTTTAAGCTAGCTTTGCAGCACTGTTGTGCATTTTTGTTACTGTAGTGACTGGTGTGAAACAAACCTGAAATATATTCATGTGGTCATTATTTTATCACAATCAAGAATCTCAGGGGTACTTAAAGATGTGGCTATTACTGCTGGTCGAGGGTAGTCTGAAAATGAAAGTAATTTGCTGCCTTTTCATCTGTTCTTTAAAAAAAACTTTGATCTGGCTTGGCAGGACTAGTGTGCATCAGTGTAAAGCAAACGTGGGATATGCATATGAACATTTTAATGTGACCATTATTATGCTTAATATTTTGTTTTTTACCACAGTCAGATCTGAGGTATATATATATATATATATATATATATATATATATATATATATATATATATATATATATATAGTCAACAATGTCGCTATAGTTAATGAGTATGAGGCTCTCTGTGAATAGATGAAAATAACTGACACTGCTGTCATTATCAATTTAAATGTTCATTAGTTTGAATTTACAGGTTTAGTGTATATCTGTGTAAAGCTAGATGAAATACTTTACTGTGGCTATTTTTTATCACAATCACGGTTGTGAGGTATACAGATAATGAAATAGCTTGTAATTGATAAGTATGGACACAAACAGTTTGGAAATGCTGCAGTAGATAAGTATATATTTAAAACAATTAGGAACATGAAGCCAAATGAACACATGCATTTGTGTATGAGCCTAACAACAAATATAACCATGTATGTGGGCAGCTAATAGCTTCAAAATGCCCAAGGTCAAGTTATAGTTAAACTGTCACTGCATGGCTGCAAGTTTTGTTATAAATAACATTAAAAAGTTTCATTCATAAAGGACATATTGGAGAGGATTAATAGGACTGATTATAATCATACAAGGAAAATGACGACAAAATGTGGAAGGTGCCCTTACTGCAGTAAGATCAATTTGGGTGATAGCTTTTTAGTGAATGATGTGAAATGTAATCTGACCTGCAAGTTTAACTATGATTCAAAACATGTAGTTTATTTAGCATCATGTCAGGACTGTCCCTGTTTTTATGTGGGTAAAATTGAATGCAGATTTAGAGACAAGATATACGAGCATGAATACAACACCAGGAAAAGAGGGACTGTAATGCCTTTGCTAGGCATGTTATAGAATTTACAAGCCACATGTTTAAGTATATAGCCATAAATGGAATTAATTCAAACCCTAGAGGTGGTTCGTGAGGTCTATGTTTAGAGAAAAATAACTATTATTGCAATTAAAATTGAATGCTTGTATATAGCCAGGCTTGAACGAATACTGTTCTATATATTGTTTACTAAGGTTAAGAGCACTTGATAGATAGAATGTGAATTGTAGTATGTTTTATACATTTAATAGCTTATATATTGTAGTAGTTATATTTGTATCTTTTATTCATGCGTAAATTTAATTGTTTTCCAAGTGTATTTATAGAAAAGAAGCTTACAATCATATATTTTTTATGAATGAAGCTTTTTTATGTTATTTATGGCAGTTAGAAGGGTAAACCACTATTTATTTATTATTTCCTTATTTATTTATTTATGTAATTGAACAGAGATGATGGCTGGATAATTAACAACAAGCACTAGATATTTAAAATGAACATGAAATCAGGAAGTTTATCTGATGAAGTCCATTTGTTATTTGACCTTTGGACAAAAGCGCTTATCAGTCGAATCAGTCATTTTACAATAAAAGTTTTTTGTTTTTAGCCTGTAAAGTTTCTGTTTGGTCATCTTTGTGGTTTTGTATTGAGTTAGTTTATTGTTGTTTGGTCATCTTTGTGGTTTTGTATTGAGTTAGTCTATTGTTGTTTGGTCATCTTTGTGGTGTTGTATTAAGTTAGTCTAGTGTGTTTGCCTTTTATGAAAAACGAATATGTCATCTAGCCCTATTGATTGTTTTCAGCTAGATGGGGATGTAAGGGAGGTAGTGAAAGTCTTTATTTTCCTGGGATCTGCAGATGGTGATTGCAGCCATAAAATAAAAAAAATATATATATTGTTTTTGTAGGAAAATTAAAGTAAATCTGGATAAACAGTTAAAGAGAACAGACATTGCATTATCAAGAGAGGTTTGTATAGTTAAAGCTATGGTTTTCCAAATAAAAACGTGGTTGTGAAAGTTGGACTATAACTAGGGTTATACACTGAGAAATCAATGCTTCTGAACTGTGTTGCTGGAGAAACTTTTGAGAATTGTACGGACTGCAAGATCAAATCAGTCAATACCTAAGAAAATAAACCCAGGCTATTCACTGACAGACATGATAGTAAGACGAAAAACTCATAGAGTTTGGCCAGATGTTACAAAGACAGGATTCACTAAAGGATACCGTAATACTGGGAAAGATCAAAGGCAAGAATGAATGGGGTGGCAGCGACTATGATGGACAGGCAGCACTTAGACTGAATAGTGAATATGAATTTGCAAGAACGTAAAGAAGCAGCTTTTGATTCCAGGCCTGGCATGATAAAGTCCTTGAGGTCAGGAAGTGTCCAGTCTGGCCAGTGGCTTAAGAATAGCAATGACAACAGCAGCAGGAAGGGGGACGGTTTGTCAAATAAAAGAATGAATTGTTTTCCACGAGCCTCACCCTTCCATAGCTGGTGACAGAGATGTCTGGAGCATGCCATACCAAGACAGCACTTCTGTAAACAGTATAACATCAAATCAGAAAAATCAAGCAGAACAAAATTAAAAACAAAAACAAACAAAAAGCGGGAGTAACTTATATTACTGAAAGTGAGTAAAAGGATGTTTTACTGTCCCACCTCAGACATTAAAACAGATTCCTATAATTTACCATCTCCAGGTGCTGTGTGTACCAGAAACCAGACTATAACAGTTTTCTCAGTTTTGTTAACCAGATAAACCCAAATGACTAAGGTGCCGCTTTTTCAAGAGTAACCCTGGAACAGTGTATTTCTAAGTGGCTTTCTTTGTTATATAGTTTAAAAGATGGGACTAAAGGAATCAAACCCTAGATTGCAAGATGGAGCTCATTAGCAGCTCATAACCTTAACTGCTTTTGCAAAAGTTCTAACTTAGGCAATACAGGATATCCATAAATAAAAAAATATCCATTCTGTTTCACCCACCTTTCTTCTTTAGTATTCTCATGTGCTTCTTTCTACGGCGTAATTCAACCTTGTTTACATAGAAAAAGTAGCTACAGCTGAGAGCAGACCAACCACACAGAAACACAAATGGCACAGAAAGAAAAGATAAACATCAAATTGTCAATATCAGCAAAGAAAGAACTTTGGTCTTTGAATTCAGGGATTAGGTAATGCTTAAGTAAACAAACTGAGGTGGTATTAGAGAGAAAAGAAAGTATAAAAGTCATAGACAGCTACAAATCCTAGGAAGAGAAACAAGAATTTCCTGCTTGACTTGAAGGTAAGAGCACTGAATGCATTGATTTGTGTCTGTCTTTCTCCTCCATTCCCTGATAGCTTTTTCTTTAGTAATGTTTGAAGAACTGCCATTTATATATTGTTTGTGATGGTATATTGTATTCTGACATACATACTGCTGAGTGAGAACCCTGCAGTAATGTGGTTTTGACAAAAGTGTGGTTATCCGAGGGAAGAACTGCTCAAAGAGCCTAGATGGAGGGGTGATAAGCTGGGGACAGGGCTGTCATTAAAAACACAGTAAATTGTTTTGTAAAGCATGCCACCAGGGGAAATTAAGTAAAAGCAACTGTTGGGGACAGGGGTGTCACTAGAAACACAGCAAATTGTTCTGTAAAGCATGTCACTAGAGCAAATGAAGTAAAAGTGACTGTGGTTCTCAGAAAAAAAATGGCAGTGAAATTAAAAGATAAAACGGTGTAAGAAACATCTCTGTGTGGAAGACTTTCAGTCCATGTATCTCTAGTTAATCACTGTATATTCATCAGATCAGATAAAGGTAGTAGAAGTAATGAACTTAAACTCATCAAGTCAAAAAAAAAAAAAAATATATATATATATATATATATATATATATATATATAAAATTTGAAATATTGTGCAGAATTATTAAGTATTCGAAAGTAATCCAAGCAAGGCAAGCAGTCTGTTTCCAGTTGAAAATCCTTTATTAAGTACACAGGCAAGTGATCCAAGTAAAACAAAAATAGAGTAATAATTTCCTCACAAGCTTTCTAAATATATATATATATACTTTTTATCAGGCAAGGGAGTGGTTTATTGTGCTGTAAAACAAAGTGTTATTGGTACACATGTTAAATTCATATCCCTTCCCCCATCAGTGTGACATTCGAGCTAGTCCTGCCCTACCTAGTAGCTGTCATAATAATATTATAACCCTTATGTACTTTAAATAAAATTATATAATGATGTGGTACCTCTTATTTAACCAAATTATTAAGTCTGTGATTTTATCCAAGACAGTATACTACATGGCTGGAAATATATCAACCTTAGTTCATTTGGCAATCAAAAAAATATATATAAATATATACATATACATTTTGCATGAATAAAATCCATTGTAAAAATAATGTTCTATTTTCATAACCTATTGTTAACAAAGATTGTTTTCATCCTTCTAGACTTCAGTTCTGTGTACAAGAACCTTAAAAACTATCTATAAAAATATTATTGCATAATTAGTTAGTATTGTTATTACACGTCATTTAGAATAAAGTGGGAAAAAGAGCAAGAAAAAGAAACAATGTATGATGATGGAAACAAAATATCCACTTAAATTGAAACTGATATAACATGGTATTTAAAACCAGCTGGAAGAAGAAAATAAAACAAAATAAATTAAAATTAGTCATGTAAACAATGTGGCAGTTTTCTAAAAGATAAAGGCAATTTTCAGGAAACATATCTAGCAATAAAGGTGATCGGAAGAGCAAAAGACAAAACTGTGAGAAAGTTAGCAAAGCATATTAAGGAAAGAAAAAGACATATGTGTGAGTTGTTTGGAGACAAATTAAAACAAAATATAACGGGGTAAAGAAAAAAGGGCGGGAAGAGGATTGCAGTACAAAGGAAGGGATACTGACTAAAGTGTTTCTATTTGCCGTTTACAGAAAGTCAGGAGGGAGCGAGAGCTGAATGAAACAAAAAGTTGTTTACAGGTTCAAACTATCCATTTCACACATGTTAAGGCTCTAAAAAGTCTTAAAAACTAAAGGTGGATACCTAATCAGGCATTACGGATCCCAGGTTTCTAACACAAGTATAAGTGGATTTTTTGGGATGCAGATATTATTCAGTTCACAAATGCAGGAACAAGGCACAGATGAGAAGCCTGCACGTGTTAGCTTGACCTGTGTCACAGGAGAAATGATGGCGTTATTACTGAATGGATAGTTTGTTTAAACCTCATAGTTGAGCTAAGGAGTAATGTAGGAGGTGGTGTGCATTCTAGGCGGGGAAGTCACGTTGGAAAAAATGTGATGCAATTCTTTAACTGGATGACCACAGCACAAAGTCAGTAATTAGCTGTGAAAGGAGAATTCTGCTTAAATAACATGGCACAGAGGCATCCAGACCGAGTCCACAATAAAAAAGATTTATATAAGTAGGTGTAGTTTACCCATCGTACTGGAATCATTGCTATTGTATTACTGTCTAAATGATACTAAAGCAGGACAGAGGAAGTGAATCCATCTTTAGAGATGTTACAGAAATCTATGGCAGGGTGGAAATATTACGTAAGAAGAACTGATAGCAATGGACGTGGTGAAGTTGGAAGGATAGTCCAAAATATAACAGAAAGGATATGAGTAAATGTGTACACTGTGGAGGGATGATGAAATAAAACTCACAAAATGTTTAAACAACGAGACAGGAAGAATTATGTAAATCTAAAAACGAGTATGAGAACAGCCAGCAGAGACATTAAAGAAAGCAGGGAGACTAAAACACAATATAAGAGATGTTATATGGAGCACAGGTGGCCATAGCCCTGGACAGGCAGTTCTTACAACCCAAGATAGTTTTCTTTCTTTTTTATTTACTCTTTGTTGACCAGGCCTGACCCCCTACACTAGTGTCCTCTTTTTAGGATAGACTCAAGATGGTACTCAAACTGACTAGGGGAACGTTGGTCAGAGTACTAGCTGGGTCATTCATTTTTTTCTCCATAACTGCTGCAGGATCCTTTACATCCACCACAGTTACCGCACACTCAGACAGATGAGACCTTGATTTACCATCTGATCTGTGGGATGGTACACTCATGCAACCCCCCCCCCCCCCACACACACACACACGTGCTGCACTGCCATGTCAGCACTGGGAAATTAATCCAAGTAGCTGGTGTGGGAACAGTATGCACTGGGTTCCATTCCTGGAGGTGGCAGCAATAGAAAAATGTAGGAGGTAATCCTCACAGATGCTCTAGTGTATACAGTGGGAGTCACTGACACACGGTTTTCAAGTGCTTAATACAGGAACACGAGAGAAAATTTAAAGTAGCTCAAGAAAATCCCTAATGAATAATCAGGCGGTATATCTAACACAAAGGATCTGTATGAAGGAAGAGTTACAGTCTGAATATAAAGAGACTTAATGACATAATGTGAAGAAGCACTTTTTAAAAAAGAGGGTTCTGGTTATCCCATATATTTTCCTGTTAAGGAAGTTGTGGGGTCAGAAGTTGCATGGTTCTGTGCAGGTACGTGTGTGTGTCTGTTTCCCATCATTACCCCATCCTCCCCTTAGTATGGCAGAGTGCAGTATATCATATGCAATAATAGTGTATGTAAACCCTTCTCAGTTAACTCTGGAGACCCACAATTGTCAGAACTATGATGTCATCTGATGTCTGTATTCTGAATATGTGGGCATGTTTTAAGGAACTGCACCGCACTCACTCAGTGAACAGCTGAGTCAGCCCTTCTCTGCGGAACTGGGAATCTTAAGGGGCTAAACTCAGATATTTTATATATATATATATATATATATATATATATATATATATATATATATATATATATATATATATATATATATATATATATATATATATGTATGATGTTGGCTTTAGAATATATAATTAGCAAGGGGGTGGGGGTGTAGGGGGACATCCCCCTGCAAAACACTATGGTTTCTTTGTTTTATTTTTAAGGTTTCCATGCACCAAAATTAATTCTTGATGCATGCGTAGTGATCTGCAATATGCATAATGCCGATCAATTTGATTTGACATTATGCATGTTGACAAATGTAGTGTTCAGCTAATTTTAGTAGATATATATACAGTGAGGTATGGAAAAAATCCCCAGCAAAGTGCATAGCAGTCTTGCATTAAGAACAATCCCACTGTGCCTAAGGGTCTAACCTTATGATCCACGATAAAAGATTATTACAACCAACTACATTCATGCAGTTAAAACCAGATCATCTAGTCATCGATCACATAGAGGGAATACACTGCTCTGTACCTATGTGGTAAAGTTGTGTTATGAAGGATGTGAAGTTGTCCCATCTTGCCTTCGTTCATGCTGTTTGGGTTCGGAGCCAATCCTCGGTTCCGACTCGGCCTACTTCTATAGCTCGAGAGCTATTTACTGGCTTGAGGCTAACCCTTATCCCAAAATGCCCAGTGTCAGCTACCCAGATCTCATTTGCTGCTTCAGCTGCGAGGTTGCTTTGTTACTGGCTCAGGCTTAGTATAGTTTTTTTCTGTGATTATAATTGTTGTTTATTCTTCAATTTTGTCAAGTTTTTGTCTAGATATAGTTCTTTATCCCTTATCGCCTTTCTTGTGTGTGTTGTAGCTTTGTTGGCCG
Source organism: Protopterus annectens (assembly GCF_019279795.1). Lineage (NCBI taxonomy): Eukaryota > Metazoa > Chordata > Ceratodontiformes > Protopteridae > Protopterus > Protopterus annectens. Next base: position 1,835,978,015 of record NC_056744.1, read on the forward strand.
TCTCTCCATATCTCACAGACTTTCTGTTTCCCCTGAACTCATTTAAATTAGAGAGCCACCCCCCCCCTTAGGACAGCTGTTTAAATTAGAGGCTCTCCTTTCTGTTCCTTAACTGTAAAAAAAAAAAAAAAAAATGTTTAAACTGTTTTTTAGTATAGTGGTGTAACATGTCTAAAGAAGCCAAAGTTTCTGGCTTCAAGAAGCGTGACTCATGCTGTCAGAAAATGTCTCTGACAGATGGGCACACTAGCTGTGTTTATTGTTTAGGGGCTGTGCACCAGCAGGACTCCTGCTGTGTCATGCATTTAGTCCAGGGGTCCTGCAGGAGCGCAAAAACAAATTAATCCTTTGAGGATTATTGAAACCACAGGATTCCCCAGCTAAAGGTTCTCAGCCAGTGAAATCCTCTAAGTCTGTCAAGCCGTCGGCTCCATCCTCAGAACCGACTCCTGGGCTTGAAGAACCAAGTTTGTCGGTGCCGACTACCATCGACAAGTCATGTCCTCCCTCGGCTCCAACTGCCACCTTGGATCTTTCTCAGAGCCACAAGCGAGCAAGATGTCCTTCATTGGAGCTGATCCGCTCGGTGCCACAGTCACTCTTATTAGGAAGTGAATGCAGTCATCGCTCTTCATCCCACTCCTCTCGATCCTCTAGGTTATTGGACCAGGACATGGAGAAAGTAGTCAGCAGGTTGCTTAAAGCACAGGTCCTTGCGAAATTACTTTCCAGCCCACCTCAGCAGGTGGTGACTCCATCCGCCTCCATCTCCATTCCTCCTCCATCTCCATTCCGCCTCCATCTCCATTCTGCCTCCATCTCCATTCCGCCTCCATCTCCATTCCTCCTCCGACTACACTTAGTTCAGAGCTGGAGACCATGGATGCCCTGATAGTAGAACCAACCGTGCCGATCACCTCTTCTTCGGTTCTGACATCAGCTCCAGTCACCTCAATTGTTCCAACCATCGAGGGATCTGGGTGCCGAAGCTCTCTCATTGGCTCCGAGGGGGGAAGTGGCATCGGTCCCTTGTCTGACTCTGCTCTCCCTCTCAGAGCTTTGGCGCAGGTGAGCTTGGCTCCCACAATGGCCTTGGAGTCATCGCCCTCGACGTGGAGAAGGACTCCCGTCTCTTCGGAGCCGGAGCTTTCTTTGCCTCGGGATCATGATGCCTTCTAAGTCATGGAGAGTGTGCTGTCCCCAGAAGCAGCCCTACTATCAGCCCTATCAGCTCCTTCTCTTGTGGTGCCTGTGCCAACCTCTGCTCCTCCTCCTGCCCAGAAGTGTAGGGAACCTATGCCCCAGGTTGGGTGACCTCTCTTCTTCAGAGGCCTCCTTTGATCTTTCAGAGGTGCCTCCTCAGAAGAAGAAGTGTAAGAGGAAGCACCTAGACTCCCCTGAGTCTATCACCTCAGATACAGACCTGGATGAATCAGAAGGTCCTCCAGGTCCCCCTCTGAAAATGTTTCCTTTTCGGACATCCTTGAAATGCTTAGGCAGAGGGGTGGCTAGTCTTCCCTAGCCCCTACTGAGGATGAGTCTGTATACCTGGAGGCTTGTGGTTCCCAACCCTCCACCTCCTGTGTGTCTCCACCTTTTGATCCACTCATGTCTGTAGTGGCTTGAAAGGCTTGGTCAGCTCTGGATTCTGTGGAACCTACTCCGTGGAGACCAAATAAGTTCATAACAGCCCCCCAGGACAAACAATTTCTATCTAAAGGTGTGCCAGTTGATGTCACCAAGAAAGAGTTAGAAGAAACTTCTTTGTCTGTCCATCCACCAAACAGTCTAGGATGATGGACAGATATGGAAAGCAAATGTTTTCCTCAGTGACCTTTTCAATGAGGTCCCTGAATTATCTCTTGGATAGCTTGGAGATACCCTACAAAATCCTACAGCTGAAGGAGCATCAGCCAAAATAGCTTCCCAGCTTGCGACTCTTAATTCAGTAGTCAACTCCTCCATGAGGCTGATTTCCTATGATGCCAATGGAGTGAGCAGAGCCGCAGGTACAGGAGTGGCTCTCAGGAGACATGCTTGGCTGCAGATGTGTCAATTTGCGGAACACTTTCGGGTGTCCTTCACAAATGGTCCCTTTGATGACTCCTCACTTTTTGGGCCTCAGGTGAAAGACACACCTACCAGGTGCGAGCAGGAAGGCAAGACTCTCTCTGCCATGGGAGTCTGTTTTTCCACTCCTAACAGACCTTATCCCAAAGGTCAGAAGGGTGGAAAGATGTGGTTTCAGAAGTTCCAGGGACCTTTGTCTGACACATGTGGTGATTTTTCCCCCAATGGCGGGGAGGGGGGGCAACAACAATGGCAGACGCCGCCCTTGTGGCAGAGGGGGACTGCAAAATCAGGGTGACAGAGAAACTTTCTCTGCCAAACCCTTCCAGCATCCCTGGTGGGTTGCCCGACTGTTCACCTCTGGAGGCAGTCGGGGGGAGACTTTCCCTGTACCCAAAAGCCTGGTAAAATATAACAAGATACAAATGGGTACTATCTATCATATCCGGAGGTTACAAAATCCCCTTTCATCAACGCACTCTAAAGTCAAAAAAGTCCATCCCAGATGTCCCACCTAATCTAAGGGATCAAGCAGTTATTCAAGTTTCAAAACTGCTAGAAAAAAGAGCCATTCAGGAAGTCCCCACAGACCAACTAGGATCCAGAACTTACTCAAGATTCATTTTAGTACCAAAAAAGATAGGGGACTGGAGACCAATACTGGATCTCAACAGATTGAACAAATCTGTACAGAAAGAAATGTTCCGGATGGTAACACTGCAGTCCATTCTCCCCTTTCTGGGTCAGGACAACTGGATGTGCTCCATAGATCTTCAAGATGCGTACTACCATATCATAATGGACAGACGCTACAGGAGATTTCTTCACTTCCGGGTAGGGGCCAGTCATTATCAGTTCAGAGCTCTGCCCTTTGGTCTCACCACAGCCCTGAGAGTGTTCACCAAATGTATGGTAGTAGCTATGGTTCACCTGAGACATCAAAGATTCCAGGTGTTTCCCTATCTAGATGACTGGCTTCTAACTGCTACCACCAGTCATCAACTCTTAGAGGCATGGGAATACAATATCAACCTGCACCCAACTAGGCATTACAGTAAATTTTGAAAAATCTGCCTTGTTGCCCTGTCAATCTGTTACATATATAGGAGCAGAATTAAACACAAAACAGATGTTTGCAAGGTTACCTCAGGGAAGAGTTTTCTCTATTCATCAATAAGTGTCATTTCTAATGCAGAGCAGAAAGATCCAAGTCAGAGATGTCCTGCAAGTTCTAGGCTCCGTGGCAGCTGCCATTCTTCTTGTGCCATTAGTGCATTACCACATGAGAGTCCTTCAGTGGCTTCTATTCACACAGTAGTCCTTCCAGGAACTACCCATGTCTCACATGATCCTGATTACAGAAACATGCAAAAGACACCTCTCTTGGTGGATGGTCTCCCCACTGGTGACTCAGGGCAGACCTTTCATTCAACCCCCTCTGGTAGCCACAGTGACCATGGATACCTCCCTGAGAGGGTGGGGGGCATTATCTAGGCAGGACAGTCCAAGGCATGTGGCACCTTCACGAGTACCATCTGCATATCAGTGTCCTAGAGATGAGAGCGGTGCTCCTAGCATTGCAAGCTCTTCAAGATTCTCTTCCTTCCAGGACTATTGCAGTCCAAACAGACAACATGTCAGTTGTGTGGTACATCAACAAGCAGTGCGGGACCAGGTCCTACCCCTTGTGTCGAGAAGCCCTCAGGCTGTGGCAGTGGTTGATTTCCTCCCAACGTTTTCTGACAGCAATGCACATCCCTGGGAAATCCAATGTAATAGCAGACAGGCTCAGCAGGGCTATCCTCATGCCTCACGAGTGGTCTCTGAATCAGGAAGTTGCGGACCTTATCTTCTGCAAATGGGGCCAGCCTTGCTGCAATCTATTTGCCACCCCCCCTCAGCAACAAATGCAGCAGCTACTTCTCCCTGCTGCCTCCTCCAGGTCAAACTCCCAAGGATGCTCTAGTCCATGATTGGCCTCAGGGACTCCTTTATGCATTTCCCCCTTTTCCCCTAATTCCAAGACTCATACAGAAAGCAAAATTGTTGGGTTGCAAAATGATCCTCCTTGCCCCCTATTGGCCTCGACAGATATGGTTTCCATTCCTGCACCTTCACCTTCTAGACCAGCCTTGGGTTCTGGACCCAGTGCCAGATCTGTTCATTCATCAGTCAGGCGGGTTACACCAATCCCTTCAGACTCTCAAGCTCACAGCTTGGTTTCTCCACTTCCTACCTTAGCCAGGCTTCCAAGTATCTCCCCAGTATCTCCCCAGCAGTTTACAATGTTATTGTATCCTCCCATAAGTCAACTGTGAGAAAGACTTATGCTAGCAAATGGAAAAGATTTTCTTACTGGGCAGAATCTAGAAACTTGGACCCCTTTTCAGCCCCAGTCCATCAAATTGTAGAATTTCTAGCAGAGCTTTTTCAGTCAGGTGCAGTTGCTGCTACCATCAGGGTACAACCGGCAGTCATATCTAAATTTCATATTGGAATTCTTAATTCTAGCATAATGTCTCATAAGCTCTGCAAAGCCTTCATGAGAGGAACATCTCTTCTTAGACCCCCAGTGAGGGATCCACCTCTTCCTCCTTGGGATCTCAGTTTAGTTTTGACTTCTTTGATTCTGCCTCCCTTTGAACCAGCAGCTTCTTGTCCCTTAAAATTTCTCTTACCTCAGCTAGACATGTTTCAGAACTCCAAGCACTCTGTGTTCGTCCTCCATATATGGTGTTTCACACAGAGTTTCTCTGAGAACCAACACAATCCTTCATACCAAAAGCCTGTTCAGAAAATGATTTAAATCAATTAATCTATCTGCCTGTTTTCTTTACCAATTATAGCAACAAGGCAGAATACAGTCTTCACCAACTGGATGTGCACAGACAATTATGTTTTTACCTCCATAGGACCAAAGAGCTAAGAAAGTCAGACCAATTATTTCTCTCCTATGGTCACAATAAGCAAGGCCTTCCAGTTTCTAAGGTGACCTTATCCAAATGTTTATCTGACAAATGCCTTTATTTATCAATTAAGGCATAAACATCTACCAGCAAAATTGAAAGGTCATTCTACTAGAGCATTAGCCACATCTGTAGCCTTTCAGTCTAAATTGCCCACAGACTCAGTTTGTGCAGCTGCCACATGGGCAAACCATCATACCTTTATCTCTCATTACAAAGTGGATGTGGTCTCCCGGAGTAGGGCTTCCTTTGGTTCCACTGTTCTGAAGAGTCTGTTCCAGTGAGCCACACCGGGTCTTTAGGTGCTAGGGACGCTATCCCAAACAGCAAGAATGAAGGCGAGATGGGACAACTTAACATGAAGAAGTTATGTACCTACCATAACATTCCATGTTAGTTGTCCTTCATCGCGCCTTCCTTCTTGCGTCCCCCCCCCTCCTTCCCCCTTCCTGGAGGATTGAGAGGAGCTCACTATGGTTTCACTGACTGATTTCCTTTTTCTTGTTTCACATGCCAGGTAATGTTATGACAGTTTACTCTGATCTGTTATTTTGGTAAATCAGTTTTAGGTTACTGGTTACTTTATATGTCTAGTGTGCACTATCACAAACGATATCTGGGTAGCTGACGCTGGGCATTCTGGGATAAGGGTTAGCCTCAAGCCAGTAAATAGCTCTCGAGCTATAGAAGTAGGCTGAGTCAGATCCGAATCCAAACAGCAAGAAGGTGAGATGAAGGACAACTAACATGGAACATTATGGTAGGTACATAACTTCTTTTTATAAGGGTGAATATGTGGTTAAACAAAATGAAACTCAAGAAACAGCAGACATGTTCTTCGACTTCTGATGTCTTTAAAATTGTCACACTTCCCCTCCTCCTAAGTTGGCTACGGGATATGGAATGTAGGCAGCTATTTCCCAAATGGTTAAGAAGTGATCTCACAGACAGAGCAAAGGCCATTGTGTGGCGGAAATAATTGTCAATCCCTTATTGATCAAGTTTAGAAGTCCCCAGGTCTCATGACTAGGACCTGTGTTATTTTCCATTTTTAGTAACTGTATGACACAAAATAAATTCTAATGTTACAATACGCTGATAATTCAAAACTCAGAGAACTCTAAAAGCATGTACTCAGTTCTAAATGGACTACAAGCTTGATTCAACTGCCTTAATTCCTTAACATTTGACTTGAATAAATTAAACTAATTTTAAATTAAAAAAATAATGAAATCATTATGTCTGAAAACAGGAAATAAAAAAAGATGAAGACCTGCTCACCAGGAAAGATAGCTGACCGCATCAGGCCCGACATAAGTGGTAACCCACTGTGGATGTACAGCAAAGGATATAATCAAAAAGTTATGGATCACCCACAAGGATTAAACTTTATCTACACCCTCGTATAAACATACATTGTTAGAAACTTTATTACTATAGGAATAATGCCTGCTAGTCCTTCAATGGGAAATATAAAAAAATGCTATATGCTAGGTAAGCCTACTTATATTTATAATGGAATTTCACAGCTAATTGGCCAGCCTTCTCTCATCCCTGTCATATCCTAAACTATTTCAGATATTACCTCTAGAATCTGAAATGTAGTTCCCAACTAAAATGTAAGCTTTTGTCACATACTACTACTAAAGACCCCTGTCAACTCGACCATCATGGTAGCATAATGTACTTGTAGGAGTGAGGTCATATAGACATTAGGCAAAGGAAACTGGAGGGTTAGGAAGCTGTAGGAAAACTTGATGATAAAATAAATGAACAAATAAAATATTCATGTCCACCCAGCACATATAACAACCAGTACCGAACGTATTTATTATTTGTTTACTCTTTGTTTGTTGACCAGGTGTGTGGCCTGATTATTGAACCCTTTTTACTGAGAACCTTTCCCATCTTAACCTGTCCTGTAATCCATGCATTTTTCTCCTGCTTTATCTCAGTCCCCCATCATTACAGTAACACACCCAGTTTCCTTCACCACGTCCCTATCCCTCACTCGGTGTGGTAGAATGCAGTATATGATAGGAAGTAACGCTATCTATAAACCCTTCTCAGATATCTCTGTCATTCCTCAAGGGTCAGTGCTATGAATTCTGTTACCCAGTAACTGTGGTCTCAATATGTATGGACATGCTTTAAGGAACTGTATGTTGTTCAAGGCACAGATGATTCAGTCCTGCTCCGCAGAGGTGGGAGTCATATTTTAGATCAGTTTATGATCCAAACTAGTATGGACAGCTTTGAAATAACGACTTGTTTACACTCGACTGCTGTTTAAACAAGCCCAAACAAAATATATAACATTCAGCTTTTCCAGATAGCAGTGCACTTTCGTCTATTTAAGATGTATGTTGTAAATCAGTAAAGCATATGGGTGTTAGCACTTTAATCTGACTATGCAAATACTATAAATACATGGCACTGTGTCCTGTAACTACTAACTCCAAACAGTAGCTTGTCATTTTCTTGTATCTACTAGGACACCTTTATGGAACAAATCATTTTAATAATCTTTTGATATATTTTTGGTCAAAATTGCAGCCTTATATAACATTCTAGGTAACTTTATAAAACGAGCTGCTATGGAAAGCTCCACTGAAATGTACTCAGAGATTTTACAGGCCAAAACCTACAGAATAAGCTCAAACATTCCCATTTAATTTGGTATAAAACTTACTATTTATTAACACTCTGTCCCTCCATCTTACTCACACTAAAGTGGCACATGCCAGCAAGGCATACCTCTCAACCTCTAAGCACAATAAATCTAGACAAAGCCTAAAGCACTGGGGGGACAAAGGCCCAAAAATAGGGGCAGATTTAAATATTGCTCTTATAAACTTAGAAAGTAAATGAAATGAACAAAGGTAGACACAGCGACAACACAAACTGGATAAGAACACACCCACACCTCTGGGTGTCTTCTTGTCCAGTTTAAACTTAGAAAGTAGCTAGAATAACAGGATTTCTGTTAGGACAGACTTTCTGAAGGATATGAAGTCTGAAACGCAAATGTATGCCATTATTTAGCAACTTCAATCCTCACTAATTAGGCAGAAAACCACACAGTTTATGAGGAACAGACCAAAAATATGAGGCAAAACTCTGTACAGTCTGTAAAAATCTGGACAGTTGAGAGGTATGCAACAAGGAGTTTTGTGATTTGCTATACACTTATAATTTAACAGTCTCAGGTTTATGTTTTTGAATGTATTGTGCTCTGTTTTGTATGCACGTTTAGGAATGCACCAAACATATACATATACACACGGATTTATATACACACATGCACACACACGTACACACACGTACACACACAAACACACCTACACACAAACACACACAAATACACACACACACACACACACACACACACACACACACACACACACACACACACACACACACACACACACACACACACACACACACACATACACACACAAACACACACAAACACACATACACACACACGTACATACACATACACACACAGACACACACAAACACACACAAACACACACGTACACACACATACACACACAAACACACACACGTTTTCCCTACCCAATGCCTCCAATGAAAATGGCGTTAGATAACCGGTTAGATGAATGAAAATAAATAAATGCAGAAATGAGCAATTTCTTAACACACTTTCAGTCGCCATCTTTGCTGCAAATTCAGCTTCAGCTACATTATTTATTACCCTTATTATTTTTATTTCTTTCTTGTGTGTTTTTCTTTTTATTCTAATAATCTCTGCAGCTGTTGAATGTTGTTACAGTGAATGTTCTGTGAAGTTAGTTTACATGCTTGTTTTATTTCATTGAACTGTTGTTCTGCACTTTGGTATTTACTCACAGATAAAACAGACACAAATGTTCATCTGATTTACCTGGTTAGCAAATAAGTTAACAAATAATTTAATCTCTGACTGAAAACATAGGGGGAGCCTTTTCATATCAGCATGAACCCTGGTTCTAGATGATTGTCACTGGTGAAGTGACACCCGATCCTATGTGCAAAAATGGGGAAAAACGGGATGTGGATGGATGGAAGGACAGATGGCTGGATGGATGGATGGACGGATGGATGGATTTATGTGTAATTTTGGTGGGTTTTGTGAGAAGGGGAATGCCAATAAGTTAAGAAGAATAAATCCTTGCTTCTATTTTAAAGTATCCTAGAGTTAATTTACTTCTGTGTGGATAGCAGCCAGTGTATATTCAGATCAGATATTTTGCCGACTGCCATATTTACATCCTCTTTTGGATATCCACAGGATCACTTTATAGCTCGTGTGAGAGTGAAAAAAGTATCCCTTTTTACAGAAACTAAATAATATATGTGTAGTTATAGAAGGCTTTAACAGCTTAGTGACTTGCAGGGTCATTCTGAATTTTTGAGGACAAGGACCCCCTTAAAGCAATGTTTACAAGTGAACATTAATACCTGTTCTAGCAAGGCAAAGTTGAAAAATATGGTGAAGTCTTTAAAAGGCGCGTTATGTATGGAGCTAGTAAGCTCTGTAAAAATCTTTCTGAATAGTCTGGATACTGTCTTTCCTACCACTAGGATGGGCGGGGGGTGGGGGGGCATCCCTTTTTCCTGGGCTATAGAAATGCCTCTCTAAACCCAGTAGTGTTGCCTTTGAATCTGCAGTTTACAAATCATTTTCTTTAGTGAATTATTTTATACCGTATGGAAGAAAAATATAATGGCTACATTTCCATTTCTGAAGACTGGCTTATTCCATTTATATGCTTTGTTTGCTTCATTTTCTAAAAAAAATGTAATCCTAACAGATAACAGTTCATATCCTTTGAGGATCCCCCCAACTAAGCTCTAAAAACTGTTCCAGAATCCTAGTTTGTTCAGTGTGCCCGAGAAGGATGTGTTTTCCACAGCTGGGTATGCTGTAAGGGTGTGAATAACACAGCGTGTGATCTGTTTGCTAAAGATTCCTTTTGCAGACAGTCTAATCACAGCTTGGTTCAGGCTTACTCTGTACCCCAGACCTGCCAAGAGACCAATGATCTAGGTACATTCCTCCATGACTGATGCCCACTGCCTTATCTAACTGCTGGACTATGATGTGGTTCATAGATCTTTGACACTGTCAGCTTTCACTTCCTCCTAAATAGGTTGTATGACGTGACGTGTGGCCAACCAGCTCCAAAATGGTTAAGATGTGATCTCACAAACAGAGCGAAGGCCACTGCATGGCAGAGGTCATTGTCATTCCCTTATTAAATGCGTCTAGAAGTTCCACAGGCCTCAGTATTGGAGGCCACTACTATTTTGCATTTTCAGTAACTGTATGCATAAACACAGAAAAGAAATTCTACTTTTACAAAATATCCTGTTAAATCATACTGTTCAAATCTTCGCATTTTTGCAGAATGTCCAAAATTTTGCCTCATATCTTTGGACTGTTCCTCATAAACTTTGTGGTTTTCTGGCATATCACTGAAAATTGGAGTCACTAAATAATGACATATACTTGAGTTTCAGACTTTATGTTCTTCAGAAAGTGCACAATAACACAAATCCTGCTATTCTACTAACATTGTAAGGTTGTAAATATACTGAAACACATGGCACCCATTTCAACCCAAAAATGTATTATATCCAAAACTTCAGTTAAGTGCCTTTGTTCTGAACTAGGACTCCATGAGTTCTAACTAGAAAAAATGATGAAATCATGTTTGGAAACAGGAAAAATGGAAATCATGCCCTGTTCACCAGAAAACTCATGCTAACTGCATCAGGCCCAGCAGAAGTACTGACCAGCTATGGCTGCAACAGTAAAGGATGTAGAAAGTTAGTGACATGCGAAAAGACTAAACTTCACACATTTTTTGTAGCGAACACCTTAAGTCCTATCTTGAGTGGATGCACAACTGTGTTAAACGACACTAAGGATTTCCTTGTAGAGTTAGGGGTACACCATGAAGCACTTGCAGATCCATGCTGGCTGGTTATATTAGACATAGAATCGCTTTTTACAACAATCCTGAATGACTGGGGTATTGAAAGTGTTAGAGAGACCTTTTACATACAAAGGAGATGCAACCTAATAAGATTAGTTTAGTGTGTGAACTGCTTGAGATTATCCTAGAAAACAACATTTTTATGTTCAGAGATGAAAATTATATACAGAAGGTTGGCGTGGCTATGGGTACTGCCTGTGCCAACAGCTACGCCAACCTCTCTCTTGTTCAATGGGAGGTTAATCATGCGATTAACAACAATGAATTTGCTACGTCCATTGTCTGGTATAAACGTTTCGTGGACGATATCTTCCTTTTGTGGCATGATACAGAGGAGCGCCTTAAGGAATTTATTGTATACATCATCAATGTGACTACATTCCTTAAATTTACTCATAAATATTCTGACAGGGAGATAGAGTTTCTAGATGTCAAGATTAGTAGAGATGCATTTCATTTAGTATCTACTACTTTGTATAAGAAACCCATGAAGAAGAATACTGTACTTCATAACAGCAGTATGCACCCTAAACGTACTAGAGCTAATGTCCTGAAAGGGCATACTGTACTTCATAACAGCAGTATGCACCCTAAACATTCTAGAGCTAATGTCCTGAAAGGGCATACTGCACTTCATAACAGCAGTATGTACCCTAAACGTACTAGAGCTAATGTCCTGAAAGGGCATACTGTACTTCATAACAGCAGTATGTACCCTAAACGTACTAGAGCTAATGTCCTGAAAGGGCATACTGTACTTCATAACAGCAGTATGCACCCTAAACGTACTAGAGCAAATGTCCTGAAAGGGCATACTGTACTTCATAACAGCAGTATGCACCCTAAACGTACTAGAGCAAATGTCCTGAAAGGGCATACTGCACTTCATAACAGCAGTATGTACCCTAAACGTACTAGAGCTAATGTCCTGAAAGGGCATACTGTACTTCATAACAGAAGTATGCACCCTAAATGTACTAGAGCTAATGTCCTGAAAGGGCATACTGTACTTCATAACAGCAGTATGCACCCTAAACATTCTAGAGCTAATGTCCTGAAAGGGCATACTGTACTTCATAACAGCAGTATGCACCCTAAACGTACTAGAGCTAATGTCCTGAAAGGGCATACTGTACTTCATAACAGCAGTATGCACCCTAAATGTACTAGAGCTAATGTCCTGAAAGGGCATACTGCACTTCATAACAGCAGTATGCACCCTAAACGTACTAGAGCTAATGTCCTGAAAAGGCATACTGTACTTCATAATAGCAGTATGCACCCTAAATGTACTAGAGCTAATGTCCTGAAAGGGCATACTGTACTTCATAACAGCAGTATGCACGCTAAACGTACTAGAGCTAATGTCCTGAAAGGGCATACTGTACTTCATAACAGCAGTATGCACCCTAAACGTACTAGAGCTAATGTCTTGAAAGGGCATACTGCACTTCATAACAGCAGTATGCACCCTAAACGTACTAGAGCTAATGTCCTGAAAAGGCATACTGTACTTCATAATAGCAGTATGCACCCTAAATGTACTAGAGCAAATGTCCTGAAAGGGCATACTGTACTTCATAACAGCAGTATGCACCCTAAACATACTAGAGCAAATGTCCTGAAAGGGCATACTGTACTTCATATCAGCAGTATGCACCCTAAACGTACTAGAGCTAATGTCCTGAAAGGGCATACTGTACTTCATAACAGCAGTATGCACCCTAAACGTACTAGAGCTAATGTCCTGAAAGGGCATACTGTACTTCATAACAGCAGTATGCACCCTAAACGTTCTAGAGGAAATGTCCTGAAAGGGCATACTGTACTTCATAACAGCAGTATGCACCCTAAATGTACTAGAGCAAATGTCCTGAAAGGGCATACTGTACTTCATAACAGCAGTATGCACCCTAAACGTACTAGAGCTAATGTTCTGAAAGGGCATACTGTACTTCATAACAGCAGTATGCACCCTAAACGTACTAGAGCTAATGTTCTGAAGGGGCATACTGTACTTCATAACAGCAGTATGCACCCTAAACATACTAGAGCTAATGTCCTGAAAGGGCATACTGTACTTCATAACAGCAGTATGCACCCTAAACGTACTAGAGCTAATGTTCTGAAAGGGCATACTGTACTTCATAACAGAAGTATGCACCCTAAATGTACTAGAGCTAATGTCCTGAAAGGGCATACTGTACTTCATAACAGCAGTATGCACCCTAAACATTCTAGAGCTAATGTCCTGAAAGGGCATACTGTACTTCATATCAGCAGTATGCACCCTAAACGTACTAGAGCTAATGTCCTGAAAGGGCATACTGTACTTCATAACAGCAGTATGCACCCTAAACGTACTAGAGCTAATGTCCTGAAAGGGCATACTGTACTTCATAACAGCAGTATGCACCCTAAACGTTCTAGAGGAAATGTCCTGAAAGGGCATACTGTACTTCATAACAGCAGTATGCACCCTAAATGTACTAGAGCAAATGTCCTGAAAGGGCATACTGTACTTCATAACAGCAGTATGCACCCTAAACGTACTAGAGCTAATGTTCTGAAAGGGCATACTGTACTTCATAACAGCAGTATGCACCCTAAACGTACTAGAGCTAATGTTCTGAAGGGGCATACTGTACTTCATAACAGCAGTATGCACCCTAAACATACTAGAGCTAATGTCCTGAAAGGGCATACTGTACTTCATAACAGCAGTATGCACCCTAAACGTACTAGAGCTAATGTTCTGAAAGGGCATACTGTACTTCATAACAGAAGTATGCACCCTAAATGTACTAGAGCTAATGTCCTGAAAGGGCATACTGTACTTCATAACAGCAGTATGCACCCTAAACATTCTAGAGCTAATGTCCTGAAAGGGCATACTGTACTTCATAACAGCAGTATGCACCCTAAATGTACTAGAGCTAATGTTCTGAAAGGGCATACTGTACTTCATAACAGCAGTATGCACCCTAAACATACTAGAGCTAATGTCCTGAAAGGGCAAATTTATTGTGTTATGCCTTTGCATAATGATGATATTGCTTTGCAATCAGCACTATCTGTGCCAAAACAAGAGTTTATGTCAAGAGGGTATAGAGATCATGATACAGACACACAACTGGAACTAGCATGGATAGAGAGAAGTGGTAGGTGTAAACCATATTATAATACGCAAGTTGGAGTATGTAGTAATGACAACATCTATACAGACCCTAATAATACTACTGAGATGGATGCACTTAGAATGCCACTCACATATGCTAGTAATATTAATATAGTGTGCAATATTATTAAGAATAACTGGGACATTCTTTCTAATGTTAAAGAATTAAATGGAGTTATAGGACATGAACTTAGATTCACCTTTAGGAACAACAGGTCCTTGAAAAGACAGCTCTGTTACAAAATTGACAATGTACAACAATATAATCAATCCGACAGGTTAGGTACATACTGTTGTAGGAGGTGTACAGCCTGTCAATATATACATGTGGGAGGCCGCTTTTTACTTCCACACAAGGGGTTCACCTTTGAGTCTAATTTTTATGCTGATTGTCAAACGAAGAACGTGGTTTACTTTAGTTATTGCACAATCTGCTATGCTTTTTACATAGGAAAGACCAATCGTCCTTTGAAAGACAGAATATTGGAGCATATAAGGGATATTAGGAGTGCTAAGGAAAGCAGTGCACCTGCAATGCACATCAAAGAAGAAGGTCACACGCTTGGTTTTAAGTTTTTTGCACTTAAAATAGTCCCTGCTACTAAAAGAGGAGGTAATCTGAATAGTCATACAGAAGGTGTTGAGCAGGAATGGATACTCAAAGTCCAGGCGGATGGACCACCCGGACTTAACAATAAAGTATCCTTAAAACCTTTTTAAGAGCAAGATCACTGAAACATTAATATTTGTATGTAATGTGTATATATAATACATACCTTTTAGTAATATTTACTCTGCTTAGCCTGTCTATATATATTTTTATACTTTTTATATGTATTGCATTTTTTGAACACACATTATATACTTATGTATTTTATGAATATATTTGTGTATATATATATATATATATATATATATATATATATATATATATAAAATTTTAGTACATGGCTTTATGAAGGTATTATTAGAATTTTAAATAGTTAGAGTATTTGTATAGTTGTTGACTATTTTATTCTATAACATTAGCACCTTGGTGTGCTAGCACTTTCATTTGTACTCCACATGGTTTTATGTCTTGCTTTTATTGGTTGCTATGCGATCTATGAGTCTATTTAAAATGTTTTGTTAAACCTGTTTAATGTTAGTCTGATGAAGCGGGAGTTGTCCGCGAAAGTGCTTACTTTCTCTGTGTTCTATTGTATTAAATGTACTTTTGCTAACGTTCCTGCTGTGTGCCACCAAAGTTTTTTTTTCTCTGGATATTTGTAGAAAATGTTTGCTATTAAATAATATTTGGTAGTAGTGCAACAGGAAACATAAAAACATGATATATACTAGGTCATCTTACATGTATGCAACTGGCCACTTACCACTCAACTGTCCAGATTTTTACAAAATGTCTATTTTTTGCCCCATATGTTTGTTCTGCTCCTCACTGAGGATTGAAGTCACTAAATAATGACATACATTTGAGTTTTAGACTTTATAATCTCAGACAATGCATGCTTGCGGGGGAGTGGCTAAGGTGGTCAGCGGTTAGCACTGATTATTTTAACATCTCTGACACGATTTTTAGCAAAAAACACAAATAACACATTTCAAACCTTGATAGAGTTATAGTTGAACATCTGCTGAAAGATTTATTACAAAAAAATAACAAGTTTGAAACTCTTAATTGCTTTTTCTTGTCAAGAAAACTAGAAAGAACGAATTGTCTCAAAATGAGCCACTCTAAGTCCAGTGTACAGGACAGTACTAAGAAAAAAGACATACAGGCTATACTAAGCAACATATATGAGTTGTATATCAGTTATATGTAAAATAGATGAATTAGAAAGCAAAATAGACACTTTTAAAGAGGAATGTAAAAAACAACTTGAAGTACTGAGTGAATCTCTCAAACAACTATCATCACAAATCTCGAGTATAGAAGAGGCGATGTCTGATTTTGATGGAAGATGACTTGAAAATGAGAATAACATTGAACTTCTTCGAAAACAAAACAACTTATTCGACAGAAGACTTAGATAAAAGATCTAAAAGGAATAACATCAGGATTTACGGGATTCCTGAAAGAGAATAGGGAGACACTATGATTCAATTCTTTAATCCCTGGCTGCCTAAAACTTTGAACCTGCTTTAAAGCTTTCTCCTTTGGCATCAAAAGGGCAGAAAGACCACTTTCCAACTCATCTTTAAAAAAAAAAAACACCTTCACAAAAGTCAGTGATCGGAACATTTTTCTCAAGTCAAGATAAGGATTTAGTCTTAAAAGCTCCTTGGACTAACTATCCAGTTAAAATTAAAAAAAAAAAAAAATACAATAAGACTTGACAGTGACTATTCAACATTAGTGATATGAAAGGGAAAAGCATGTCTGCCACTTGTTAAAACCTTAAAGGAAAGCGATATTAAAGCACAAATCTTGTTTCTACCTTGAAAGATGCTGTGGACTTTATACAGAAAAACAGAAGAAATGGACTGGAAACTATCTTCTTTGAAGAGAATGCAACAATAGATGTTTGGTTATAAAAAAAACAAAAACAGTAAAAGACTGAAGGACAAAGCAAAAACAATGTATTTTATGGTTATGAATTCTTATTAATTTAAATAAATGATTGAATAGTTAGAAACAGGCCATAGCCAACAGTGATGTTAAAAATATGGTGTACCTTTCCATCACTTCAGTCTCAAATACAGAGGTACAGCTTCTCTTTGAATCTCTCCACCATGCTAGTTCAATCCTGAAGTAGGGCTCTATGGAAGAGTACATGGTTAATTTCTTTAGCCCCCTCCCCACTTGCCACATTTACATGTGGTGATGTCTGGTAGACCACTGTTGCACTTCCAGCTTGTAGATTCATGCCACTTTTGCAGCTACAGAGGTTTGTGAATCATAAAACATATTCCACACTACAAATTTACTGGAAAGAGGTTTGTGCAGTGAACTGTGTGTTTCTGAATACCACTGCATATACCATAAATAAATACATTTAAAAAACATACATCAGGTGCAATCAGTTAAAGTCTTTTACATACTCAAAGGTGTAGAAAAGGGTCCAAGTACTGAGAGCTTTAACATATGTCAGAGTTTATGGAATAATGCTGTTAGCTGATTTTAGACTAAAATAGATGGCTATGCTTGAATGCAATATTAAATTTTACCTGTCAGTTAAACAGAAGGCTTCAAAACATATTATGAGCTTGTTTTAATATTTCATTGGTGCTTACAGTTGGCCATTTGATTTGTATCTCACTTATTTGACTGCTTCCAGTTTAAGTTGTTAGTCTGATTATATTCCTACACTGAGTAACAATAAAGCAGTTACTGTATGTGATTCTTGATTTTAATAAATTGCAGCTTTTCAGTTATGGAAGTGGGAATTCACTTTTTTAAACCATTTGGTCTTTACTCTGTACCCATTAGGGCTTCTGTTGATATGTTATGATTCTTTTTAATAATCAACAAATAAACACGTAAATAATGCTTAATACCTTCTGTATTTCAGGTAATTTACTATTTGACAAACAGGAAAAATGAAGGTTACGTTTGTGCTGATTACTTTAGTGGCTGCATTCTCCTGGGGTGAGTACCATTTGTGTTATATTAACATTTTGAGTCCAGATGTTTTTTTTTGTGTGTGTGCATAACCACATGTGTGTGTCAGGTGGATACTATCTACAGTGGGTGTAGGGTGTACATCATTACAACCTGGCTGTTATTTTGAGTGCTTGTATGCAAACGTCTTACCTCCAGTGACGTTGTGTAATTGCATCTCTTGCATACATTATCAATTTTTCCAAAGATTAGTTGCCTGTCAGTGAACATGGGACAAATGTTACATTGTTACATTGTCATAGGATGCCCATCAAACTGGCAGTGTAAAACATGGGAAAGTGCATATCCATAGTGTCAGGTCCTTTTAGCTGAACTACAATGTGGTGGTCCAAGAGGGGTTAATAGTGGGCTACCTTGGATGCTTTGGAGACTAGAAGCAAAAACTAGGCTATGCAAGAGTAGATTCATGACGCAGTACTCATCAGCATGCAAACAGATTGCACTTTGCACAGCTAGTTACTGGGAACAGTTTCAGAGATAGTTTTGTATGAAAAATGCAGTATCTAAGTGTCTGCATTTATACGAAGCACTGCTAACTGTCATTGGGCTATGAGCTGCATTGCTCAAATGCTCCAAGTTTATACAGGCAAGAAAAACTGACTGAATACACTAAATAACCCTCTGGCTAATAAAACAACCTTACATCAAGTTATCCTGTGTGATTCGCAGCATGGTCAGACCAGGCTACCACTACTCCCACTAGGTGAGTAATCCCAATGCTTCTTAAAAAACGCACAAAACTTAGCTTAAACTAAAAAGTTAACAGAAACTAATGCAAACAAATAGCCAAGAACAACACTTTAAGGCAACTTTCAAGCAATTACTCCAGCAGCAAAGGACAATGGAAAATGGATGTACTTTAGAGTCCTAAATGCAGTTAAAAGGAACAAATAATTTAAGAAAACAACAGCACACTTAAATAACGCAGAGAAGTATGACGCTACCTGAATCACTTGTAGCTTTTAGCCCACTTGGGTGTCAGAGGACAGATGAGAACCCCAGAACATAGTTGCCAGAAAAAATGTATCACTCAGTAAATTTACTACAAAATAGTTATTTGAATGAAGGTCACAAGTACCATATTTGCCTTAACATTCTCAAGTTGCTTTTATTTAAAATTATACAATGACTGGCCATTAACATTCAAAAATGTGCATGCTGATGTTGCAAAATCCAGCATATACAAATAGAAAACAGTCCGGTGGGCCATACTTTCTCCTATTAATATATGTGATGACTTTACAGTTTTCTTGAGCTAACAGGTCAAGAAGTACAAACTTTGAAATCCAGACAGTTTAGAAGTACAAGACAGACAAAGCAGAAATACAAGCAGAATCAGGTAGATTAGGGTACATGGGGGTGGGAGGTTGGCATAATGGTTAAGGTGTTTACCTTACAGACACAAGGTGCATGGTTTGATTATCTCATGGGGTAATTGGTTAGGCTTAAAATGGCCCACAAGGGCACTTAGCCTAGTACTAATCTATGAACCTATGACCCTATTATGCAAAACTAAAGAAACATACCTGATTTTCCTTTTATTTCTGCCCTGTCTGTCTCGTACCTCCAAACTGTCTGGATTTCAAACTTAAGAAAGAGAGAGAAAGCAAGCAAGCCTGAACGGAGATCTTCCTTTCTCCATTGCTTCCTTTCTCCATTGCTTCCTTTCCAAAGTACTACTGTACTGCATAAGCATGGAAACGTAGTCCCATGTGTATGCGCAGTACATCAAAAAAGCCCAGTGATACCTGGAAAAAGACAATAACACCGCAGTGCTGATATACAAAGCCATTACTTAAGAAAAGTAAGTAACTTTTTTCTTAATGTGATTATATAGTAGCAGTAACCCACGGTTTTGCCCTCGTGACCAAACCCCACCAACCATGGGTAAATCCAACATTATCCACATCCAGCCATGGGTTATTGGTCTGTTATACAATGACTGGCCATTAACATTCAAGAATGAGTACGCTGATTGGTCAGCCCAACCAGTGTTCCCGTTATAAATCAAGCATATACCGATGGAAAAAAGTCAGGTTGCCCAGACTATCTTTCATTAATATATGCTGTTAAAATTTTAGTTTTCTTTCATTTTTTTAATTTAAAAAATAAA
This sequence comes from Protopterus annectens, assembly GCF_019279795.1. NCBI lineage: Eukaryota > Metazoa > Chordata > Ceratodontiformes > Protopteridae > Protopterus > Protopterus annectens. The sequence continues at coordinate 1,835,997,972 of NC_056744.1, forward strand.
TGTACAAAAAACAGGGACTTAAAGTGAATAAGAGAGATGGGACCAACACAAATACAAGGTTAATCGGGTACGTTATACAAAACTATAAAAATGTACCTGATTATCCTTAGATGGTCTTCTCTTTCCTGTCTCTCCCGTTCATTTGAAATCTCTGGATTTCATTGTTTTAATTAAAAACAAAAAAACAACGGAGATCTTCCTTTCTACATTGCTTCCTTTACACAGCACTGATGTACTGCGTAAGCATGGAACTTAAAAGTCCCATACGCATGTGCAGTACATCAGGAAAGCCCTAGAATACCAGAGAAAATGTGGAAAAGCACCACAGCACCATGATACAAGGACATTATTTAAGGAAAGTAACATTCTTCTTAAATTATGTCATTGTATAATAGCAATAACCCACATCTGGGTGTGGGTAATGCTGATTTACCCACGGTTGTCTTTGTTTGGTTACTAGGGCTTCATCCTCGTGACCAAACCACGCCAATCATGGGTAAAACCAGCATTACCCACACCCAGCCGTGGGTTATTGCTGTAATATTCACTGCTGTCGTGGTATCAAGCTACACATATGTTTAGTAGGTACTCACATTAAAAAGCAAAAGCACCACAGTGATGTAAGAATGAAGGTTTTGCTTTCTTCCAAATTATTTTTTTGTAACAATGGGCAGACATGAAAATGCTTCATAGGGATAAGTGCCATATGCTAATTAATACATTTACATAAATAAGTAAATTAACAAATTATTGCTTAAATTATCTGAATATAAATCTGATTTTATGTATTGGATGGTTTATATGCAAACTGTGTGTGTGTGTGTGTGTGTGTGTGTGTGTGTGTGTGTGTGTGTGTCTGTGTGTGCGTGCGCACAAGAATGTGTGTATGACGTGTGGTGTGCTGGAGTATGTGTTACACACACACACACACACACACACACACACACACACACACACACACACACACACACACACACACACACACACCATTCAGATGATGTCTAGCTAATCTTTTTAGCTGGAAGGACAATAACTGGTCCCAACTTCCAAAACCTACTTATGTGATAGAGCATCTGCCTGAGATTTATGAAGGTCATTGTCAACGTAAAACAGTGTGTGTCAGGAATTCAAAATGGGGCATTTTAAACATCAGGATAGTGTTCTATCCTCCACGCACCAGGGGGCACTGTGCTTCATTCACAACCAGGTCCTTTGCATACCATTACATGTGTGGGATTTAGCAGGAGTATTCGTAAGTCAGACGTCTGACTTTTTCACCTTTTGTTCTTTTGTCTCCTAGATTTAGCTGATTATTCAGCCTGGCTCCCCATTAAAAGTGTGACATACAGCAATGGGACTCCTAGCACTTTGAAATCTAAAGTGCGGTTCAACTCCATTAATACCAAATTTCAAAACTTACTGTAACACTATTTACATGAGTGGCCGCAGTGGTGCAGAGGGTAGCGTTGCCACCTCACAGCAAGAGGTTCTCCAGTTCGATCCACGGCTGGGGTGCCTTCTGTGCGGAGTCTGCATGTTCTCCCTGTGGTTGTGTGGGTTTTCTCTGGATGCTCCAGTTTCCTCCCACATCCCAAAAACATGCTGTAGGTGGATTGGACACTATAAATTGGCCCTAGGCATGAGTGAGTGCATGAGTGTGCCTTCTGTGGAAGGTTGGATGCCAGGCTGCCAACTCGACACCGTAAAACTCCACTGCCAGTCATAAGCGGACAGGTGATCTGCTGTGGTGACCATAACTGGGAAAAGCCAAAAGAAGACTGTAACACTATTTACATGTTCTTTTGTGGATGCAAAGCCTTCCTGTAGCCATGTGACACTGTGTGCAGTGGGCTTGTCCCACCCCTGATACCTGTATTACTAAATCTGAGATCACTGTACCTTGGAGAAAATTCTTCAACCTACCACAGTCTCACGTCCAGCATATAGTTCCCCTTGTTTGACCTACAGTGCCAGTGTCATTTCTTAACAGCTGATCTGGAAACTTCTCTCATACTTTGTTTTTATGGGATTTCTAAAACAATTTGTAAAATTATTTAATATTTATATCATAGGTAAAAAAATACCAAAGTCTCAACTGACGATCATTTATACTCCTTGAGAATGTTCAAATAAAAACAGCAGTCATCTGAGAAGCATGAGGAAAAACAAGCACTCTGGGGCTGATTTCGCCTACCTACTATATGCAGAAATAAGTGCTCTGACCCAGTGCAAAAACGCTAGAACACAGGTGATGTGATCGTTTTACTGGTCCAGCAGTGATTTTACAATACTTTTGGTTTGAGCTATGTATGCAGTAGCACAAAACCCAAGTACTCCAGATACAGTCCAAAGAAAAATGTTTAATTAAGAAATAAAATACTTTTCTATAACAAACTTCATTACAACAATTGGCCCAACGTTTTTTTTTTTTGTAGTAAAACCTTTCTCAAGCTGATAACTGTGGAGTAGTTTGCAAAGTCAAGCTGACACTCTTGTAAGATATAATTTGTCACCTATTTTCTGTCTTATAGTGTTTTGGACTCGTATTATATTTAAAAGAATAAATTTAGTGACAAAAATGAGAAATTGCAGTTTTTGTTGACAGGCTAATTATACTTTTAAAACTGTCTTTGCCATACGCAGCTTCATGAGATTAACCAGATGAAACTGAGGTAAAATCTCCGTTTTACCCCAACTTCACAAGCTTCTCTGAACATCTATTTTATTCAGACACTGGAGATTTCAACCCCTGAGATATACCCGATAATACTAGCGAAACATACTGTTTTAGCTAAAGAAATATGAGTGAACCCATTTGTGTAACTCGAGTCCTAAATTGTACAGCTGGAGGTGAAAGTCATAAATTTGAAGAGAAAGCAGAATGTTTTCTTTCTACTTGCAAGATGGGAAAGTGCTTGAATATTAGCTCCATTCATCAATTAACATAACTGTGTTTAGCGTTTACTTCTTTTCCCAAGAAACAGTGACTTCAGAGTTGGCTATATTTAGACTGAGTGTTTGAGGGTGGATCCCCATGCATGGTAGAGTGGGGGAGCTCACCCCCACCTGAATAAAAAAGCAGTTCAAAAAATGAGTCAGTTATTTTGTTTTTATCAACTCACTTTTCAAGGACCTAGATTTGAAGGACTGCTACAGATGCTGACCTGACTGTCAGTAAGATTTTCTGAGTGTGAAGCCCATAAGAAGAATGTTCTCATATGTTCATAGAAGGCTACTAAGCTAATGGCCCCAGAGCCCTTACTAGCCTAGCCATATTTATCCCGAGTTGCCCCAATTGTCGATGGTTAGGTGAGTGAAGTTCATAGAGGTAAGGGCTATGGTAGTTAATACTGACTTCCTCTGTCCAGGAGGGATTAGGGCACCACCCCAGGAGTGAATCTGCGATCACCCATCCATTGATTTTGGTTGTGTTTAAAGAAGGTCAGGGAGAGACTCTGTTTCACATGAATTTGAAGCTTGTTCCAGACAAATAGCAGCCTCTGGGAGATGTAGCTATCTCTCCAGCATGACCTGTTCATGTCAAAGGGTAGGTTAAGATCCCTGGAATGAGTGACCCTTGTGAAGTTTGATTTACAAGTGTGCAGCAATTCCATCAGGGCTTGGTCTGAGATTGTCCTGTAAGCCAGACACAGGTCACCCCTTAGCAACCTGTAGGAGACAGATTGAAGTGACAGGGCCTTCAGTCTTTCCTTGTAAGACTTGTTTTGTGTACCGTGTAATTTCTTGGTGAGAAATCTCTGTGGTCTCTCCAATTGTTTTAGGTGTCTGATGAGGTACATGGAAAAGGGAGCATTGTACTCAATTACTGGTGTGATGAGGGCAGAGTACAATGGAATTATCCTTAGATCTAGATGCGATGCCTTTACTTATAAGATGTGCCACATAGAAGGATTTCCTTACTATTGTGGATAAGTGGTGGTCAAAGTTTAGATTGCTATCAAGGGTAGCCAGGTCATGTGCCACTGGGTCTACACTTACTGCAAGTGCTGTCTATAATGTAATTAGCAGGGATGTCACGTTTCCCAAATGGAATAATAATGCAATTTTTTGTATTTATCTTTAATCCATGGCTTTGGTACTAGTCATCTGTCTGCATTAACCCTATCTGCATTGTATTAACATTATTGGGGGGCCGAATGATTGCTCTCAATTTGCAATCGTCAGTGAACTTGGTCAGCCACAGGCTGTACAAGTTTGCCTGGACTTCTGAAAAATAAATTCCAAACAGTAAGGGGCCTGTCAAAAAACCTGTGCTGTACTACTGGTGACTGGACTTTTGCTAGAGATTAAGTCACCCACTTGGACAGTAGGTGTCCTGTCGGTGAGCCAGTTGGCTACTCATCTGGTAATGTAGGGGTTAATTTCTGATTGGGAGAGTTTCTGTATAATACCTGACTGTCAAATACCTTGGCTAGGTCAAGATAGGTGTTATGCACTGTCTTTCCCTCGACCAGTGCCTTGGTGACTTCCTTGAAGAAGCCAACCATGTTTAACAGACATGATCTACCTTTAACAAATCCAAACTGGGTTGGCTCCAGGGTTTAGGGATTACGCATGTCCTTATTAACAAGGTCCATAATGATTCTTTCCATGGCCTTGCAGATGAAGCTAGTCAAGCTTATGGCCCTATAATTTCCAGGGTCAGTTGACGGTCCCCATTGTGCCGATGGATTATTGTTGCTGTCCTCTATTCTGCTGGAACATAGCCAGTTCACAGGCTGTGGTTAAACAGGGATTCAAGTGGATCTGGTAGGTCATGTTTAAAGCTGTTTAAAAGGCACCCTGGGAAGGTGTCCGGTCCCAGAGCTGCCATGCTTTTGGCCTTGGAAAGCACCGAGATGACCTGCTCTGTTGAGATAATAGGCTGAGGAATGGTTGCAGGTATACTTTAGGGGATGACTGGAGGGGATGGGGGTGAAGTTTGCTCCAACTCTGTCAGCTAGCAGGTTGGCTATTACCTCCAGTTGAATATGTGTGGTGCCATCCACAACCAGTTCAGCACATAGCTGGGTATTTCCCTTTAGATTCTGGACTTAGTTAAAGAATGCCTTGTGATTACCCTGAGCTACGGAGGCTATTTTTGCTTTGTAATTAGCTTTGGATGCCTTTCCAAGGTCTATAATTTGTTTGTTTAAGCTAGAGAGTTATTTCTTCCTCTACTGAGCCAATTCCCTCTTGTTCTGGGACATTAGATCATTTCTCTTGTTGTACAGCCTGTTTATACTAGGGTTCACCAGGGAGACTTATTTTTTTTGGACAGACCTGGTTAATCTGGTCAGATACAGCCTATTCTGTACAACTGCTCAAGTGGTTACACAGGGCAATGGAGTCTGCGTTATCTGCGTTTGAGGGGTCCTTGAAACTTCTTATACCACCACTTAGTAGGATGTAATTTATCTTTAAAACATTCTTAAGCATTTTTGAGCTTGAAGGGGTATCTGGTCTTATAATTACATCAAACAAGATTGATTTGTAGTCTGATCTTACCACATAGGACATCACCTGGGGCGGGATGCAATGCTCTCCCATGTTAGTGAGTACTATATCCAGGACATTTGAGCCTCTCATGGATGTGCTGACTAGCTGTCCCAGAGCATTTGCACTGACAAAGTCAAAGAACGTCTGAGCCAGAATATTTGTGTTTGTGTGTGTTTCCCAGTCGATGGTAGGATAATTAAAATCAGCCATGAGTAAGGTGTTGGGCTGTACACCAAGTGACTACAGTAAGTGCAGGTATGCGGTATACTTTTCCTGTTTCATGGTGGGGGACCTATAACTAGCTGTAATGTGGTAGGGGGCTTTGCCTGTAGTTAATTGGACAGTTGTGATCACAATGAAACAAAAATGGAGACAAACATGAATAGGCAGTACACACAGTGTTGGAAGAGCTGTTGTCAAACGTCAGAATCATCAGTTCAGTCACACAGACTCCAGCTGCAGACATGATAAAATCACCAAAAACGTCAGAATCATCAGTTAAGTCACACAGACTCCAGTTGCAGACATGATAAAATCACCAAGCAAAAGAGAGTAATATTGCTAGAAACAAATTTATCCTCAAGTCTCGGTAAGTACGTTCATGAGGTAGACCCTGTTTTTACAAAAGCTCACCAAGATGACACTAATATATAGACTGGATTTTATATAGCTAAGTGCATTAGTCCCAGGATAAAAACGTACCCAATCCTGGTGGGCACACTGGTGCTAGGAATGGAAAAAATGGGGTCATGCCAGACTCAGCGGGAGGATGGCACCATAGGAAAGAAAAATACTTGCACAAGAAGAAAAACTATCAGATGCTTCAAATGCAAATTTGTTTTCGTTAATACAACAGAATCATAAAGAACATTATACAGACCAAAAAATCCTTGGGCCACTTGGAAAAAGAAGTGTCTGATGATGTGCAAAAATATAAACAAAAAAAACCTAGGGATTTTTGAAAGGTATAAAAAAGAAACATGGACATGGGAAAGAAAGAGAGATCTGCTATGATGTAATATTTATGGAAAGGAGATAGCCAAACTAATCAGTACAAGAAGCAGCTATAAAGATATTTGAAGAGAAATATAGGCAAAGGCACCCACAGATGGAAAATTTCACAAGACAAAAGATAAGATCACAAAGGGAGAATGTAAAACAGAAGATTAGTAAAGTAGAAGTTAAACAAATAGAATCTGAAGTTGTGGAATACCTGCAAAGTGAAGGATTTAGTGTAGAAAGTCTAACTCAGGTTATATCACAGCACGAAGGAACAACGAGTCCTCAAAGTAAGGAGAAACAGGAAGGGTGGGAGACATCTGAAGAAAAATATGGACAGAAAAACAGATTTAATGTGATGCAATATTTTTGCAAAGGAGAAAGCAAAACAGAAAAGCAGCACCAAAGACAGTTGAAGAGAAATAAGAGCAAAGGTAACCAGATGTAAAAAAAATACAATAGAAAAAAATAAGAAAACTAAGGGAAAGAGGAAAAAAGATTTGTAATGGAAACGTTAAAGAAATAGAAACTGAGGTTATGGATTACCTCTTGTGAAAGATTTAGTGTAGAAAATCAAATTCTGCTAAGGCACAGCATGATAGCACAATGAGTTCCCCAAATTAAGGACAAACGGCTGAAATAAGAAGCATCGGATCAGTTGTCACATGATACCCTGGAGCCTTCAGTAGGAAACCAGTACAAAAGTTCAGCTGGAGTTGCACAGCAAGGGAAGGAACAGCAAACTGTGGCAACTCTGATGTAGTCAGTGTTGTGGAGTGATAGGCCAGAGAGTTCCCATGTGACAGAGCAGCGGATGATGCAAGACGCACCTGAAGAGAGAATATGTCACAGGAAGATGCTCTGAAATGTTCTGTCGAATGTGCAGGACGCAGAGAACAAAGAATGTGTCTGCAGTTTAGACGAAAATGATCTAAGGGAAGAGTCGCTGGACTGAGATGGATAGACATACTAAGATCGATGAAAGAAATATATTACAGAAAGTAAACAAGAGCCATAACGTTAGAAGTCTGACAAAACAGATGAACGCAGTAATCAGGACATGTAATATAACAGAAGTAAATAGGATATATTACTGTGCAGCTAAATTAGTAATGATCAAGTCTTACCACAAAAACACAGAGCAGTAAGGGAAGGGCAGAAATCAAATGCCATCATGGCGATATCATACAGAGGAAACAGTAAAGCAATTAAGACAAGAATTGTCACTGTTAGAAGAGTATAGAAGAGGGAACAGACCAACAAAAGTATTTAGGCATAATAAAAGCAATGCACAATATCATAACAAACCAGGATTTATTGTACACTATTGCAAATAATAAACAAGAGATATCAGCACAAGCAAGAAAACTTAGACGATATGTAGGGAAATATAAAGAAAAAGTACAAAATAAGCAATTCATTGATGACCCAAAAAGTTTTATAGAGAACCGGGAAACAAAGCAAAAGGAATAGAAATACCACAAAAAGAAGAAGAAAAAAAATAGACACATTTTGGAGAAATGTCTATGAAGAGCCTGAGGAAGATAATAAACATGCTGAATGGATCCATCACCTGTCCGCTCATGATTGGCAGCGGAGTTTTACGGTGTCGAGTTGCCAGACCAGTGCCCAACCTTCCACAGAAGGCACACACATGCACACACTCACACCTAGGGTCAATTTTAGAGTGTCCACTCCACCTGCAGCATGTATTTGAGATGTAGGAGGAAACTGGAGCACCCGGAGAAAAGCCACGCGACCACAGGGAGGACATGCAGACTCCACACAAAAGGCACCCCAGCCGAGGACCGAACCGGAGAACCTCTTGCTGTGAGCTGGCAACTCTAACCGCTCACAGCAAGAGGTTCTCCGGTTCAATAGTAAAAGAAACAAATGTACAGGATATGAAATGGGATGAAGTAATGATCAGAGAAATTGAAACACAATTAAGAAAAGCTCCAAACTGGAAAACCCCAGGCCCAGATGCAGTACCTAACTTTTGGCTAAACGTCTTGGCATCTTTACATGAAGATTTAGCCCTGAATAAAAACTACTTATATGCACACCCCGAACAGACACCTACCTGGTTAACAACAGGAAAAATGATACTCCTTCTTAAGAGTGAACCTGCAAGATATCCTAAAAACTATAAACCAATAACTTGCCTTCCAACAATGTACAAACTATATCCTGGAACTGATGCTGACAGATTTTATAGTCATTTAGAAGAAAACTCAATCATGGCAATAAAATAAAGGGGTAAAAAAAGGCATATGGAACAAAGGATCATTTGTTGTTAAATAAAGTCATAATGGAGAATTGTTAAAAAGGGGAAGAATCTACGTATGCAATGGATAGAGTATAAAAAAGCATTTGTCTGCATCCCACATTCATGGATAAATGAGTGCTTACAGATGTATAAGATACACTGTGCATTGATAGATTACATTACAGTGACCATGAAACAGTGGCAAACACTTTTCAGCTAAGCCATGATAAAGGAAAAACTATTATCCCAGGGATAATTTCAAAGAGAGATATTCCAGGGTGAGTACGTTGTCACCAATGGTCTTTTGTCTTGCCCTTAACCCATTAAGCTGTCTAATTAACCGATTAGGTCATGGCTACAATTTGGCTCTCAGAAAACAACAAAGTGTAAAGACTTCACATCTACTTTTTGTGGATGATTTAAAACTGTATAGCTCATCAGATGAGGAGCTGAAAGCACAACCGGAAGTGATTAAAACTTTCTCATGTAAGAATGTAATTTGGTTTTGATAAATATGCAAAAGTAACATTTAAAGCAGGAAAGCTGTAGCACAAATAAAAGTATCAGTATAGGACACACTTGATATAAATGAACTTGAGCAGGAGGGAGTATATAAATATTTGGGAATTCATGAAGAATCAACAATAAATCATGAACAAATGCAGATATAACTCAGTATGGAATATTTTAGCAGACTAGCATTAATACTGAAAACAGCTCTGACATCTACGAACAAAGTCAAAGCTATAAAACCAGTTTGTTCTTCCTCTTTTAACTTACAGTTTTGGGGTGACTGAGTGGCCCCAAAAGGTATTGGATCAGTTGGACAGGACAAGAAAAATGCTTCACACTTATCAAATGATGTCTAAAAATCAGAGTATAACAAGATTATATACATGTCTAGTTCTGAAGGAGATATGGGCCTCCTCAAAATGTATTACATGTATAGATCTGCAATCACTGCATACATACCTGATGACCTCATCACATCCAAACATAGTAAAAGCTTATGAAGAGAACAAATCTAACATGACTTACTTGCTTAGTTTAGCAAAAGCATATTTGTGTTTAGTGGAAATAGAAACCAAATCAGAAGTAGACAAAAATCAGGCAGCAACTAAATGTGCCAAAAAGCAAACAAAGGTATATAAGGAGATGGATCAGATGAAAAAGCAAAAAAAAAAAAATGTGGAAAACACATAAATATAGTTGCAAGTACAGAAAACTCCGGAACAACATCATGGCAATCATGATCTGAAGGAGGATTGGTTAAAAAGAGGAGAATTTAAAGCAAAAGATGAAAGGTTAATATTGGTGTCCCGGGATAGTTGACTATATACATATTGGTCTACAAAGTTCATTGAGCATGTGGGAGAAACAGATAAATGCAGGTTCATAAAACACAATTGGAAACAGTCACACATCTTGCTGCTGGATGTGATACGCTAATGGCAGAGGGCCTGTGTGCTGAAAGGCATAATAATGTGGCAAGGCTGTTGCATTGGGGATTGTACTAACGTTATAATATTGAAGTAGCTGAGAAGCATTGAAAACATGATCCACAAAGCATTATAGAAAATGATGAAGTTTATATCACGTGGGATCACCCATTACCAACAGTTCAAAAAAATAGGTGCTAGAAAACCAGATATAGTAGTCCATGAAAACAAGACAAAAGTACCATTGATCACTGAAACTGCTACACCCACAGATTACAGTGTCTTACGAACAGAGAGATACAAAGTCATAAAATATCATAAAATATCAGGATTTCCAGGCAGAAACAAGGGCAATGTTGATGAAGGATACTCAGACAGTTCCAACAGTAGTAGGAACAATGGGTCTCATAAAAAAGAATTTACAGCCTTATTTAGATACGTTACCGATACGTGTAACTCCACATTAATTGCAGAAGGAGTCATTTCTGGGCACACTTCGGGTGCTGCAAACAGTACTTTTGCCTAACATCAGAGATTGAAACAATACCAATTTCATGAACTTTAATCATTCCTTGACTTAGTAATGGGGTCCTTTCCTGTCATGGTAATAGAAAGCCAAGAGACTTAGAGAAATTAAAAAGACATGCCCAGAGTCTCAGAACATGATTGCAGGTTGAAGGTATAGCATTTTCTAGCAGTTGGAAATCACTGTAAAAGCAGTAAATATCAAGGCCTGACTAGGGAGACAATTGTTAGGTCTTTTTGTCTTACTGACCAACCTACCAGAACAACTTCAAAAATATAAGAAACTGCATGTAATCACAACAAAACAGCAAAAAAATAGGTATTGGGCTAGAACATGTAGTCAGGATAGTATCTGTATGTGGACAAATATAATCGCGGACAAAGATGAAAAGTTTAATGAAACTGGGAGAGTTGCTGCATCTCACTCTTTCTTATGGCAATACCACTGTTGATTTGGGTAGCAAAACATTTTGTACTGTCTTTGGAATTTATGAAAGAACATAAATGTATATTGCAGAATAGTGTTAAGGGGAATAGGCTATCCAAACTGTGTGCTGCAAACACTCTAGCAATATGACAGAGACCTGTACTGTTTTGCCAGCTATGCTATTGCTGTAGTCCATCATCAATGTAAGTCACTATCTAGCACTGACAAATACTTGTTATTCTTTGTGCATTCTACTTCCAGGGTTAGCTGCATAGCTTCACAGGGGCTTACTTTCATCTTCTCAACTTTCCCTCTTGTGGGGAACACATATGCTTCTCACTGTCTCCCAAAATTAAGAGTCATTTCCAGACCTCTCGATTTTACCTTTTTTGGAGGAACATACTTATTTTCAGGCCTAATTTATTCCTGCAGTAGATATACCTATTTTTGGATGCACGTCTGTATTTTTAGGCTTGATTTACCCCCTCAATACAATTTTTTTCTGAAACCACCACACCACATGTGATTTTTGAAGCTTTCTAGCACACAGACATCCACACTACATGACTAGCATTCCAAGAGCACCGATAATTTAAAGAAAGAGGACACATATCTTACATCTCCCTTTTTTCAGAAGCAAAAATAAATGACTTATTGGTTGAATTTTGTAATACAGTTCACTAAAGTCTACAAATGTATTTGGTATTCCAGTTTTATGCTAATTAGATGTCCAGATTTTTGGCTGGCTGTACCTACTTTTCAAGGACCTTTGTCTCTATTTTTAACGTTTGTAGGTTGAGAGGTATACCAGTTTATCATCCTTCACAGGAAGCCATCTTATCAGGCTTGTACAGCATTTGTATTCAGTGTTTCTCTCCCATAAAATTGCTTCTGTCCTTTAGTTCAGCTCTCTGAGTTATTGTTCGTGGCATTAATGGTGTAGAGCTTAAAAAACAGAAAAAGGTGGAAGACAAAATTTCAACACAGGCAGTTGTCTTCCACAGTTTGTGACAATTTTACCATCACAGTTGACAAATGAGATGACCATATCTCTTAATGTCTTGTATGCTCAAGCAGTAGCAACCGTTTTTGTTAAGTTACCAGGCCGACAGTTCCTCAGATGTAGCTATCCTGATGTTTTTATACACTTATCCAAGTAAAAGCTGACAATAAATGAGAACAGGTTTAGAAATATATGTTTGAGATATTGCAGCATGTCATCTACCACACAGGGAAAGACTGAAACATCAAGGACTGAAGCATTACTAATTTCACGAACTTCAGTCAGATCCTGACTCAGGAAAGAGATCCATTCGTCTCACAGTATGAGAAACCCTAAATCTTCAGAAAAAATTTTAAAGAAAGGAATATAATAGCAACGCTGGGGCAGTGTGTATACATATAACATGCCCGTAATCAAAGTAGTCCTCTTTATTTTATTTTAATATATTTTTGTTGAATGTTTTAACTTACAAATTAGGGTACTTACGTATTATCTCAACCTGATTTTTAACCTTCTGTAAATCATATAGTTTCCGACAAAACAGTTTATGTGTAAGTAAAATGGGGGGTGTGCAAACTCCCAATTACTGTTTTTTTTCTCAATGGTTTGTGAAAGACATACAGGAATAAGCAAGGCAAGCAGGAGGTTGTCCACCAACTGAAAACGGACATCTGGCATCAATCGTGTGTTGTACAACAGACACCGTTGAACCGTGGTGTGTCCTAAAATTAGCCAGATAACCTAACCAGTGTAAAAGCAAATTTATGTGTTTTACTTCTTTCTTGTACTTTTTAATTCATATTTCTATGTCGACCATCATTCACAGGACTTCAAAGAAACAGAAAAAACTGACTGTGAAAGTGATGGAAAATGTCAACAGACTTGCAGCCATTTCGCTGTAAGTAAGTGTTTTCATCCCTGAACTATAGGATGCCACCAATAACAAAACCAACTCGCTGCTGGCTTTGTGTAAAAGGAAGGAATGCTGAGATGAAAAACACAGACACTCATGGTCATGGAAATGCTTTCAGTAAACTTTTTTTGTAAAGCTTTCAGCTGTGTTTACAAAGTTTTACAAAGATAGTTTACCGAATGCATTTCCATGTGTCTGTGTTTTTCTTCTCAGCATTCCTTCCTTACAGTGAAAGTATACCTTTTGTTGGTAACACAGCACCCCTGACAGTTTGACGTGTGCGTGTGTAATGCACACAAAACAGGAAGAAGAACTGCACATTTGTTTGTCTTCCTGAATGTAATCCAAAATCACATTTCTTTAGTAAGGCTGTCAAATAACATTTCACTGTGTTTCCCACACTCAGTTTCACTCCAGCATGCAAATTTCACAACGGCGAAAATCTGGTTGCGATAATACGTAAGTACCCAAATTAGTGTTATTCTTTTCATTTCAATGTATTTTTTGCAATGTATGTCGGATTTCGGCAGTGTTACATACTGCAAAAGCAAAGCGAGTCTTACAAAACATACAGTGACTCTGCATTCATTAAAAGTATGCTTACCTGTCAAGACGTTTTGGTTTTTAACTCTGTTCTTTTCCTTGCAGGGGAAGCACTGAAGTGCAGGTATTGCGTAACACCCAAATGCATGACTTCTGTTCAAACATGCCTCAGTCATGAAACCGAATGTGTTACCATGATATTTACCTCCCCCACCTGTGAGTATTTCTGCCTGCCTTGTGAGCAAAACTGCAGAGTAACAAAATCTGCATCTTTGCAAACATTTCTATAAAGTTAGAATTCTAGCCAATGTTAATGTTTTTGTTTATAATAATATTTTCATTTTGATAATTAATGTTTTGTTTATAATTCTATTTTCATGTTTTTCATGTATACCTTCAGACAGTTAGTTTTGTGGAGCTTTTCTCCTCAGGCTTCTTCTGAAAATGGGCTATCAGCTCAGCTGGACAGACAGGATAAAAAACATGTAAAATAAAATAAATAATAAACAAGTAAACCAAAACTCACTAAAATGTATAGTGATATGTTATAGAGAGGTCATTTAACTGCAACTATTCTGTTGTATGCTTTACTGCGTTTGGTGGAGTTTCCTCCTGACTGTTAATAGGTTAGTAAAGGCGTCAGTACAAAAGTCAGAAATGAAACTGCTGGCAAATATACCCCAGGGGAAACCCCTTAAATACAGATCCACAGAACTAAGTCTTTTTTGTTCAGTTTTGGCAGTAAAGTCAAAACACTGTTAATGGATTCTGGGATCAACTTCTTCAGGGAATCTGCCTCAGGAGCCATGTTTATGAGGCCTCTACAGTTGTGGAGATGCAGGTCTCCCAGTTAATGAAAATACAGGAAGCTTGCATAGACTGGAGAGGTGGTAAAGTACAGTTGTATACACTTACCATAAATGTAGATGTTTGAGTGCATTCACTGTTGCAGTCATTACATTTGGGTTATCTGCTTGTACCAGCCCTCAGTCGGCCTGGTTAACAATGTCTTAGGTCCTACGCCAGTTGCTGTCTCTTCTTCCGTGATGTCAGGTCGTCAGGGGTATAAAACATACAGTCAACATCATTATATCAGTTTTTCTTGCTTCAGATGTCAGGTGCCCCCCTAATGGGAAGCAATTAAATCTATAAATATACAAGGTTATACCTCAAACAAAAAAGCAAATACACCAAAAAGTTTTTAAGCATTGAAAAGGAGAGAAGAGGTATAGCCAAAAAAAGTCAGGGGGCTGGAGGGAGAGTAACCAGGACTGCAACAGTGAATACACTCGAACATCTACATATATGGTAAGTGTACACAACTGTATTATGTTCTTCATGTTTCACTGTTGCAGTCATTACATTTGGGTAGATTCCCAAAAATAAGGATAGGAGGATAAATTTAGATAGCATTAGGACCAGCTATAAGGCCCTTCAAAACTGCAGTGGCAAAGCCAGCTCTGGATTTAGAGAAAATTGGCAAATGGTAATGCTTGATGAAAGTATGCACAAGACTCCAGGTAGCAGCTTATAGGATGTCCCTGGTAGGTACGCCTCTGAGAAAGGCCGTAGAGGTAGATGCAGCCCTGGTTGAGTGGGGTCTGATCCCCTGTGGGATAGGTTTTCCATGGTGCTTATAGCAGAAATTAATGCAATGGCCTATCCATTTGGAAATGTTTTGCTTTGAAATAGCCTTCTCCTCTGTCCCTGCAGCAATTGCCACCAGCAGTTGTTCAGATTTCCTTTGAGGTTTAGTCCTGTCCAAGTAGAATCTAAGTTGTCTGTGCACATCTAAGGAGTGCAGTATCCACCCCCCTTTGTTCTGTGGATTAGAAAAGAAGGCTGGCAAATGAATGGACTGATTAAGGGCCACACTGGATACCACCTTTTGCATGAAAAGAGGGATTGGTTCTGAGGGACACCCTGTCCGCATGAAAGATGATGAAAGGCTCCACTGCCATAAGGGCCTGTAATTCAGATACCCTTCTTGCCGAAGTGATGGCTAAAAGGAAAGCTGTTTTCCAAGAAAGGATTTTAAATCTGCAGTAGCAGCTGGCTCGAAAGGAGGAAGGGTGAGTTTCTCCAATACAAAGTTAAGGTCCCAGGCTGGAGTTGGAGCTCTCCTGAGTAGTCTTAACTTTTTGGCCCCTCTGAGGAACTGCTTGAACAATGGATGAGAGAAGAGGGGAGGTTTTGTGTTATAATGAGCTGAAATGGCTGAGGCGTGAATTTGTATTGAGGAAAAAAACAGGCCCTTGCGAAGCATCTCAGTTAAGCATTGTAAAATCTGAGGTAAATTGGACACTGCTGTGCTCATCCCTTGAGATTGGTTCCAGGCACAGAATATTTTCTATTTTTCAGCATAAGATTTTCTAGTACTAGGCCCCCTTGCCTCTAAAATGACATCCATCACTGGTTTACTGAGGGATGGTAAAGGAGAGATTATGTAATTAGCCATGGCTGCTAGGTTCAGTGCTTGAAGCTGAGGGTGCAGAATCTGGTTCTCCTGCTGAGACAGCAGGGTAGGAGTCTGAGGTAGGTGCCATGGGGCCAACAGTGACACACTGCGCAGGAGAGGGTACCAGTGCTGGCGTGGCCAGGCTGGTGCAATCAAAATCATCCTTGGTTTATCTTGTTTGATCTTTAGTAGTACTTTGGAGAGCAGAGGCAGAGGAGGAAAGGCATAAACTGATAGGTTTTTACAGCTGAAGGACAGAGCATCCACCTTCCAAGCTTGTCTGTGGGGAGCCCTTGCACAAAATTTTTCCAATTGATAGTTCTGGGGGTAGGCAAACAGGTCTATATCTGGGCTCACCCATTTGCTTGTCAACATATTGAAATTTCTTGGTTCCAGTTTCCACTCATGTGGGTCCATGAGGTTTCTGCTTAGTCTGTCTACCAGTGTATTTAGTTTTCCTGGCAGGAACTGAGCTTGTAGATGCACTTGGTAGCTCAAGGCTGTGTTCCACAATGCCATGGCTAGTCTGCAGAGGGGGTAAGAATGTGTACCCCCCTCTGCTTGTTTATGTACCACATAACAGTGGTGTTGTTCATCTTTACCATTAATTGTCCTGGAAGAATGTGGTCTTTGAAGGTTGTCAGGGCATTCTGTACAGCTAACATTTCCTTATGATTGATGTGAAGGTGCATTTGAATTGGGTTCCATTTGCCCTGAATGCACTTCCTTGCCTCCCCATGCATAGTCTGATGTGTCTGTTGTTAGGGTTTGGGCGGCAGGGGTTACTGTGAATGATAGTCCCTTGTTTTGGTGGCAGACCTCTGCCCACCATAGGAACTCTAGCTGCAGGCAAGGTATGATAGGAATCATTGTTTCCAGGCTGTGACAATGTTGACTCCATAGAATTTTTAAGTACCACTGTACTTTCCTCATATACAGTTTTGCATATGGAATTAGAAGAATGCAGGAGGCCATGAACCCCAAGGCTTGTAGTATTTGCCTTGTAGATATCAGAGTTTTTGTGGCCACTTGTCTGAAGTAGGTTGTCAAGTGAATTTGTTTCTCTGGCGTGAGGAAAGCCCTCTGGGAAGTTGTATTCAAGCTTGCTCCCTGGAATATAATTTGTTGACAGGGTACCGGGTGTGATTTCTTTTCGTTTATTGTGTACCTCAGACAAGTTAGCACCCTTTGTACAAAAGCCAGATGATTCAAAAATATGTCCTAGTTTTCTGCCTGAATTAGACAATCGTCCAGGTATTGGTATATTTGAATATTTCTTTGCCTGCAAAATGCAATGACCGGAGCTAGGCACTTTGTGAATACCCTGGGCACAGTAGATAAGCCAAAGGGTAGTGTAGAGAACTGATAGTGCGTGTAGCCTGCTCTGAAGCGTAGGTATCTTCTGCAAAATTCCCTGATTGGGATGTGCAGGTATGCTTCCTTCAAATTTAGTGTTGCCAACCAGGCATCTTTGCTTAGCATAGGAAACAACTGGTGAAGAGTCAGCATCTTGAATTTTGAAATCGCCAAAAAGGTGTTTAGAGTAGGCAGGTCCAGGATAGGACATCATGAATTGTCTTTTCTGGGTACCGGGAAACATCTCGAGTAGTACCAACTGAATAGCCCCTATGCTTAAGAGAGAGAGTACTAGCTTTTGGGCCTCTGCCCACTGATTTGGCGTTAGATTTGGCCAACTGCTTGGAGTTGGTAATGTGTGGAAGTGAAATATGTATCCTTGGGACACTATATTTAAAACCCATTTGATCTGAGTAATGAGTCCCCAGTTCTTTGCATGAAGTTCAGTCTTTCCCCCCAAAGGGGCAGTCAGTTGAGAAGTACTTGGAAGTTTTAAAAGGAAGTCATAGAGACAGTTTACCATTGGGAGGGAGTTTTATTACTCCCAGATTTGGATGTGGAGGCCCCCCGCTGCTTAGTCCTGTGCATCCAGTGGGACTGAAGCTTGGGTGCTCTGCTGGATCTGGGTTTGGACTGAGAAGGTCTGGAAGAGGCAGGAAAGGACCAATTCTTAGAAGGCCAATGCCTACTAAATCTTGGAGGTTGTACTTGTAAAAAATCTTTAACGGTTTGCATAGATTTAGCTTTTTCCTCCATCTTTTTAAGAACTTCTTCTGCCCTGTTGCCAAACAGGCGGTTCTGATTTAAGGGAGCATCCAGTAATTTCACTTTAACATGATCTGGCAAGGATTGCTCCCTAAGCCAAGCATGCCTTCTAAGTACAGACCCAGTTACCACAGCCCTGCAAGATGCCTCTAGTGAATCAAAACCACATTGTAATGTATGTTTACCAACTTGTTCAGCAGAATGCATTAAATCCTGTAAATTGTTATTTTCAGCACAATCAAGAATCAACATCATTTTCTGTTTAAGCAATCCAGTAATAAACTGCTGATACTTTAACATATGGAACTGCCAGTTTAAGGCCCTAATGGCCAAATTTGCAGAAGTGCATACCTTCTTACCCCATCTATCCAGCTCCCTGGGGTCTCTATCAGAGGGGGTAGGATTCTTGCCAGTAGTAGCTTTTATGCCCTTGGGTCCCAGTGAAATGGTTTCAGGATCCGCGGTAGGACTTTTGAAAAATAACTTGTGAGAGTCAAGAACCCTGTAATATCTATCAGGTTTTTTGGAAGCAGGAGGTAAAGAGTCAGGGGCCATGCTAGATTCTGAAAAGGCATCATCAGCAATGTCCAGTACAGGAGGTATAGCTAAAGGCCTGTGCTGAGACAGGAATAAGAAATCCCTGAGCCTCTTTTTAGAATCAGAGAAATCCTGACTTTCCCAAAGAAAATGCTCCCAGAGAGTATGCAAGGTTTCACCAAAAGAGAAATCCTCTGGGGGAGGGGAAGCAGAGGGAATAGAGTCCTCAGTATCAGAATCCTCATAGGTAGATAAGGGTAAATCCTGGTTATCACAGTAAACAGAAATTTCAGAATCCTGGTCAGAAGTATCATAGGCAAACTCAGTCCTAGGTCTCTTAGAGGGGGAAGGTTGGCTTCCCCTGATTAAAGTAATAAGGTCTTCAGCCATTCTTATCATTTGTTTTTTAGGCATAGAGGCCTGACCATGCAGTCTGGGCATCAGTTTTCAAGGCATGGTTCGAGTTTTAGGCCTTGAAGAAGAAGATGGCATTGGTTTAATATGCAAGTCAGTAGGCCTAAATACACCCTCAGAAGCTGGTGCCTGCACAGCGGCTCCGGACCCGTCCAAGGTAGAGACATCCACAGGTTCCACAGTTGAAGTATCTCTGGCATACCAGACTCCGAATGGGTCTCAGTAGAGGCCTGCAAATCTGAAGTAGCGGGTATCAGGGGCTGCGAAAGCACCTCACTGAGTACCAGCAAACTGGGCGGCCTGTCTCTGTCTTTATCTTTGCGTTTTTTGGAATGTCGGTAGTCGAATGGCTTACTGAAGACATATCAGGATAATTGAACTGAGCACCAAAATATTTAGAAGCGCAAATATACCGATGACGGATAGTTCGTGGTTTAAATAAGACACAAAAGCGACAGTGAGGTACGTCATGGTCAGGGCCTAGGCAAGGAATACAGTACGTATTAAAATCTTTATGCGGTATTTGCTTTCCACAAGAAATGCAATTATTTACTTTTACTGACATTGGATTAAAGCAAGAAAAAGTTTCCCAATGGGGTACTTAGCTTTTAGTTGAAGACTTCGGTTCTGAAACTCAAAAATAAAAATTTCAAGAGTCGGCTGACCGGTACTTGCAAACTGCTTCTGCTTCGGGCAACACACGGCAAGAAAGACTGATGTAATGATGTTGGCTGCATGTTTTATACCCCTGACGACATAACGTCATGGAAGAAGAGACAGCAACCAATGTAGGACCCAAGACTTTGTTAATCAGGCCGACTGAGGGCTACTGCAAGCAGATAACCCAAATGTAATGGCTGCAACAGCAAAACACGAAGAACATCCATATGTATATACCCTTACTTGACATAGAACATAGCCCAAATCCAGCTATTTGACCCCAGTTTGCAACATGGGGTATTAAACAATATGGTAGAAGTGGGAATGGTAACTGGTGAGTAGTTCTAAACAAACAGGTTACCTATTATGCTATGTGTCACCGGTGGAGACATTCATTGATGGAGTAACATGAACAGCAGCGTGGAAGGGCTAATTCTTCTGTGGAGACAGTAATGACCCCTGACTAAATGACCATCATTCTGCCTGCAAGTAGACAAAGTTATCCTCAATTTTAGGAAAGGTCCTCAAATCATGTGCAAGCCCCTTACAATGAATGCACAGCAGAGGCCCTCAAATCACGAGGAAGTCTTTTCCAGTGAATGTTCTGGAGAGGTCCTCAAATCATGTGTAAGAAACTACCAGTGAATGTACATGAGAGGTCCCCAAATCATGATCAAGTCCCTTCTAGTGAATGTACAGTAGTGACCCTCAAATCATGTGGAAATCCCTTCCAGTCAATCATGATGGGTCTCTTCCAATGAATGTACAGGAACAGTCCAAAATCAGAATCAAACCTCTTCCTGTGACTGAATTCCACCTGAGGTTCTCCAATCATAACCAAGTGCATTCATGTGAAGGAAAAGGAGATGTGAGGAAGTACCTTCCAGTGAATGTGCGGGAAGGATCCATATTCATAACCAATGACTGTCCAATAGAGGTTCTCAAGTCATGAGCAAGTCTCTTCCAGTGAATGTAAAGGTGAGGTCCAAAATCATAAGTAAGTTCCCTCTAGTAAAAGCTCTATGAAGTTAATAATGGCTAAGTAGTAACAAACTCGAGTGTAAGCTTTCTATACCCTAGTTGCTGTTGATTTGAACTTTACCTCTTCACCAAAGTAAATCACTTACAACTTCACTTGGGATGCTACTATGTTAAAAGAGCCAAGCAGAAAAGGTCAATTCCTTCAAGTACTTTGGGTAATGGTTTGACCTTCTGTGCATTTTGGACTATAATGATGTAGGTCAGTACGAAGATATCACCGCTGACATCCTGTGGCATCTTTGCCCCCCTGTGTATGAAACTACTTTGAGAAATGCTGCACTTATTTTGTAGTTTGAATCTGATCACTGTGTCTTTCTCATTGCCTTGTCCTGCTGCATGCTGTGGTCGTGTTAGCAGAGGAGTCGAGTTTGGAGTACGCTTTCTTACATTGAGCACTGGTGCTCTGCTCTGATAGGATTTCCTTTATTCCCAGAAATGAATGCTACGTGTGCATCTTCTAAGGTTAAACTCCTGCATCACCAACCAGCATAACCTAATCATTTACTCATGAAATTTACATTCACAAGCTAGTGAGAGTCTTGCAGCCAGGCCAGCCTTATGCATAGGCCATCTAGGTGACCATCTAGGATGCAATGCAGCTAGGGTCACTCTTTCCATATTTATTTACTTATTTTTTGGAGCAATGAAATATATTCAGATTCAGCATATTGACCACTGCCGCGCTAGCCTTAGCCATATGGATTATAACCTGCCAAGGATATACTAGCTGGCCAGCTTCCAGTACTTAAGGACACCTTCTACATACCAAAACCATTAACCAGCTAAAGCAGAGCTGAAGAAAGAGTGATTTGTGCACCAATCCCTTTAGAGATTTCTCTTTGAGGATTGATAGTTGGCCTGTACATTTCCATTTTTAGGCAGATAAGTTCCCTTCAGAGAAAGCAAATTTCCACTTTTAAATTTTATGACAGAAGGTGAATATTTTCTGTGTTTATTAATACATTTAGGCTGAGAAAAAGTGTTTTCATAGACTGCCATGTGACTTATGTTAACATTTAAAGAGGACAGTTACATTTCACTTTTGTGGAAAAAGTTGCCAAAACTGATTTAAGCTATTTCCTTGGTAAAAGTGTTGGTTTACTTTTCAAGGCTGATGTAAGTGTTTAAAGTGCTTTTCACTGTATTTTCTGGTGGAAAATTTGACGTTTTAAATATTTTCTTGTTTTACTTATTACTGCTGTTAGACTTTCCTATTTTTTGACATGCACAGATCAGTCTACCAGTTGCTCAGTTCTTTTTTCCAGCCATAAAAGCTAAAAAAAAATACCAGTACTATGAAGCAGTTGCCACTTCTGAAGGAAATTAAAAAGGTTCAGCTATAGATGGGCAACTCTCTTGTGCCCTTTTGTGGTTCCTCAGACCATTCATCTGTTTCCTTGGTTCTATCTCATGCACTCCGTATGGTCACCATGGACTGAGGGTTAAATACATCCTCTGCAGCTGTTGGAGTGTCTTTGGTGGGCACTCTTGCTGGTCAGTCACCATGGACTAGGGGTTAAATATGTCCTCTACAGTTGTTGGATTGCCTTTGGTGGGCACTCTTGCTGGTCAGCTACCATGGACTGGGAGTTAAATACTTCCTCTGCAGCTGTTGGAGTGCCTTTGGTGGGCACTCTTGCTGGTCAGCCACCATGGACTGGGGGCTAAATACATCCACTACAGCTGTTGGAGTGCCTTTGGTGGGCACTCTTGATGGTCAGCCATAATGGACTGGGGGTTAAATATGCCCTCTGCAGCTGTTGGAGTGCTTTTGGTGGGCACTCTTGGTGGTCATGGAAGAAGAAGAAGCACAGAATACGTCTCTGCTTTAGCCAGACAGGAATGCCTGCCTTGACAAAAATGTTCAGTCAAAAGAAGGCCACGTCTTCTAATATTTTGATATTCTGTCAAAAAGAAGCAAAACGTTAGAGATGTGTCTTCTTCTGTTTCAATTACTTTAGGCAGATGATATTTATTGGGCTTAGCTCACGGTTTAGTTCAAGCTCTTGACCCTTCCAGTTCTGATGTTTCTGATAAAAGAAAAAAAGGAATCTTCATTTTTGGAAGAGGTTCAATATTCAACCACAAAATGATAGTGAAGGGACAACTTGTTTTTTTTTTTTTTTTTTTGATTCTCAAGTTTCTGATTCTAATCCTTCTTCTTTTGGCTGTTCCCGTTAGGGGTCACCACAGCAGATCACCTGTTTCCATTTCTTCCTGTCCTCTGCATCTTGCTCTGTCACACCAGCCACCTGCATGTGCTCTCTCACCACATCCATAAACCTTATCTTAGGCCTTCCTCTTTTCCTCTTACCTGACAGCTCCATTCTTAGCCTCCTTCTCCCAATATACACAGCATCTTTGCTCAGAACACATCCAAACCAATGCAGTCTTGCCTCTCTGGCTTTGTCTTCAAACAGTCCAACCTGAGCTGACCCTCTAATATACTGATTCCTAATCCTGTCCACCCTCGTCACACCCAGTGCAAATCTTAACATCTTTAATTCTGCCACCTCCAGCTCTGATTCCTGTTTTTTTCGTCAGTGCCACCGACTCCAACCCATATAACATAGCTGGTCTCACTACCTTCTTGTAGACCTTCCCTTTCACTCTTACTGGTGCCCATTTGTCACAAATCACTCCTGACACTCTTCTCCACCAACTCCACCCTGCCTGTACTCTCTTCTTCACCTCTCTTCTACACTCAGTATTACTCTGAACTATTGATCTCAAGTATTTAAACTCATCCATGTTCACCAATTCTGCTCCCTGCATCTTCACCATTCCTCCATCCTC
Organism: Protopterus annectens; assembly: GCF_019279795.1. NCBI lineage: Eukaryota > Metazoa > Chordata > Ceratodontiformes > Protopteridae > Protopterus > Protopterus annectens. The sequence continues at coordinate 1,836,021,616 of NC_056744.1, forward strand.
CCACTCATCGCCACACATATATTCTGTCTCAGTCCTACTGGCCTTCATTATCCTCTTGTCTAGACTGTATCTCCACCTCTCCAGGGTCTCCTCAGCCTGTTCCCCACTCTCAATACAGATCACAATGTCATCGGCAAACATCATAGTGCATGAGGAATCCTGTCTGATCTCGTCTGTCAAAAAGTCCATCACCATTGCAAATAAGAAAGGGCTCAGAGCTGATCCTTTATGTAATCCCACCTTCACCATGAATGCATCCATCACTCCTACCGCAGACCTCACCAGTGTCACACTGCCCTCGTACATATTCTGTACCACTTTTACATACTTCTCTGCCACTCCCGACTTCCTCATACAATACCACAACTCCTCTCTAGGTACCGTCATATGCTTTCTCTAAGTCCATAAAGACACAATGCAACTCCTTCTGACCTTCTCTATACTTCTCCATCAACACTCTCAGAGCAAACATCGCATCTGTAGTGCTCTTTCCTGGCATGAAACCATACTGCTGATCACTAATCATCACCTCCCTTCTTAACCTAGCTTCCGCTACTCTTTCCCATAACTTTATGCATGGCTAATCAATTTTAACCCTCTGTAGTTACTACAGCTCTGCACATCACCCTTATTCTTAAAAATCGGTACCAAAACACTTACTCCTCAGGCATCCTCTGACTTTCCAAGATTTCATTAAACAGTCTGGTTAAACTCCACTGCCATTTCACCTAAACACCTCCATGCTTCCACAGGTATGTCATCTGGACCAACAGCCTTTCTGTTCTTCATCCTCTTCATAGCTGTCCTTACTTCCTACTTGCTAATCTGTTTCACTTCCTGATTCACTATCCCTACATCATCCAACCTTCTCTCCCTCTCATTCTCTTCATTCATCAACCCCTCAAAGTACTCTTTCCATCTCCTCAACACACTCTCCTCACTTGTGAGTATGTTTCCCTCATTATCCTTTATCACCTTTACCTGCTGCACATCTTTCCTAGCTCAGTCTCTCTGTCTAGCCAATCGGTACAGGTCTTTTTCTCCTTCCTTAGTGTCCAACCTTTCATACAACTCTTCATATGCCTTATCCTTAGCCTTCGCCACCTCTCTCTTTGCCATGCACCTCATCTCCTTATACTCCTGTCTACTTTCCTCATCTCTCTGACAATCCCACTTCTTCGCCAACCTCTTTCTCTGTTTACTCTCCTGTACTTCCTCATTCCACCACCATGTCTCCTTGTCATCCTTCCTCTGTCCAGATGTGATACCAAGCACATTTCTAACTGTCTCCCTTACCAGCTGTGCTGTAATTACCCAGCTATTTGGTAACTCTTCACTGCCTCCCAGTGCCTGTCTTAACTCTTCCCTGAACCACCTTGCAGTTACCCTTTTTCAACATCCACCATTTGAGCCTTGGCACTGCCCTCAGTCTCTCCCTCTTCTTCTTGATCACCAACGTCATCCTACAGACCACCATCCTATGCTGCCTAACTGCACTTTCCCATGTTACCACTTTACAGTCTCCAGTCTCCTTCAGACTGACCCTCCTACATAGGATATAATCCAACTGAGTGCATCTTCCTCCACTCTGGTATGTCACCCTGTGCTCCTCCCTCTTGCTAAAATATGTATTCATCACAGCCATGTCCATCCTTTTCACAAAATCCTCTACCATCTGACTTTCTGCATTCCTTTGTTTAACACCATACCTACCCATCACATACTCATCCCCTCTGTTCCCTTCACCAACATGCCCATTGAAATCGCTCCAATCACCACTGTCCAAAGATTATGGTGATGATTCCTTTTTGGCCCAGGGAACAGAAATGGTGAAGGGGAATTATCACATGTTTTCTCACAGACTAGATTTACTGCCACAAGACTAGTAGTGTTTAATACATCCTGACCCCATACAACTGCATCTAACTACCTAGATGATAGAATTGTATTACCTTTTAGGCACCTATTTTGGATGATATGCACCAGGTATTGAAGGAGGCAAAAAAACTGTTAGTAAAAAATAGCAAATGGAAAACATTTTCTGGCTGGTGTTAAGACAAGAACCAGGACCCATTCAAGACCAATATTTATCTGGTTCTACATTGTTTGAGTCCCTATCCTCTGACCTGTCCTAGCTGCTGGCTAGTTCAGCATGATGCCCATAGAGCCCCTTTTTCAATACATTTACATGTAAAATGTTTTTGTAACTGCCTCGGACCTGTCCTAGCTGCTGGCTAGTTCAGCATGATGCCCATAGAGCCCCTTTTTCAATACATTTACATGTAAAATGTTTTTGTAAGTGCCTCGGACCTGTCCTAGCTGCTGGCTAGTTCAGCATGATGCCCATTGAGCCCCTTTTTCAATACATTTACATGTAAAATGTTTTTGTAAGTGCCTCGGACCTGTCCTAGCTGCTGGCTAGTTCAGCATGATGCCCATAGAGCCCCTTTTTCAATACATTTACATGTAAAATGTTTTTGTAAGTGCCTCGGACCTGTCCTAGCTGCTGGCTAGTTCAGCATGATGCCCATAGAGCCCTTTTTCAATACATTTACATGTAAAATGTTTTTGTAAGTGCCTCGGACCTGTCATAGCTGCTGGCTAGTTCAGCATGATGCCCATAGAGCCCCTTTTTCAATACATTTACATGTAAAATGTTTTTGTAAGTGCCTCGGACCTGTCCTAGCTGCTGGCTAGTTCAGCATGATGCCCATAGAGCCCCTTTTTCAATACATTTACATGTAAAATGTTTTTGTAAGTGCCTCGGACCTGTCCTAGCTGCTGGCTAGTTCAGCATGATGCCCATAGAGCCCCTTTTCAATACATTTACATGTAAAATGTTTTTGTAAGTGCCTCGGACCTGTCCTAGCTGCTGGCTAGTTCAGCATGATGCCCATAGAGCCCCTTTTTCAATACATTTACATGTAAAATGTTTTTGTAAGTGCCTCGGACCTGTCCTAGCTGCTGGCTAGTTCAGCATGATGCCCATAGAGCCCCTTTTTCAATACATTTACATGTAAAATGTTTTTGTAAGTGCCTCGGACCTGTCCTAGCTGCTGGCTAGTTCAGCATGATGCCCATAGAGCCCCTTTTTCAATACATTTACATGTAAAATGTTTTTGTAAGTGCCTCGGACCTGTCCTAGCTGCTGGCTAGTTCAGCATGATGCCCATAGAGCCCCTTTTTCAATACATTTACATGTAAAATGTTTTTGTAAGTGCCTCGGACCTGTCCTAGCTGCTGGCTAGTTCAGCATGATGCCCATAGAGCCCCTTTTTCAATACATTTACATGTAAAATGTTTTTGTAAGTGCCTCGGACCTGTCCTAGCTGCTGGCTAGTTCAGCATGATGCCCATAGAGCCCTTTTTCAATACATTTACATGTAAAATGTTTTTGTAAGTGCTTCGACCTGTCCTAGCTGCTGGCTAGTTCAGCATGATGCCCATAGAGCCCCTTTTTCAATACATTTACATGTAAAATGTTTTTGTAAGTGCCTCGGACCTGTCCTAGCTGCTGGCTAGTTCAGCATGATGCCCATAGAGCCCCTTTTTCAATACATTTACATGTAAAATGTTTTTGTAAGTGCCTCGGACCTGTCCTAGCTGCTGGCTAGTTCAGCATGATGCCCATAGAGCCCCTTTTTCAATACATTTACATGTAAAATGTTTTTGTAAGTGCCTCGGACCTGTCCTAGCTGCTGGCTAGTTCAGCATGATGCCCATAGAGCCCCTTTTTCAATACATTTACATGTAAAATGTTTTTGTAAGTGCCTCGGACCTGTCCTAGCTGCTGGCTAGTTCAGCATGATGCCCATAGAGCCCCTTTTTCAATACATTTACATGTAAAATGTTTTTGTAAGTGCCTCGGACCTGTCCTAGCTGCTGGCTAGTTCAGCATGATGCCCATAGAGCCCCTTTTTCAATACATTTACATGTAAAATGTTTTTGTAAGTGCCTCGGACCTGTCCTAGCTGCTGGCTAGTTCAGCATGATGCCCATAGAGCCCCTTTTTATACATTTACATGTAAAATGTTTTTGTAAGTGCTGATGCATATACCAAGCCTCTTAGGAAACAAGTGGCTCCCCCATGAGATCTTAATTTTGCTTGGAAAAATGAACCATTGCTGCTTTTTAACCAGCTCATCGTGATGACTTGAAGTTCTTAGCATGGACACAGTTTTGTTGATTGCTCTGACTTCTACAAGAAGGGTGTGTGAGTTGCAACTGCTTGTGATGCTTTTCTTCCTCGGCCTCCACTGAAAAGGGGTTTTGACTCGACCCAGTTTGACAAACCTGGTAAACAAAAACATAATAAAATAAGATAATAAATGAATAAATAAAGTGCTAACCTTATCTAATTTTCAACAAATTCATGGTCCCCTTAAGAACTAATACTTCCCTTAAGCTTAAAGTGGTATCTGTGTGTACTTTGTGCTAAGCTGTTCCTGTCCCTATCTTCTTTCCAGAACCTGAGGGAGATGTTAACAGACAACTCACATATTATCTTGATGGAACATTTTGGAACTCTGATCAGTTGTTTATTTTTTGTGAAGGTAAGAAGAAGTGATAACCTGTCACAAAGCAGAGTATTTCCAAATAATTGTCCCATGTTATTACTTGTTGTTGTACCCACGACAACAAAGCAATTCCAGGTAGGATGAAAGTACATTCTGCTGGTGCCTTGGCTTTATCTTTGGCTTTTGAAAATTTTTGGGTTCTAGAAGTATTCTAGAAGCAGCAGCTTGGTCCTCTGTACATACCTTTACAAAGCACTATAAACTATATTCCTTGTCCAGGTTTAGAACAGGCGTTGCTAGGACCATTCTTCAGGGGCTCTTGGACATTCATCCTCCCTCCTCTGAGTCCTCCAAGTCAGCCTAGCCTATGGTATGGTAATATACACATGTAGTTAAGTTGGTCACTGCTGCAGTAGCCAGTCCTTCTCTCCATCCCCCTATTTTGTATGTTTTATGTTTCTAGGGAATTGAACCTTTATCTTTATTTTCCTGTCATTAAACATTTGGGGCTGTAGCCTTCCTATCTTGTTTGGCATTAAAGCTCTGAAGGGCTTGCTCAAACCATTCTTTTTCTTCAGCTCAGCTGGAAGTGATTAATTATCTGTGAGTGAGGAAGGTGCCCTTAAGCTTTGGAAGCTGGCTGGCTGTTATTTCCTTGACCAAGTAGTTAAGGCTACAGCAGCAGTGATCATTTGAACATGTACTCTTAAGGTAAGTGTACATACATAATTGTACTTTGCTCTAAGAAATAAATAAATAACATGCCCCTATTAAAACAGAATTCTCTCGCAGCATGACTAGTGCCCCAAGGGGGGGTGGTCACTTGCCTTCACTATTCAGGTCAAGTCATGTCACAGACACTACAAGGTCATGGAGGGAAGATCTCAGGCAGCATTCAAGCGTAGGCATGTTGTCGTGGCTTTCAGTTAGGAGGTTTTGCATTAACATGCTCAAGCGTAGGCACGTTGTCGTGGCTTTCAGTTAGGAGGTTTTGCATTAACATGCTCAAGCGTAGGCACGTTGTCGTGGCTTTCAGTTAGGAGGTTTTGCATTAACATGCTGCATTTTGTGAAAAATTTGAAGTATGAATCTTTAATGTCTAACTTTACTGATTGACTGTAATCTTCAGCAATTTACTAGAACAAAAATGATGAGGGCCAGTTCTGAAATGTGAGACAAAATCAGGGACATTCTACAGAATTCTGGACAGTTGAGAGGAAAGGTGTGATGTGAAGACAGAAGCCATGATGTTTGTATTTTTTAATGATGCTGGCAGTGATTAAGATATTATTAGTAATATTTCTGACTTTGTGATCTGTGTATAGTGGCTCAGAATAGTTTAATGTGAGCCAACTTGTTTTGTGAAAAATGTAGGTGAAATGTTAGCCATCAGGAGTCATGTATCTGACTGCTGGGCGGAGGTTACGTTGGCTGGATGAAAGCAACTTGCTCAATTTAAGCCATCACTATCTGCTTTTGCAGAGTGAGTGCACATTTTAAGAAGTACTATGGGCTAGTTAAGCAGACACCTGATATGCACAGTGTAGGTAGTGAGTGCACATTTTAAGAAGTACTATGGGCTAGTTAAGCAGACACCTGAACACCTGATATGCAAAGTAAAGGTATAATTGCTGGGGTGTCTGTGGATGAAATGGTTTAGCTGCCTGCTGCTATTTGCTTATTATTCTTGCTTTGCAGATCTAATGTGATTTGTGTGAAGCAACTTGGAAAATTGTAATGCATAACAACTGTTTTGAATATAGGTAAAATGCATTAAATGTCCTTCTTTTATCATAGGTTCATAGGTTCATAGGTTCATACTAGTCTATCTGCCCTAGGGCATTTATAAGCCTAGCCAGAGTGTGTATGGCTTTCGCCACCCATTTTAAATTAATTTTGCTATGCCCTTTTTCGAGGTTATTATACTGTGCCTCTGTCTAACAGTGACACAGAAGTGATACCTGGGGTAAACCTACGATCTCCCATCCACTCATCAAGATTCCCCTTGAAGAGAGTCAGTGAGGGACTCTGCCTAACCCGGACTGGGATTTTATTCCAGAGTGAAGGGAGCCTCTGGGTTATGAATCTGTCCCTCCAGCATGTCCTATTTATTTCAGTGCTGAGGTTTAAGTTCCTCGAGTGCATAGCTCGATGGGATTTGGATTTTCTGAGGTGCAGCATGTCCATTAATTCCGGGTTGGACATGGCTTTATACGTCAGGCACAGATCGCCTCTGAGCAGGCGGTATGCCATTGAGTAGAACTAGAGTTTCTTTAACCGGTCAGCATACGGCATCTGTTTGAGCCCCTTGATCCTCTTGGTGAGGTACTTTTGGGGTCTTTCCAGTTGCTGCAGGTGTCTGGTAAGGTACATCCCAAAAGGGGCATTGTACTCAATTATGGGTCTGATGAGGGATGAGTAAAGAGGCACGATGACCTCCCCTGATCTAGATGTGAATCCCTTCATGATTAGGTGGGCTATATAAAATGTTTTTCTAACCACTTTGGCCACGTGGTTGTCAAATGAGAGATTGCTATCAACTTGGGTCCCCAGGTCCCTAATTATTTCTTCTGTACTTAATGGATTACCACCTATGTGGTAATTTGTGGGCACTTTGTTTTTGCCAAAGGGAATGACTATACACTTTTTGGCATTTAGCTTGAGGCCATGGCTCTGGCACCAGTTGTCTGTTTCTATGAGGCCCTTTTGGAAGATGCTTGTGTCGGCTGGAGAGTCTATTATGGCGCCCAGTTTGCAGTCATCTGCAAACTTGGTCAGCCACAGTCCTTCCATGTTGGCCTGTACCTTCGAGAAATATATACAATCTTTGTCACTTGAAACCCAACCTATTAACTGGTTTAAGTCCTACTTAAATAACAGACATCAAGCAGTACTCTGGAACTCCACTCTATCTTCCCATCTACCTGTTAACATTGGTGTCCACAAGGGTCCATACTGGGTCCCCTCCTATTTTCTTTATTTATCAATCACCTCCACCAAGTGGTTCCCCAAGCTACATGCATACAATACACAGATGATTCTACACTAATCTGCACAGCCACATCTGTATCAGTTCTTCACTCCCTCACACAACACACATTTAACTCTGTAGAAGAATGTTTTTTCCCAATGCTGTCTACTACTTAACCCAAAAAAAACTAAACTCCTCCTCTTCACACCTTCCAGTAAATCTCCCCATTTAAACTTTACTGTAACATCTAAAAATGGCACACCTATATCACAAGATTCTACTACCAAACTACTAGGCATTACCATTGACAACAACCTTAACTTTGATGCCCATATTGACAACACACTGAAAACCATTAATAAAAAATAGGCTCTCTTTACAGAATCAAACCTTTCCTCACTCCAGAACCTAGAACAACTATAGCCCACTCCCACCTTATCTCACCCCTTCTCTATGCCTCTCCCATATTTACCAACTTATCAAAAAAGAATCTTTTGAAATTAGAAAACTCCTACCACAACATAGCCAGATTTGCCACAGGCAACCCTTACAGAACCCACCACTGTACTGATCTAAAACAACTAGGCTGGCTTGAATTTCAGCAGCAACTAAAAATTAATCAACTAGGCATAGCCCATCAAATTCTTTATCAACCTGACAAAACACCTATACTATCTACTCTTATTCACCCCTACCATAACCTAAAGTCCCTAAGATCTGCACACAAACTTCTTATAGATACTGTCAAGTCAAACAACAAGGCCGGAGACTCCCTTTTCTCTAACACTGTTGGAAAAGATTGGAAACTGCTGCCCTCTGAACTTTCTACTATTCCCTCAAAATCTCCCTTTAAAAAGAAACTCGAGCTCTACCTTAAAACACAATGGCTGTGCCCCTGTACTAATCCTGACTAACTTTATTTCTTGACCCCCTGACTAAACTCCTCATCTTTAGAACCCTAAATCTATTTCATTTTTGCATGCACTGATCCATATCTCCGTCTTACTATCTATTTATAATAATAAGAGGGTGTACATAAATAACTGCTATCTTCTTACTTTCCTGTAGCCCTACTCTCTGTATATTATGATAGTATTCTACATGTATATCTCGTGTTACAATATTTTTGTCATTTATTTTCTAACTACTGCATGTTTATATCTTATAACTATGTCACTAGTTAGAATGTCTTAATTTATCTGGTTACTTTACATGTATTTCTTTAATGGGATTTCATTTATTTTCATTATAATTTTTAATTTTGGAGCTTATCTCCCCGGGCCTCTAGTGAAAATGGACATATATACAGCTAGACTAGCCCTGTCAACAAATGTAAAATAAAAATAAATAAATAAATAAATACATATATACATATATATATATATATATATATATATATATATATACACACACACATATACAATGTTCCTATACATGGAGTGCCAATATACAGTGTGACAGTATACAGTATACCTATAGATAATGCAGCCATTTACAATGTGCCCATACATGGTGTGCCCATACATAATGCCCCATATTCAGTGTGCCCATACTGCGTGCACCCATATATATGTGCCCATACATGGTGTGCACATACTCAGTGCACACATATATATATATATATATATATATATATATATATATATATATATATATATATATATATATATGTATGTGTGTGTGTGCGTCCATACATGGTGTGCCAATATACAATGTGCCCACACATGGTGTGCCCATATACAATGTGCTCATACGTGGTGTACCCAAACACAGTGTGTTTGTTCGGAGTGCACCCATATACAGTGTACCCATATATAATATGCTCATACGTGGTGTGCAAAAAAACAGTGTCCCCATCTACAGTGGGCACAGACAGTAAGGCCATCGCCAATGTGCCCATATAGAATGTGTCCATATACAGTGTGCAGATTTATGGTGTGCCCATATACAGTGTGCCATTTACAGTGTGTCCTATCCAGGGTGTCCATATATAGTGTGTCAATATTCGGTATGCCCATATAGAGCATGAATTATTGCACTGTGCCCATATACAGTGTGCCCATCATACCTCTCAATCATTTACAGCAAGACATCTGCGCACATCCATAAATAATGGGGGACAAAGGCCCAAAAGTAGGGACAATTTTTAAATATTGCTCTTACAGACTTAGAAAGTTGGTAGAATAACAGATTCTGCATGCACTCTCCTTGCATATCTTACATCCTACCAAAGCTCCATCATTCCCCCACTCAACCACTACCACTGTACTACTACTCACACCACCACTCATGTGTCACCTTCACTCAGCTCCCCTCCCACCAACTCAAGAACCATCCCTATGCACCCCCCACATATTCTACCAACTATATTACTCAAACATAAAGCATCCCTACAACTTAACATAGTAACCCTCCCACCATACCTATTACCCACAGAGCACAATCATAAAGTTTCCCTCATAAACAAACACATTCGAAAACTAATAACCTCATGCATATCAAAACTAGCCCTAAGTGGAGACATCCACCCCAACCCTGGCCCTACCATCTCCAACCCCAATCCTCATAATCAGACTAGAAACAACAACTTCTCCCATATTACAGCCAATAGAAAGCCAAGTGACTTCCTTCTACTAAACCTAAATATTAGAAGTATATCCAACAAAGTCCATGAACTCCATGCCACCATAGACTTGTATTCCCCAGATATAGTCATCCTGATAGAAACCTGGCTAAAACTTCACATTACCAGTGAGCAAATACTCCCTACAGGTTATGGCATACCAAGAGTAGACCGTCTAAACAAGAAAGGAGGCGGTCTAGCTATAATATTTAAACAGCATCTAAACATCCAGATCTTAAAATCATCAGCTCCACAAATAGGCAATGAGGAAATAATATATACCAACCTCAAAATAACCCAAAACAAAACCATCAACATAATTGGATGCTACTTCCCACCTGGCCAAAACATCCCTCCACTAGAAAACCTCCTCAGCTGGTCTACCCACCATCTCCCCCAAGAAACTATAATTTTAGGTGATTTCAGTATTGACTGGCAATCCTGTTCTGGCAACCATCCAACCCATCATGTAAACCTTTATGGCTTCACCCAACTAGTCCAGTCATCAACCAGGATAAATAAAAACTCCAGCAAGCACACTACCCTGGATTGGATACTAGTCAGTAAGAGCCCCCAGTCATATATAACAGGCTGCTTATCAGATAGCCTCAGTGATCACTCCCCAACATTCCTACTCAAAAATATCTATACCAAGCTAAACCTGTCATCTACCATCAAATACGTAAAAAACTAAACTTTATCCCACTCACATTCATCTCATCCCTCAAAGGAATGTAACTGGCATCCTCTAAAGTACCTCAGTCTTGATGACGCAGTTGAATTTTTTAATATTACCTTCCTGAGCATCCTTAATTACCATGCCCCCATAAGACTTTCAAGAATCAAAGCACAACCCTCCCCATGGCTACAGAAAACCACTAAGTCAGAAATGAAAAACAGGGATAAAGCCTGGGAGCACTAGTGCAAAACCAAAACCACCTCAACTAGACAGAAATTCCTAGAACTACACAATAGATTGAAAAAGCTAATAAAACAGGACAAATTCCAGTACTACCAGTCTGCCCTAGACTCCTCCCAACACAGCTCCAAACAATTCTGGTCCTCCATAAACTCCATCCTCCACCCAGGTAAAGTCAGTACCCCTCCTCCTAACATCCCTCACTCCTCAGAAAATATTGCTACCTCATTCAAAGCACACTTCACACAAACCATACTATCACTAGCTAAACAACACAACCCCCCTCCCCTCCAACCCACACCTTCAACTAGTAATCTCCCCACTGCCTTTTCTTTTTCTCCTGTACCTACCTCAAACATAAAAAACTCTTAACTAAACTTAAGCCCACCAAATTAGCAGTAGACAACCTCCCAAGTGAATACCTACAAATCGCAGCTGATGCTCTGGCCTTCCCAGTATCCATCTTGATTAACCGATCTCTGTCAGAAAGTTATGTTCCCACACTGTGGAAAGTATCACATATAATTCCCCTACACAAATGCGGACCCTCCACAGAACTAACCAATTACAGTCCCATAGCTATTCTCTCTCCACTCTCCAAAATACTAGAGAGATGCATACACTCTCAGATCTCAGACTACCTCTTTACTAACAACCTCCTTTCCGATACTCAGCATGGTTTCCGACCAAACCATAGCACCACCACTGCCTTACTCTCCTTTACTAACACTATCCTTCAGCATAAAAACAATGACAATCTCTCCTCTGCTACTTTCCTAGACCTATCTAAAGCATTTGACATGGTCCCACACAAACAACTTATCTCTGTCGTCCATAACCTATCCTTCTCACAATCAGTCACCAGCTGGTTTCAGAGTTACCTGTCTGACCGCCAACAATCTGTTGTATGGCAGAATGACATATCTCCCCAACTACCTGTCTCCATAGGGGTTCCCCAAGGATCCATCCTTGGACCCCTACTCGTCTCTGTTTTCACCAATAATCTAGCCTCTGCCACCAAACATGGCACACTCATACAATACGCAGATGACTCAACCATCATCTGCTCAGCCCAGTCCCTACCCACACTGCAAAAAGTCACACAGGAAGCCTTTTCCTCTGTTGAAACTTGGTTATCCGATGCCCAATTAATACTCAACCCAAACAAAACTAAACTACTCATCTTCCAACCCACCAAACATACTCAAAACAACTCTCACTTTAACATCACAGCAAAAGACAACACCACTATATACCCAACTGAACACACCAAATTGCTAGGAGTGGAAATAGACAATAAACTAAAATTTGACATTCACATATCCATGATCATAAAAAAAGTCCACAAAAAACTAGGAGCGTTATACAGAAATAAGCAACTTCTCACCAAAACAGCAAAGATTTCAGTAGAAAATTCCCACTTTATCTCCACCCTACTTTATGCCTCTCCAATATATACCAACCTAAGGCAATGTGATCTAAACAAGCTAGAGACCTGCTACAACAAAATCGCCAAATTCACCACAGGGGCATCCTACCGTAGTCACCACTGTCTCTCACTTGCTGAACTGGGCTGGCTTGAACTCCCTCACCTCCTTCAGTGGTATCAACTCTCACTCGCCCACAAACTAGTAAACCATCCACTAAATGTCCCATCCCTCCAGAATCTACTCCAACCCTATTGCACCACCAGACCACTAAGATCCAGCAACAAAAATCACTTGCAGATCACTAAAGCCAATAACTCTGCTGGTGAAGCACTATTCTATTTCACCATAGTCAAATTATAGAACTCCCTCCCACCCACAATTACCACCATACCATCATGCACCCACTTCAAAACTTTACTAAAAGCGCACCTAAAAACATGCTGGCTATGCCCTTGCAACTCCCACTCTAATATCACCCACATCATCCAACCACTACCTTTCTTTCCACTCCACTAACTACCTTGATTGTAGCAAGCTCAGATGCTCATAAGCCTAGTACATATACAGCAGGAACTTCTTATTGTAACATTTGTTAATGTCTGTTATGTACTTCACAGATAAAAGATTCTAGTTGTCTACTGATGTATTATGTTCTTCATCTGTAAATATGTTGTAAGCAATTGCTATGTAAATTGTTAATCGCTATGTATTCCAATGTAACTACTGTCTGTTTATTTTAACTGTGGAGCTTTTCTCCCCGGGCCTCCGCTGAAAATGGACCTATGTCCAGTCGGACACTCCCGGTCAACAAATATAAATAAATAAATAAAATAAAATAAAATAAATTAGCATGGATTTCCTGAAGGGTATGAAGTCTGAAACTGAAATGTCTATCAATATTTTCTGACTTCAGTCCTCAATAATTTGCCAATAATTTGCCAGAAAACCAAAATTTTATGAGGAACAAACTAAAACTATGAAGCAAAAAATCTGGACATTCTGCAAAAATCTGGACAGTTGAGAGGTATGGTGCCCATACACTGTGTACCCACATATAGCGTTCCCATATGTGTTGTCATTGTTTTAGTTTTATTCTGCTGTACATGAACTCCATCCTCCACATGTGTCAGTGACACCAACATTCTTCTGTTGGATTCCTAAATGCCAGTGTCTTAGTAAGGAGCATAAACCCTCATGTGAACGACTTGCATATGGAAACCTCTGTTTCTGCAACCCATAGGCGGTTGTATGTCCTAAAACTTGGTGCTTCTCTGTACAGATCTGTGTTTTCCCCTACTTATGCTCCTAGTGTACTGCTGTTGTATTCTGCTGCACTTAGCAATGGAAGTAATCGCCCTTTAAACATTTCTAAACATTGTTACTAATGGTAAGGACTTGCTGGCAGTAAATTTCATATTACATTTAGTGAATCTAGTATCTAATGAGTAAAATACCACAAAAGGGAACTTCGTTAGTATACGTTGTCACATTTAGTGAGTTAGTTACCTAATGATTGAAAAGGACTACAGAAATTCTGTTTTCTGAAAATCTCTTTGCTTTGTTTTGACTGGCAGATCGAGTTGCTCGGAGGTGCATTAAGTCAAGTGACTGTCGCTTACTGGAGATGCAGTCTGGAACATTAGGATTTACTGCTCGCTGCTGCTCCACAGATCTCTGCAACTGATCCTGGGTGAAGTGATGATTCTAAGATGAATGCATCAATTTCTGAGAATGATGTTTGTTATCTGCAGTGCTTGCTGTATTGGACTATAATAAAATTGGCTTCTACCTTGAATGCATCCTTCATTGAGGGTGTATTGATTAATTTATTTGAATTTGTTAAGCAGGATAGAACACTGATTCTAACAGACTAATGTCAGTCTCAGCATGGAGGGGTAAAACATAATATAATACATGCAAGGTGTTGAAGTTAAAAATATTGTTATAGAATACAGCTGTACAATATGATATCCATGGAACTTGGAGCAATGCTGTAGTATATAACTAGATGTGTAGAAGTCACTAGAAGTCTCTTACCACCCTCTGTCGTAAGCAAACCCTCGAATGGTACTTCTTCAGTGCTTGCAGTCATTTAGATGTGGAAAACAGTTCATGTTCTATGATGTTTGCTACAAAGATACTCTGGCAAAGTGTATGTATTTACTTACTCTGTTCAAGTTGAACGACATGGCAGTCCACCATAACTGGCATACACGCATGAATCACTACTTGTGAAGTACCATAACTGGCATACACGCATGAATCACTACTTGTGAAGTACCATAACTGGCATACACGTATGAATCACTACTTGTGAAGTACCATAACTGGCATACACGTACGAATCACTACTTGTGAAGTACCATAACTGGCATACACGTATGAATCACTACTTGTGAAGTACCATAACTGGCATACACGTATGAATCACTACTTGTGAAGTACCATAACTGGCATACACGTATGAATCACTACTTGTGAAGTACCATAACCGGCATACACGTATGAATCACTGCTTGTGAAGTACCATAACCGGCATACACACATGAA
Organism: Protopterus annectens; assembly: GCF_019279795.1. Classification (NCBI taxonomy): domain Eukaryota; kingdom Metazoa; phylum Chordata; order Ceratodontiformes; family Protopteridae; genus Protopterus; species Protopterus annectens. Next base: position 1,836,036,626 of record NC_056744.1, read on the forward strand.
TCACTACTTGTGAAGTACCATAACTGGCATACACGTATGAATCACTACTTGTGAAGTACCATAACTGGCATACACGTATGAATCACTGCTTGTGAAGTACCATAACTGGCATACACGTATGAATCACTACTTGTGAAGTACCATAACTGGCATACACGTATGAATCACTACTTGTGAAGTACCATAACTGGCATACACGTATGAATCACTACTTGTGAAGTACCATAACCGGCATACACGTATGAATCACTACTTGTGAAGTACCATAACTGGCATACACGTATGAATCACTGCTTGTGAAGTACCATAACTGGCATACACGTATGAATCACTACTTGTGAAGTACCATAACTGGCATACACACATGAATCACTACTTGTGAAGTACCATAACTGGCATACACGTATGAATCACTACTTGTGAAGTACCATAACTGGCATACACGTATGAATACACGTATGAAGTGCCTAGAAGGCAATCAGCACCTCCACATTAGGGGTTATTGTTCTTTCATAGAAGAAGGTGTAGTGCTCTCTAGAGGTGAGGGGGAGTAACTACCTTAAGTGGAGGTGTTTTAAGTACAGTGGGGTTTTGTTCACAAGTGAGAGTGGGGGGGTTGACATATTTCCCATCCTACCTCAGTGGCCATCTTAGAGAAAATATATTTCTGTCCAGCTCTTGTACAAATGCCACTTACAGGAGCATCATTGTCAGTAGACCAAGAGGTAGCCTCTGATGTTGGAAGATAAGTTGATTGTAGGTTCTAGTACCACACCAAGTGCTTGGATTCATTTTGTCTGATAGTTAACATAGAGCATCACTACTGTGAGATGTGAATGAGCTACTTACTGTAGACATAGGTTTGTTTCCCACAACCTCTGCTTGTGTTCTGTGTTACTCTAAGCAAGTTATGTATCCAGACAGTGCTCTGGAACAAATGGGAAATTGGACTGGGCTCTTCAAAGGTCTCCCGGACTGTATGCTAAGTAACTTTGTAAAAACGGTTTATTTACTTGCTTATTTAAATCTATTGACTGTGGAAGAATACAGATCCAAGTGGACCAGCTTCAAGCTAGGTCAGAGTTTACATGTAATAACAAGTGCAGATAACAGATAGTTATACAAAATTATAAAGTGTCACAGTAGGAAACAGAGTGCAACACAACAATAGACCAAACCCACCCTTATAATCTACAGATTCAGAAAACGACCACATACAATTAAGGCTGTGAAAGTGTGGAAGAAAACAGGAGCATCCACTCTAAAACCTGTACGTTGTTCAGCTGGCACTTTTAACACATACCAATTCCCTTAGAGAGTTCATGAGCCTGATTAGTAGGAACAACAAACACACATTATATAAAATTCAGTCATATAACACTTTGCTAAATCAATTAAAATGCATTTTGAGATACTAAAAAATTATCTAAACTTATTGTTAGCCTTGGATTCAAAATGAATTATTTTCATTTACATCTTTGTTTTTAAAAGCCTCTGCTTTAAAAACCACGTAAAGTAGATACCGATATCTAACTCTGGGGGGCTTACAGGCTTGGTGCGGTACTCACCACTTACATGCCTTTTAAGTTAATACCCCCTCTCTGTACCCCCCACTACACTATATTCAGGAACATAAGCCAGCACATAAAACAAAAGTCTGATAAAACAGATGAACACAGTAATCAAGACTATTAACAAAAATTCATGTGATAGAAGTAAAAATGATATAATACTGTGCAGCTAAATTAATAACAGTGTTGCCACAAATGCAGAGCAGTAAGGCAGAAGTAAAAATGATATAATACTGTGCAGCTAAATTAATAACAGTGTTGCCACAAATGCAGAGCAGTAAGGCAGAAGTAAAAATGCTATAATACTGTGCAGCTAAATTAATAACAGTGTTGCCACAAATGCAGTGCAGTAAGGCAGAAGTAACAATGATATAATACTGTGCAGCTAAATTAATAACAAAGTGTTGCCACAAATGCAGAGCAGTAAGGCAGAAGTAACAATGATATAATACTGTGCAGCTAAATTAATAACAGTGTTGCCACAAATCCAGAGCAGTAACGCAGAAGTAACAATGATATAATACTGTGCAGCTAAATTAATAAAGTGTTGCCACAAATGCAGAGCAGTAAGGGAAAGGAAGTAACAGAAGTAACAATGATATAATACTGTGCAGCTAAATTAATAACAGTGTTGCCACAAATGCAGAGCAGTAAGGCAGAAGTAACAATGACATAATACTGTGCAGCTAAATTAATAACAGTGTTGCCACAAATGCAGTGCAGTAAGGCAGAAGTAACAATGATATAATACTGTGCAGCTAAATTAATAACAAAGTGTTTCCACAAATGCAGAGCAGTAAGGCAGAAGTAACAATATAATACTGTGCAGCTAAATTAATAAAGTGTTGCCACAAATGTAAAGGAGTAAGACAGAAGTAACAATGATATAATACTGTGCAGCTAAATTAATAACAAAGTGTTGCCACAAATGCAGAGCAGTAAGGCAGAAGTAATGATGATATAATACTGTGCAGCTAAATTTATAAAGTGTTGCTACAAATGCAGAGCAGTAAGGCAGAAGTAAAAATGATATAATACTGTGCAGCTAAATTAATAATAAAGTGTTGCCACAAATGCAGAGCAGTAAGGCAGAAGTAACAATGATATAATACTGTGCAGCTAAATTAATAACAAAGTGTTGCCACAAATGCAGTGCAGTAAGGCAGAAGTAAAAATGATATAATACTGTGCAGCTAAATTAATAATAAAGTGTTGCCACAAATGCAGAGCAGTAAGGCAGAAGTAACAATGATATAATACTGTGCAGCTAAATTAATAACAAAGTGTTGCCACAAATGCAGTGCAGTAAGGCAGAAGTAACAATGATATAATACTGTGCAGCTAAACTAATAACAAAGTGTTGCCACAAATGAAGAGCAGTAAGGCAGAAGTAACAATGATATAATACTGTGCAGCTAAATTAATAACAAAGTGTTGCCACAAATGCAGTGCAGTAAGGCAGAAGTAACAATGATATAATACTGTGCATCTAAATTAATAACAAAGTGTTGCCACAAATGAAGAGCAGAAAGGCAGAAGTAAAAATGATATAATACTGTGCAGCTAAATTGATAACAAAGTGTTGCCACAAATGCAGAGCAGTAACGCAGAAGTAACAATGATATAATACTGTGCAGCTAAATTAATAACAGTGTTGCCACAAATGCAGTGCAGTAAGGCAGAAGTAACAATGATATAATACTGTGCAGCTAAATTGATAACAAAGTGTTGCCACAAATGCAGTGCAGTAAGGCAGAAGTAACAATGATATAATACTGTGCAGCTAAATTAATAACAAAGTGTTGCCACAAATGCAGAGCAGTAAGGGAAAGGAAGGGAAGAAATGAAATGCCAAAAAACACATCCAAGCTAATCACCAGTAAAAATGTTTCATGTAAGTCAGCAAAGCTTTCGGGTCTTCATCCTTTCTCAGTGCATACAAATTGCTAAACACAGTGTTTTTTTTAAAACATGTCACATATATTACAACTATCTATTAAGTGGGACACCCATACCACAGATCCTGGGCATCTCAGATTCCTAGATTTTTGAAATGCTAACTCCGTTGTACTACTGGTTAACCACCTGACTAGGGCCATCATCTTCTTGGCCTCACCTTTACTACAGTCAGAGCTGAAAGCAGTGCTGCTACGGTATCCTTATCTCTTCAAATCACATCACCGATCAGCAACTTCCTCTTATCTCTTTTCAAATCACATCACCAATCAGCAACTTCCTCTTATCTCTTTTCAAATCACATCACCAATCAGCAACTTCCTCTTATCTCTTTTCAAATCACATCACCAATCAGCAACTTCCTCTTATCTCTTTTCAAATCACATCACCAATCAGCAACTTCCTCTTATCTCTTTTCAAATCACATCACCAATCAGCAACTTCCTCTTATGGGAAAGTTAAACCCACCACAGCAAATGCCTGTGAATTTAAGGACTTTAAAAAGACAAACCTATTCAAATTATATGATGACCACTCAAACTTAAACTGCAAAATGTCTAGCACCCATGTATCCTTAACTATCATTTATGCCAAATAAGTTTACTGGCATCTAACGAGCAACATAAACAAAGTTGTCTCAATCAGAACCAAATATATTGGGGAATGAAAAATAAACCACCTTAGTGGAATGTTGATATTATTATACTCAATAATAAAGGAAATAAATAAATAAGGGTTGTATTAAATGATTTACCCACAATGCCAAAAAGAGCAGCAAAATCTGAAAGTTATTATAAGGAACATAAAAGTGGAGCATGAATTAATTGTTTTTCCACAACGAGGATGTGGTCAACAATTGCCAACTTGAAGGACTCCATGATAGTGACATTCATAAACTTCAGCACCTGTAGGTCAGCTTCGACTGGCATCCATCTAAGGATACATGTTAGTTAACATGGAGGGGTCTGCTTATCAGCATATTTGAAGAAGGAGGATTGCAAGTTTACTATAAAGAGGATATCCTACAGGCATGATGGCTGCATTCTGAGGTTCATGTCCACTGCAGTTCTTGCCCTAAGATCTACCAAAAGTTCTCTCTTTAGTAATTAATATTGTAAGTAGTATTATGGTTTAATATGTTAAAATGATGCCTTGTAAATAATATTATAAATATTGCTATAAAGAAAATGTGTTACCCTTTAAAAAAGAAAGATAATGTTTCTGTATTATATATATTACTGTAGTTTGACGGCTGCAGTGGTGCAGCAGTAGCGTTGTTGCCTCGCAGTAAGAGTTTCTACAGTTCAGTTCTCAGCTGGAGTGCCTTCTGTGCAGAGTCTGCATGTCCTCCATGCAGTCGAGTGAACTTTAAAGACATGCAGGTAGGTGCGTGAATGTGTGTGCTTTCTATGAAGGTTGGGCACCAGGCTGGCAACTCAACACCGTTAAAATCCACTGCCAGTCAATAGTGGACCAGTAATCCACTGTGGCAACCCCTAACAGGGAAAAGCTAAAAGTCTTTATAGATTACTGTAGTTCTTTTAACCAGTGTTGGTGACAATTATTTACCTGTTTACTTTATTCTATGAAAAAAGGACGGCTACAGGCATGGAGATCAGAGAAGCTGGCCTCAGTGCAGGGGGAGTTTGTGTCTGATTAATTTGTAGAGCAACTTTTCCTTAAACACTTTTAAGTATGTGCTTTCTGGTTAGTGCACTGTCATTTTGTTTTCTGTCATAACCTTGTTGTTCTTGTTCATGAATACACGTTTATTATGTTCTGCTTCGACCTAAGGAAAGTGTATCAAGCTGATACAACCTGCAGATTCAGGGCCTTCATTATAAATGCATTTTATTAAAGAAAGAAAATCACCATAAAGAACCAGGAATCAGAAAGTAGACAGAACATATAAAGAGGTCTGTATAAACTGAAATAGTAAGGAAAAGTTGGGACCCATGACACGTGAATGGAAAATCACATGTAATGGCAGCACCAAAGAATCTTACTGAAAGGAAAGGAATAGATCAGTGGAGCAGAGAGAACAATTAATGAACAGCAACAAACCAAACATTGAGACAAACACAACAGGCAAAATGAACAGCAACAAACCAAACACTGAGACAAACACAACAGGCAGAATGAACAGCAACAAACCAAACATTGAGACAAACACAACAGGCAGAATGAACAGCAACAAACCAAACACTGAGACAAACACAACAGGCAGAATGAACAGCAACAAACCAAACACTGAGACAAACACAACAGGCAGAATGAACAGCAACAAACCAAACACTGAGACAAACACAACAGGCAGAATGAACAGCAACAAACCAAACATTGAGACAAACACAACAGGCAGAATGAACAGCAACAAACCAAACATTGAGACAAACACAACAGGCAGAATGAACAGCAACAAACCAAACACTGAGACAAACACAACAGGCAGAATGAACAGCAACAAACCAAACATTGAGACAAACACAACAGGCAGAATGAACAGCAACAAACCAAACACTGAGACAAACACAACAGGGCTACAGGTTCCACTTTCACACACTGCCAAAGACAAAATGTATGCCAGACCTGCCACACAATCAATGGGCAGAGGCAAAAGTGCAAATTTCATCTCTCATGGACATGAGGGCTATTCAAAGAGTACCACAGCAAGAGCAGGGACAAGGATTTTACTCAAGTTTTTTCTTGGCACCCAGAAAGGACAAAGATTGGAGACCAGTACTGGACCTGTCAATTCTAAATACTTTTCTGTAAGTTCCAAAATTCAAAATGTTGACACTACAGCAACATCTGCCCATGCTGGGCAAGAAGGCTTGGCTCGTAACTTTGGACCTCAAAGAGGCATACCTGCATGTCCTAATCAGACAATCTTGCAGAAGATACCTCAGATTCATAGCTGGCTCAATGCACTACCAATTGTCTGCACTGCCCTTTGGCTTATCTACTGTGCCCAGGGTCTTCACAAAATGCCTGGCACCAGTAATTGCATTTTGCAGACAAAAAGGAATTCAAATATATCCCTACTTGGACGACTGTCTTATTCAAGCAGAAAGCAAGGATATTCTACTAAAGCATCTGGCATTTGTAAAAAGATTACTAATTTGCCTAGGGTACACAGTAAACGAAAATAAATCAAAACTAGTGCCCTCTCAAGAGATAATATTCCTGGGCGCAAGCTTAAATACAACTGCCCAGATGGCTTATCTCACACCAAACAAACAAAGGCAATTGACTCATTACTTCCAAATGATGCAACAAAGACCCAGTTACCTGCAAGAAAAATTCTGCAGGCTTTGGGCTTCATGGCATCCTGCATTCTGCTAATTCCATATGCAAGACTGCATATGAGGACGCTGCAATGGTATCTAAAAAGTGTTTGGACTCAGCATTGCCACAGCCTGGAAACAGTAATTACTCTCATTCCCTGCCTACAACAGGAGTTTATATGGTGGGCACTGGCCTGTCACCACAACAAGGGACAGCCATTCACTTTACCCACAGCCAGGCAGATACTAACAACAGATGTATCAGATTATGCCTGGGGGGCACACATGGCAGGAAAATTTATACAGGGCTTGTGGCCTGCAAGCCAAATGCATCTTCATATCAATCAAAAAGAGATGCTAGCTGTTCAGAATGCCCTGACAGCCTTCAAGGATCTTACTCCATCCAGGACAACTATTGCTAAAGACGGGCAACACTACAGTCATGTGGTACATAAACAAGCAAGGGGGCACACATTCCTACCCCCTCTGCAGGCAAGCCATGAACTTGTGGAACACAGCATTGACCTATTAAGTGCATCTGCAAGCACAATTCCTGCCAGGAAAAACAAATACTCTGGCAGACGAACTAAGCAGAAACCTCATGGACCCTCACGAGTGGAGACTAGATCCATAACTCTTCAGCATGATAACAAGGAAATGGGGATGCCCTGACATAGATCTATTTGCCTCCCCTCACAACTGTCAACTACAGAGATTCTGCACAAGGACTTATCACACACAAGCATGGAAGGTGGATTCTCTATCATTCAGCTGGAAAACCCTGACAGTTTATGTCTTTCCACCACTGCCTCTCCTCCCCAAGCTACTCCTAAAGGTCTGACAAGAGAAGCCAAAAATTATTTTGATTGCACCAGACTGGCCACGCCAGCACAGATACCCAATCCTAAAGAGCTTGTCTCAAGGCCCAGCCTGGACTTTACCTCAAATTCCTCATCTTCTGACCTAACAAAACAATCAGATCCTGCACAGCCAACTCAGAACCTTAAATCTGACTGTATGGCAAATAATATAACCACTCAGAACACACCACTCTCTAAAGCAGTTATGGATGTCATTTTGGAAGCCAGGAGGCCGAGCACCAGAAAATTGTATGCAGAAAAATGGAAGAGATTCTGTGCTTGGAATCAGGCACAAGGAATTGAACCGCTTGTTCCAAATATCCCTCAGATTTTACAATACCTAACTGAGATGCTGGACAAGGGCCTCTCCTTCTCATCAATTAAGATCCATGCCTCTGCCATTTCAGCTCATTACAATATGGAACCACCTATTTTTTCACATCCACTGCTAAGGCAGTACCTCAGAGGGGCCATAAACATAAGACCTCCAAGGAGAGCACCAATACCTGCATGGGATCTCAATTTTGTCTTGGAAAAGCTCACACTGCCTCCTTTTGAGACAGCCAACACAGCTGAGATAAAATTCTTATCATGGAAAACAGCTCTGCTCCTAGCAATAACTTCAGCAAGAAGAGTATCTGAGTTACAGGCATTAATGGCAGTGGAACCTTTCATCATTTTCCACCTGGACAGGGTTTTTCTAAGGACAAACCCAACATTTATGCCAAAGGTAGTATCCAGTGTGGCTCTTAATCAAACCATTCATTTGCCTACTTTTTATCCAAATCCCCAGAATAAAGGGGAGAGACTTCTGCACTCTTTGGACATACACAGGCAGCTACACTTCTACTTGAACAAAACTAAGACTTTCAGAAAGACTGAGCAACTTTTACTAGCATATATTGCAGGATCACAAGGAAAGGCTATCTCAAAGCAGACTGTTTCAAAATTGATAGGACACTGCATTTGTTTCTGCTATGCACAGCATGGCAAATCAGTGCCTAAGGGCATTAGGCCACATTTGACCAGGGCAGCAGCCACTTCAGCAGCCTTCCTCAGAGGAGTACCAACCAAAGACATTTTAGAGGCTGCAACTTGGAGTTCAGTGCACACTTTTACCAAGCAACTACCACTTACCTCTTTATTCTAAATCCAGAGCAGGCTTTGCCACTGCAGTTCTGCAGGGTCTCATAGCCACTCCTAAACCTATTTAGAACCAGCCGCCCAACCTCAGCTTTGGGATTCAACCCAAGTGTAATGACTGCAACAGTGAAACACGATGAATATAGTACAGTTGTGTACCTACCATAAATGTAGATGTTCGAGTGTATTCATTGTTGCAGTCCAGGTTACCTACCCACCATCCCCCTTTTCATTGCTGGGACTTTTCTGTACTTCTCTATTCTATACAGCCTATGTGGTGTATTTGCTTGTAGATGAAGGTATTGTTTATTTTAGTGCATGCTCTTTTTAAGCAGTGCTTTTTTAGCCTACCCTTTTGGGGGCACCTGACATCTGGGGCAAGAAAAACTGAAGAAAATGGCATCGGCTGCATCTTATATACCCCTGGCGCACTGCCATGATGGTTTAGTAGTTAACTGCTTGTGACTGTAGTGATGTTCATCGTGTTTCACTGTTGCAGTCATTACACTTGGGTTATCCTGCTGTCAGGTGACCCGCAGTTGGCCCGAGTTCCAAAGTCTAGGTCCGGCATCTGTTGCTGTCACCTCTTCCCTGACGTCAGTGCACCAGGGGTATAAAAGATGCAACCGACGCCATTTGCTTCAGTCTTTCTTGCCGCGTGGTGCTCGAAGCAAAAGCAGTTCGCAAGTGCCGGTCGGCCAACTCCTGAGATTTTCAAAACTGAGTTTCAGATCCAAAGTCTTCAATAAAGCTAAGTACCCCATTGGGGAAACTTTTTCTTGCTCCAGACCGATGTCAGTAAAAGTTAATAATTGTATTTCTTGTGGGAAGCAAATACCTCATAAGGACTTCCACTCTTACTGTATTCCTTGCCTGGGCCCTGACCACGACGTTACTAGTTGTCGGTTTTGTGCTAGATTCAATAAATGCACTATTAAACAGTTTGATTTTGCTTTACATTATTTTGGCTGAAGGTTTAATTACATAATGTCATCGGAACAACCCACGACTGGAATTTATAAAAAACGCAAAGACAAAGAAAAGGACAGGCATCCGAGGTCCCAAACCGACGACAAAGCCTCTTCTAGGCCAGTCTCCGATTCGCCAGTTCTCAGTGAGGTGCTTTCGCAGCCCCTGACACCCGCTACCTCAGAGCCACAGGCTGTAACTGACAGCCACGTGGAGACACCGAGGCCTGTGGAAACTCAAGGTATTGGACCTATGGAAACTATTCCCTCAGATGTGTCCAGAGCCGCTGAGCAGGCATCAGCTTCTGAGGGTGTTTTCAAACCTTCACAGCTTACAATTAAGCCTACTACAGTAGCCAAGGCAAAGTTAAAAACACCAGTAAAGACAAGGAAACAAGTACAGCATTCTCCAGAACAGTCATCCATGCCAAAGAAACAGGTGTTTAAAGTGGCCCAAGGAAACAAGTACAGCATTCTCCTGGACAGTCAGCCATGCCAAAGAAACAGATGCTTAAAATGGCCCAAGGAAACAAGTGCAGCATTCTCCTGAACATGCATCCATGCCAAAGAAACAGATGCTTAAAATGGCCCAAGGAAACAAGTACAGCATTCTCCTGAGCAGTCATCCATGCCAAAGAAACAGATGTTTAAAATGGCCCAAGGAAACAAGTACAGCATTCTCCTGGACAGTCAGCCATGCCAAAGAAACAGATGCTTAAAATGGCCCAAGGAAACAAGTACAGCATTCTCCAGGACAGGCATCCATGCCAAAGAAACAGATGCTTAAAATGGCCCAAGGAAACAAGTACAGCATTCTCCTGAGCAGTCATCCATGCCAAAGAAACAGATGTTTAAAATGGCCCAAGGAAACAAGTACAGCATTCTCCTGGACAGTCAGCCATGCCAAAGAAACAGATGCTTAAAATGGCCCAAGGAAACAAGTACAGCATTCGCTGAACAGTCATCCATGCCAAAGAAACAGATGCTTAAAATGGCCCAAGGAAACAAGTGCAGCATTCTCCAGAACAGTCATCCATGCCAAAGAAACAGATGCTTAAAATGGCCCAAGGAAACAAGTGCAGCATTCTCCAGAACAGTCATCCATGCCAAAGAAACAGATGCTTAAAATGGCCCAAGGAAACAAGTACAGCATTCTCCTGAACCGTCATCCATGCCAAAGAAACAGAAGCTTAAAATGTCCCAAGGAAACAGGTACAACATTCTCCAGAACAGTCAGCCATGCCAAAGAAACAGATGCTTAAAATGGCCCAAGGAAACAAGTACAGCATTCTCCAGAACAGTCATCCATGCCAAAGAAACAGATGCTTAAAATGGCCCAAGGAAACAAGTACAGCATTCTCCTGAACAGTCATCCACGCCAAAGAAACAGATGCTTAAAATGGCCCAAGGAAACAAGTACAGCATTCTCCAGAACAGTCATCCACTCCAAAGAAACAGATGCTTAAAATGGCCCAAGGAAACAAGTACAGCATTCTCCAGAACAGTCATCCATGCCAAAGAAACAGATGCTTAAAATGGCCCAAGGAAAAGGGTGCAGCATTCTCCAGAACAGTCATCCATGCCAAAGAAACAGATGCTTAAAATGGCCCAAGGAAACAAGTACAGCATTCTCCAGAACAGTCATCCATGTCAAAGAAACAGATGCTTAAAATGGCCCAAGGAAACAAGTACAGCATTCTCCAGAACAGTCATCCATGCCAAAGAAACAGATGCTTAAAATGGCCCAAGGAAACAAGTACAGCATTCTCCAGAACAGTCATCCACGCCAAAGAAACAGATGCTTAAAATGGCCCAAGGAAACAAGTACAGCATTCTCCAGAACAGGCATCCATGCCAAAGAAACAGATGCTTAAAATGGCCCAAGGAAACAAGTACAGCATTCTCCAGAACAGTCATCCATGCCTAAGAAACAGATGTTTAAAATGGCCCAAGGAAACAAGTACAGCATTCTCCAGAACAGTCATCCATGCCAAAGAAACAGATGCTTAAAATGGCCCAAGGAAACAAGTACAGCATTCTCCAGAACAGTCATCCATGCCAAAGAAACAGATGCTTAAAATGGCCCAAGGAAACAAGTGCAGCATTCTCCAGAACAGGCATCCATGCCAAAGAAACAGATGCTTAAAATGTCCCAAGGAAACAAGTACAGCATTCTCCAGAACCGGCATCCATGCCAAAGAAACAGATGCTTAAAATGGCCCAAGGAAACAAGTACAGCATTCTCCAGAACAGGCATCCATGCCAACGAAACAGATGCTTAAAATGTCCCAAGGAAACAAGTACAGCATTCTCCAGAACAGGCATCCATGCCAAAGAAACAGATGCTTAAAATGGCCCAAGGAAACAAGTACAGCATTCTCCTGGACAGTCATCCATGCCAAAGAAACAGATGCTTAAAATGGCCCAAAGAAACAAGTACAGCATTCTCCAGAACAGTCATCCATGCCAAAGAAACAGATGCTTAAAATGGCCCAAGGAAACAAGTACAGCATTCTACTGAACAGGCATCCATGCCAAAGAAACAGATGCTTAAAATGGCCCAAGTAAACAAGTGCAGCATTCTCCAGAACAGGCATCCATGCCAAAGAAACAGATGCTTAAAATGGCCCAAGGAAACAAGTACAGCATTCTCCAGAACAGGCATCCATGCCAAAGAAACAGATGCTTAAAATGGCCCAAGGAAACAAGTACAGCATTTGCCTGGACAGTCATCCATGCCAAAGAAACAGATGCTTAAAATGGCCCAAGGAAACAAGTACAGCATTCTCCAGAACAGGCATCCATGCCAAAGAAACAGATGCTTAAAATGGCCCAAGGAAACAAGTACAGCATTCTCCAGAGCAGGCATCCATGCCAAAGAAACAGATGTTTAAAATGGCCCAAGGAAACAAGTACAGCATTCTCCAGAACAGGCATCCATGCCAAAGAAACAGATGCTTAAAATGGCCCAAGGAAACAAGTACAGCATTCGCCTGGGCAGTCATCCATGCCAAAGAAACAGATGCTTAAAATGGCCCAAGGAAACAAGTACAGCATTCTCCAGAACAGTCATCCATGCCAAAGAAACAGATGTTTAAAATGGCCCAAGGAAACAAGTACAGCATTCTCCAGAACAGTCATCCACGCCAAAGAAACAGATGCTTAAAATGGCCCAAGGAAACAAGTACAGCATTCTCCAGAACAGGCATCCATGCCAAAGAAACAGATGCTTAAAATGGCCCAAGGAAACAAGTACAGCATTCTCCAGAACAGTCATCCATGCCAAAGAAACAGATGCTTAAAATGGCCCAAGGAAACAAGTACAGCATTCTCCTGGGCAGTCATCCATGCCAAAGAAACAGATGCTTAAAATGGCCCAACGAAACAAGTACAGCATTCTCCAGAACAGGCATCCATGCCAAAGAAACAGATGTTTAAAACGGCCCAAGGAAACAAGTACAGCATTCTCCAGAACAGGCATCCATGCCAAAGAAACAGATGCTTAAAATGGCCCAAGGAAACAAGTACAGCATTCTCCAGAACAGGCATCCATGCCAAAGAAACAGATGCTTAAAATGGCCCAAGGAAACAAGTACAGCATTCGCCTGGACAGTCATCCATGCCAAAGAAACAGATGCTTAAAATGGCCCAAGGAAACAAGTACAGCATTCTCCAGAACAGTCATCCATGCCAAAGAAACAGATGCTTAAAATGGCCCAAGGAAACAAGTACAGCATTCTCCAGAACAGTCATCCATGCCAACGAAACAGATGCTTAAAATGGCCCAAGGAAACAAGTACAGCATTCTCCAGAACAGGCATCCATGCCAAAGAAACAGATGTTTAAAATGGCCCAAGGAAACAAGTACAGCATTCTCCAGAAGAGGCATCCATGCCAAAGAAACAGATGCTTAAAATGGCCCAAGGAAACAAGTACAGCATTCGCCTGGACAGTTATCCATGCCAAAGAAACAGATGCTTAAAATGGCCCAAGGAAACAAGTACAGCATTCTCCAGAACAGGCATCCATGCCAAAGAAACAGATGCTTAAAATGGCCCATGGAAACAAGTACAGCATTCTCCAGAACAGGCATCCATGCCAAAGAAACAGATGCTTAAAATGGCCCAAGGAAACAAGTACAGCATTCTACTGAACAGGCATCCATGCCAAAGAAACAGATGCTTAAAATGGCCCAAGGAAACAAGTGCAGCATTCTCCAGAACAGGCATCCATGCCAAAGAAACAGATGCTTAAAATGGCCCAAGGAAACAAGTACAGCATTCTCCAGAACAGGCATCCATGCCAAAGAAACAGATGCTTAAAATGGCCCAAGGAAACAAGTACAGCATTTGCCTGGACAGTCATCCATGCCAAAGAAACAGATGCTTAAAATGGCCCAAGGAAACAAGTACAGCATTCTCCAGAACAGGCATCCATGCCAAAGAAACAGATGCTTAAAATGGCCTAAGGAAACAAGTACAGCATTCTCCAGAGCAGGCATCCATGCCAAAGAAACAGATGTTTAAAATGGCCCAAGGAAACAAGTACAGCATTCTCCAGAACAGGCATCCATGCCAAAGAAACAGATGCTTAAAATGGCCCAAGGAAACAAGTACAGCATTCGCCTGGGCAGTCATCCATGCCAAAGAAACAGATGCTTAAAATGGTCCAAGGAAACAAGTACAGCATTCTCCAGAACAGTCATCCATGCCAAAGAAACAGATGTTTAAAATGGCCCAAGGAAACAAGTACAGCATTCTCCAGAACAGACATCCACGCCAAAGAAACAGATGCTTAAAATGGCCCAAGGAAACAAGTACAGCATTCTCCAGAACAGGCATCCATGCCAAAGAAACAGATGCTTAAAATGGCCCAAGGAAACAAGTACAGCATTCGCCTGGGCAGTCATCCATGCCAAAGAAACAGATGCTTAAAATGGCCCAAGGAAACAAGTACAGCATTCTCCAGAACAGTCATCCATGCCAAAGAAACAGATGCTTAAAATGGCCCAAGGAAACAAGTACAGCATTCTCCAGAACAGGCATCTATGCCAAAGAAACAGATGCTTAAAATGGCCCAAGGAAACAAGTACAGCATTCGCCTGGGCAGTCATCCATGCCAAAGAAACAGATGCTTAAAATGGCCCAAGGAAACAAGTACAGCATTCTCCAGAACAGGCATCCATGCCAAAGAAACAGATGTTTAAAACGGCCCAAGGAAACAAGTACAGCATTCTCCAGAACAGGCATCCATGCCAAAGAAACAGATGCTTAAAATGGCCCAAGGAAACAAGTACAGCATTCTCCAGAACAGGCATCCATGCCAAAGAAACAGATGCTTAAAATGGCCCAAGGAAACAAGTACAGCATTCGCCTGGACAGTCATCCATGCCAAAGAAACAGATGCTTAAAATGGCCCAAGGAAACCAGTACAGCATTCTCCAGAACAGTCATCCATGCCAAAGAAACAGATGCTTAAAATGGCCCAAGGAAACAAGTACAGCATTCTCCAGAACAGTCATCCATGCCAACGAAACAGATGCTTAAAATGGCCCAAGGAAACAAGTACAGCATTCTCCAGAACAGGCATCCATGCCAAAGAAACAGATGTTTAAAATGGCCCAAGGAAACAAGTACAGCATTCTCCAGAAGAGGCATCCATGCCAAAGAAACAGATGCTTAAAATGGCCCAAGGAAACAAGTACAGCATTCGCTGAACAGGCATCCATGCCAAAGAAACAGATGCTTAAAATGGCCCAAGGAAACAAGTACAGCATTCTCCAGAACAGGCATCCATGCCAAAGAAACAGATGCTTAAAATGGCCCAAGGAAACAAGTACAGCATTCTCCAGAACAGTCATCCATGCCAAAGAAACAGATGCTTAAAATGGCCCAAGGAAACAAGTACAGCATTCTCCAGAACAGTCATCCATGCCAAAGAAACAGATACTTAAAATGGCCCAAGGAAACAAGTACAGCATTCTCCTGAACAGTCATCCATGCCAAAGAAACAGATGCTTAAAATGGCCCAAGGAAACAAGTACAGCATTCGCTGAACAGTCATCCATGCCAAAGAAACAGATGCTTAAAATGGCCCAAGGAAACAAGTGCAGCATTCTCCAGAACAGTCATCCATGCCAAAGAAACAGATGCTTAAAATGGCCCAAGGAAACAAGTACAGCATTCTCCAGAACAGGCATCCATGCCAAAGAAACAGATGCTTAAAATGGCCCAAGGAAACAAGTACAGCATTCTCCAGAACAGTCATCCATGCCAAAGAAACAGATGCTTAAAATGGCCCAAGGAAACAAGTACAGCATTCTCCAGAACAGTCATCCATGCCAAAGAAACAGATGCTTAAAATGGCCCAAGGAAACAAGTGCAGCATTCTCCAGAACAGGCATCCATGCCAAAGAAACAGATGCTTAAAATGGCCCAAGGAAACAAGTACAGCATTCGCTGAACAGTCATCCATGCCAAAGAAACAGATGCTTAAAATGGCCCAAGGAAACAAGTGCAGCATTCTCCAGAACAGTCATCCATGCCAAAGAAACAGATGCTTAAAATGGCCCAAGGAAACAAGTACAGCATTCTCCAGAACAGGCATCCATGCCAAAGAAACAGATGCTTAAAATGGCCCAAGGAAACAAGTACAGCATTCTCCAGAACAGTCATCCATGCCAAAGAAACAGATGCTTAAAATGGCCCAAGGAAACAAGTGCAGCCTTCTCCTGAACAGGCATCCATGCCAAAGAAAGAGATGCTTAAAATGGCCCAAGGAAACAAGTACAGCATTCTCCAGAACAGGCATCTATGCCAAAGAAACATATGCTTAAAATGGCCCAAGGAAACAAGTACAGCATTCTCCAGAACAGTCATCCATGCCAAAGAAACAGATGCTTAAAATGGCCCAAGGAAACAAGTACAGCATTCGCTGAACAGGCATCCATGCCAAAGAAACAGATGCTTAAAATGGCCCAAGGAAACAAGTACAGCATTCTCCTGAACAGGCATCCATGCCAAAGAAACAGATGCTTAAAATGGCCGAGGACCTAATTACTTTAATCAGGGGTTCCCATCCCCCTCCTGGCAAAAGACCTAGGCAAGACACTGACTATGATTCCTTTGACCAGGTTTCTATTTCCTCTGATACCTCTTCTGATCAGGGATATTCTCTCCCACCTTATGAGGAGTCTGATGCAGAAGAATCTATACCTTCAGCCTCTCCGCCTGAGGATTATTCTTTTGGGGAAACTCTGCACACCATGAGGGCGCATTTCCATTGGGAGAGCCAGGATTATTCAGAATCCAAGAAAAGGCTCAGAGACTTCCTTTTATTGCCTCAGCACAGGCCCCTGGCTATCCCCCCTGTGCTTGATATTGTTGATGATGTTTTCTCTGAATCCAGTCTGTCTCCTGATTCTTTACCCCCTGCACCAGTCAAGCCAGACAGGTACTACAGGGTCCCTGACACTCATAAATTTCTTTACAAAAACCCCACTGTAGACCCAGAAACAATTCCCAGGGTCCTAAAGGGGTTAAGGCTTCTACTGCTAAAAATCCTGTCCCCTCGGATAAGGATTCCAGAGTTCTGGACAGATGGGTGAAAAAAGTTTACACTTCTGCTACTTTAGCTGTAAGAGCTTTAAATTGCCAGTTTCACATGCTTAAATATCAGCAGTACCTCATGTCATTGTTAAAATGGAAAATGGTTGCTAATTCAGAAAATCCTGACAGTAAGGAAATGCAGGATTTATTGCATGTAGTTGAACAAGTGGGAAAGCATACTCTGTAATGTGGTTTTGATTCATTAGAGGCTTCTTGTAGAGCCGCAGTTACACGCTCTGTTATTCGAAGGCATGCTTGGTTGAAAGAAAAAAGTTTACCTGACCATGTTAAAGTAAAATTATTGGATGCTCCACTACAGCATGATACTTTTGGTGTTAAGGCAGAAGAGGTGTTAAAGAAAATGGAGGATAAAGCAAAATCAATGCAGACAGTGAAGGATTTTTTACAGGTTCAACCACCTAGATTTAGCAGAAACTGGCCTTCAAAAAATTGGTCCTTTGCAGTGTCAGACAGACCACAAAGAATACAGACACCCAAGAGGCAGATCTCAGCCCCAAGGCTCCCACAGACCTAAATAGTGGGGTGCTTCATCCCCCAAAGGAGGAGAGGACAAATCACAGCCTTATAGGAAACAGTCCCAATGACTTCCCTCTTCAGATGCCAAGCACTTACCTTTTGGCAGCACCCCTAGGGGGAAAGCTAGAACTTTTCTCAAAAAACTGGCACATAATCACCCATGACAAATGGGTACTGAATATTGTGTCTCAGGGTTACAGGTTCCACTTTCACACGCTTCCAAAATCAAAAGGTATGCCAGACCTGCCACAAAACCAATGGGCAGAGGCACAAAAACAGATTGCTGCTCTTATGGACATGGGAGCTATTCAAAGAGTTCCTCAGCAAGAACAGGGGCAAGGATTTTGCTCAAGACTTTTCTTAGTACTCAGAAAGGACAAAACCTGGAGACCAATACTAGACCTGTCAATCCTAAATACTTTCCTGGATGTTCCAAGATTCAAAATGTTAACACTACAGCAACGTCTGCCCATGCTGGGCAAAAAGGCTTGGCTAGTTACTTTGGGCCTCAAGGTGGCATACCTGCATGTCCCAATCAGACAATCTTGCAGAAGATACCTCAGATTCATAGCAGGCTCAATGCACTACCAATTCTCTGCACTGCCCTTTGGCTTATCTACTGCGTCCAGGGTCTTCACAAAATGTCTGGCACCAGTAATTGCATTTTGCAGACAAAAAGGAATTCAAATATATTCCTACTTGGACGACTGCCTTATTCAAGCAGAGAGCAAGGACATTCTTCTAAAGCATCTGATGTTTGTAAAAAAGATTACTAATTTGCCTAGGTACACAGTAAACAAAAAGAAATCAAAACTAGTGCCCTCTCAAGAGATAATATTCCTGGGTGCAAGCTTAAATACAACTACCCAGATGGCTTATCTCATGCCAGACAAACAAAGGCAACTGACAAATTACTTTCAAATGATGGCAACCAAACCCAGCTCCCTGCAAGAAAAATTCTGCAGGCCCTGGGCTTCATGGCATACTGCATTCTACTAATTCCATATGCAAAACTGCATATGAGGAAACTACAATGGTATCTAAAAAGTGTTTGGACTCAGCATTGTCACAGCCTGGAGACAATCATAACTTTAATTCCCTGCCTACAACACGAGTTTCGCTGGTGGTCCCAGGCCTGTCACCACAACAAGGGACAGCCCTTCACCTTGCCTACAGCCAGCAGACAATAACAACAGATGCATCGGATTATACCTGGGGGGCACATATGGCAGGAAAATGTATTCAGGGCATGTGGCCCAAGGAACAAATGCATCTTCACATCAATCAAAAAGAGATGCTAGCTGAACAAAATGCCCTGACAGCTTTCAAGGACCTTCTGCATCCAGGACAACTATTAATAAAGACGGACAATACCACAGTTATGTGGTACATAAACAAGCAAGGGGGTACACATTCCTACCCCCTATGCAGACAAGCCATGACTTTGTGGAACACGGCTCTGACCTATCAAGTACATCTGCAGGCACAATTCCTGCCAGGAACAAAAAATACACTGGCAGACGAACTAAGCAGAAATCTCATGGATCCTCACGAATGGAAACTAAATCCACAAGTGTTCAGCATGATAATGAGGAAATGGGGATGCCCAGACTTAGATCTATTTGCCTCCCCTCACAATTACCAAATACAGAAATTCTGCACAAGAATTTATCACTCTCAAGCATGGAAAGTGGATGCTCTATCATTCAGCTGGAAAGGCCTGACAGTCTATGCCTTCCCTCTGATGCCTCTTATCACCAAGGTACTCCTGAAAGTCAGACAAGAAAGGCCAAAAATGATCCTGATTGCCCCAGACTGGCCACACCAGCACTGGTACCCAATCCTAAAGAGCTTGTCTCAATTTATTTATTTATTTATTTATTTTATATTTGTTAACCGGGCTAGTTACTCAAGGCCCAGCTTGGCTTCTACCTCAAATTCCACAACGTCTGACTCAACAAGACAATCAGATTCTACACAGTCAACTCAGAACCTTAAATCTGGCAGCATGGCAGATAATGTAGCCACTCAGACTGCACCTCTCTCTAAAGCTGTTATGGATGTCATTTTAGAAGCCAGGAGGCCCAGCACTAGGAAATCTTATGCAGAAAAATGGAAGAGATTCTGTGCTTGGAACCAGGCACAAGGGCTCAAACCACTTGTCCCAAATATACCTCAGATTTTACAATGCCTAACCAAGATGCTGGACAAAGGCCTATCTTTCTCATCAATTAAAATCCATGCCTCTACCATTTCAGCTCATTACAATATGGATCCCCCTATTTTTTCACATCCTCTTCTACGGCAGTACCTCAGAGGGGCAAAAAATATAAGAGCACCAATACCAACCTGGGATCTCAATTTTGTTTTAGAAAAACTCACAATGCCTCCTTTTGAACCAGCCAGCACAGCTGATCTAAAATTCTTATCATGGAAAACTGCTCTGCTCCTAGCAATAACTTCAGCAAGAAGAGTCTCAGAGTTACAGGCATTAATGGCTGTGGAACCTTTCATCATTTTTCATCAGGACAGGGTTTCTCTTAGGACAAACCCAACATTCATGCCAAAAGTTGTCTCCAATGTGGCCTTGAACAAAACCATTAATTTACCAACTTTCTACCCAAATCCCTAGAATAAAGGGGAGAGACTTCTGCATGCTTTGGATATACACAGACAGCTACGATTTTACTTGGACAAAACAAAAGCTTTCAGAAAATCTGAGCAACTGTTTGTAGCCTATGCTGCAGGATCACAAGGAAAGCCTATTACAAAGCAGACAATCTCAAAATGGATAGGACACTGCATCCACTTCTGTTATGCACAGCATGGCAAATCTGTGCCTAAGGTCATTAGGCCTCATTCTACCAGAGCAGCAGCCACTTCAGCAGCCTTCCTCAGAGGAGTACCAGCCAAAGACATTTTAGAAGCTGCAACCTGGAGCTCAGTGCACACTTTCACCAAGCACTACCAGCTAACTCTCTACTCTAAATCCAGAGTAGGCTTTGACACTGCAGTTCTGCAGGGCCTGGTAGCCTCTCCAAATCCAATATAGACCCAGCCGCCCAACCTCAGCTTTGGGATTCTACCCAAGTGTAATGACTGCAACAGTGAAACACGATGAACATAGTACAGTTGTGTACCTACCATAAATGTAGATGTTCGAGTGTATTCACTGTTGCAGTCCAGGTTACCCACCCACCATCCCCCTTGTCATTGCTGGGACTTTTCTGTATTTCTCATTTCTATATAACCTATGTGGTGTATTTGCTTGTAGATGAAGGAAATGTTTATAGTAACATATGCTTGTTTTTTTGGCATAATTTTATCTTTCCAGCCTTCCTATCTGGGGGCACCTGACATCTGGGGCAAGAAAAACTGAAGAAAATGGCGTTGGTTGCATCTTTTATACCTCTGGTGCACTGACGTCGGGGAAGAAGCGACGGCAACTGATGCTGGACCAAGACTTTGGAACTTGGGCCGACTGCGGGTCGCCTGCCAGCAGGATAACCCAAGTGTAATGACTGCAACAGTGAATACACTCGAACATCTACATTTATGATAGGTACACAACTGTACTTTCAGGGTCCTGGGTTTGAGCCTGGCAGAGGATATTTATATGGGGTTGGGAAGATGGCTGAATGGCTAAGGTGTTTGCCTTACAAACACAAGGTGCAGGGTTTGAGTCTCACAAGGGATAATTGGCTAGGCTTAAAATGGCTCACAAGGGCAGTTAGCTTAGTACTAAACTATGAAACTATAACGTTAAGGAAGAGGCAACAGCAACCGATGCCGGACCAGTACTTTGGAATTCAGGCCAACTGCAGGTAGCCTGCCAGCAGGATAACCCAAGTGTAATGACTGCAACAGTGAATACACTCGAACATCTACATTTATGGTAGGTACACAACTGTACTTTACTTACCTCTTCACCTATCCATGGCACTAGCAGTCCTGGGACTTACCTCATTACCTATCCACTGAACTAGCAGGTCTGCTTCTTACCTCTTCACCAGTTCATGAACTAGGAGTCTGTTACTTACCTTTCATCTATCCTTGAAAATAGCAGTTCTACTTACCTCTTCACCTCTCCATGGATCTTGTAGTCCTGCTACTTACCTCTTCACATGCCCATGGAACTAGCAGCCCTGCTATTTACCCATTCACCTATCCCTGTGGTGATCTCACCCATGCTAATAAGTATTGGTGCATGCTGTCACTTCCCTCATCCAGTCCATCTATGATTTTTCTTCCCTGTCTACCTATCATGTCAGGAGTAATAGATGCTTCCCTTTAAGGATTCCTACCTTGTTAGCAGCTGACTTCCATACCTCATCAGTTTGTTGGTGACTGCATCTTATAACTGCTAACAGTGATGGAAACATGTATGTTCAGTGTTGTTAGTACACCCCAGTCACAGGGCAGCCTAACGTGTGTGTTTGTGAGCAAGTCAGTTACCCCTAGCCCAACCCACTATCTCCTTCATCTTTCTGGCCTTGGAATACCATGCTGGCCAATTATGATCAACATTCTGTTTCTTGCCTGGGTTGTGGCTGAAAAGGGTTAGTAGACTAGCTGCCCTATCTGATCAGAAAATAGAAAATAAAATAAGATGTGTGCAGTAACTGTGTTAGGGCACCATAATTCATTAACATCACACTGCACCCAGTTCTCATACCAAATTGACCCAGTGTTACAGTACCTGCACCTGGCACCTCCCATCATGGTATCTCCTCAGTATTGTATCAACATACCCAACAGCTGCCTTCACCTTTGACCAAAAGTTAATGGTTGGGGTTATAACTCAGCGAGTGTAGTTCCCTGCAATGCAACTCAGTCATGGTAACTGATGAAGAATTGCTGCCACTATCATTTCTACTAATGTGCAGGCAGAGATGTCTAATACTTTGGGCTTTTTAATTTTCCAGGAAGTATAATTTGTACATTTAAATTGGGGCCCAAGTGTGTGCTAACTGGCTTGCCTCCACCAAAAAGGCTTTTAATTTTCTTTGTCTGGCCACTCAGGTTTGATTTGTCTGATTATACCTTTGACTGGACGTTATTTAATGATTCATGGTAAAGTCCTCCTAAAATACCTATAGCTATATCACTCCTTGTCTAACCCTCCAACACCTCACAAACTCAGTCCTGATATACACTGAGTTAAGCCCAAAACTTTGTGAATTCTAAGACCACCATGTTTTAGTGTCGCCTCCCCCTTACCTGCTCCTTATGAGTCCTGATTCCAGCTTCATACCCCAAATTCTTTGCTGCTTATTCATATTATAGAAAATGTTACTAAGGTAGATGTGCAAAGGTGGTACTAAGGTAGATGTACAAAGGTGTTACTAAGGTAGATGTGCAAAGGTGTTACTAAGATAGATGTGCAAAGGTGTTACTAAGGTAGATTACAAAGGTGTTACTACGGTAGATGTGCAAAGGTGTTACTAAGATAGATGTGCAAAGGTGTTACTAAGGTAGATTACAAAGGTGTTACTAAGGTAGATGTGCAAAGGTGTTACTAAGGTAGATGTGCAACGGTGTTACTAAGTTAGATGTGCTAAGGTCTCTTTGTTTCCAAACAATTACATAAGACATGGAATCAAGAAAAAAACAGTAATTTCTAAAGAAATCTGAAGCTGTCATCACTGTACTAACATCTAGATTAGAATGGCAGTGGTCATCACTGTACTAACATCTAGATTACAATGGTTGTGGAACAATAATTTGAAAAGCTTATGAAGTGCAGAGCTACATACTGCAGTTTACTTACAGCCTGCAGTATGCATGCACTTGTATTTCCAATAGGTAAAAAATAAATGTGAAATATAAAATGTCTGATTACTACTACTTCTTGGTGGAGTGAGGTATTTACTTATCATGCCAAATTCCTACATTTCAACAAGGTCTCAACTATCTCTTTGGGATAGATTTATATCTGTGAACACCACTGTGATATCACTGAGGTCCAGATTTGTCTCTATATGTTTATGTATCCCTAGCAGGTGACCTAGAGCTGACCTCTCTATATTCGGACAAGGATAATGGCTGACAAAGATGAAAAGCTTAATGAGACTGGGAGACTGGATGTAGCCCATTCCTTCTCATGGCAACACTACTGTTGTCTTGGTTAATGAAATATTTTGTACCAGCTCTGGGATTTATGAAAAGCCCTAAATGCATACAGCATAATAGTAATATGGGGAATAGGTTATCCAAAGAATATACTACAAATAAGTTGCAATTTTGCTCTAGCAATGTGACAGAGACCTTTGCTTTGCTTGACAGATATGGTATTATTGCAGTCCATCACCAAGTAAGTCAACATAGGCCACTGACAAATACTTGTAATTCTTTGCATAGTCCACCTCCAGGGTTAGCCTTATAGCTCTACAGAGACTTTCTCTCATTTTCTTAACTTTCCATCTGTCTGGGAAACACATAGGCTTCTGATTGCCCCAATATATTAAGACCTAGATGCCAGATTTCTCAACTATACCTGTTTTGGAGGAATATACCCATTTTTATGTCTCATTTACTGCTGCACAGTATACACCTCTTTTTGAATATATTTCTGTGTTTTCAGGAATGATTTACCCCTTCACACAATTTTCTGAATCTCCATCACATTGAGGTCATGGAACTTATTTTACTGAATAATTATTTGTCATTTGAGGGGGGATACTTTAAGCAAGGAAAAGGAGTGGCTATAAGGGCAAGTTGTGTCCTGATTTCTGCCATCCTCGTAATGTACAGTTGGGAGAAAATTAATGTATTGCTAAGATTTAAATAAAACAGTGTAAGAAACTTCTCTGTGTGGAAGATTTTCAATCCATATATATTTAATCATTGTATATTAATAAGATCAGATAATGGTAGTAGAACTATTGAACTTAAAGTCATCCTAAGTTAAAAAATAATAATAAATATAATTTGAAATATTATACAGAATTACTAAGTATTCAAAAGTAATCCAAGCAGGGTAGACAGTCTGTTTCCAGTCAGAAATCCTTTATTAAGTACACAGACAAGTGATCCAAGTAAAACAAAAATAATTAGACTGGAAACACTGTCTTCCCTATTTGGATTACTTTTGAATACTTAGCAATTTTGTATAATATTTCAAATTATATTTTTTATTATTTTTTTACTTAGGACAAGTTTAAGTTTGCTACTTCTACTACCATTATCTGATCTTATTAATATACAGTGATTAACTAAATATATACGGACCGAAAATCTTCCAACACCAAAAAAAGAAGTAATAGCTCATACAAATGTTGGCAATAGGTAACCAAAACACAAAATAGCAAAAAAAAAAAAAAAAAAAAAAATCCCAAAAAACATACGAACAACTCCTTGACATTGTTGGTGTGTTTTTTTTTATTTTGAAAAACAAGGACCATTTTAGTGAAGAATTTATTATTTATATTAACAACATTTGTCCCTTTTATAAATTTATGACACACACTCAGTTCTTGAGATTAATTATTTAGATGTTATCATCTACAATGATGTACAGGTAGGTTGTTTTGGCTCTACAGTGTACAGAAAGCCCACATTTTCTAACAGCTACCTGGACTTAAAGAGGTGTCATCCTGAATACGCCAAAAAGAATGTCTTTATGGGACAACTAGACCAGCCAGAAGAATGAGTTCAAATGTCATGAATTTAAGACAGAACTGATAAACTTTTTCAGATATTTTTAGACAGAGGTTAGCCACAGGAATTACTTAGAGATATCAGTAAAGAAATGCTTGGAGGATGGGGGACTAAATTCAAACCACTCTTGGGATGTGGTGAATGTACCCCCACCCCTAGTGAACATCTAGAACTGATTCACAACAAACGTACATTTAGTAACACCAGGGTAGTGCAGTACAGGGAACATGACAAACAATATGAAAATACTTACTAGAACCTGGATTAGTTTTAGAAGTAACCCAGATTTTATTGATGTGTTAGGCGAGACCCCAGCCTTTGTGTATGAAACAGGAAAGAATATTAAATTCTTATTTGAACACCTTAAAATGACATCTGGTATCTATGGCAAAGGGACAACATGCTGTGGGATGTGTAATCAATGTGTTTTTATTTTCGAGAGTAAACTGGTTGATGTTGGATGTCCCCCAACCACAGTCTGCCTCAATGAAGGGAACTGAAGCACCAGAGGGGTTGTTCACCTGGCTATATGCCAAGGGTGTAATTACTTGTATGTTGACAAGAGAGGAAGAAATCTTAGAAAAAGGATATACAAACACATCCATGAGATTGCTAAGGCCAACCTAAAATAATGCTTTATATAAGCACACCCCAACATGGCCTGATTTTGCATGCTACACATTTTCAATTCTTGATGTTATGCAGAAAAGCCCTAGGGGAGGTTGGGAGGTCCAACTTGAAAAAAGTGAACTTATCTGGCTGCTAAGACTCAATTCAACCATTGCAGCAGGGATTAATGATAATGTTTCTATTGCCTGAGACATTCTATTGCCCCCAACTGAAGGTAAAACCACTGGATTTATAAAATCAGTTGCTTTAGGCTTAAGTATTCTTCTGAGTCACAGACATGTATTGTTTTTACTTGCAAACATATTTTTATTAATATATTTTTTTATAAATCTGATATTGCTATTGATTAACTTGGTGGTTTGGAGAGGTTTTAACTTACCTTGAGAAAGTTTGGTGTCACTAGACAAAGTACTTTGGATTCCTGTATTCTTAGTTTGTGACGCGTTTTTTATGATTTAACACTTTACATTTATACAGAGCTTAACTGTTGGATTATGTTCACGGTTTCTGAACTCGCTAAGTGTAGATATTAATTTTTAAAACTGCAAATAGTAGATTTTATCTTTTATACAGAGTTTACCTGGTGGACTATGTTCACAGTTTCTGAATTTGCTAAGTGTATGTATTCCTTTTTAAAAACTGCAAATAGTATATTTTGTCTTTTAATTCTGTGTTTTTTCACATGTAGTGTATTTTGTCAGTGATTATTACTATTTGCACTACTCATCATTCATAAAGTAGAGTTTAGGTTTTGCATTTTTACACACTGACTAAATTTGGAGGCAACTGGTTAATCAAGGAAATGAAGGGTCTATAAAAGGAAATTCAACTTTGTAATCAGGGTTCTGAAGAAGTCTCAAGTACTAGGGAAACACTTGACCTAGTTTATGGTTTTTACCTCTTCTATTTATGTTTGTCCAAATAAATATGTGTGGTATCTGGAATGACATTGGTGAAGTTGAATTTCTGCCCATTTGCCAAAATTTGTGACTATTTTTGCATCTTGTTTTTTTTTTAACTGGATTTGGGCCTGTTTGCCAAGACCAGTGACTCCTTTTGATCCTGGGGCTCTGTCACTATGTGAGGCTGTTTGCTTCCAGACAAGTGTCATTTTAGCATTTTCCTGGCATCAGCTATGAGATGTTTTTACAAAATGTTGCCTTTATTAAGCTTCTGCAGAGAAATGGTTTCCAGGGTGTCCTTTCCGATACATGACTAAATTCAATGCAAAAAATGTATAATCATTCCTTTCGGTAAAAGAGATGTTCCTGCTAACTCCTACATCAATAGCATCACCTTAAGTATGCACTCAGTGGTGAGAGACCTGGGCACACAGGTGACAGCAACCTTGCCTTTGACCACCATGCCTCCACAGTGGTAAGAAGGGCATTCTATATTGCTCATCTAATAAGTAAGGGCATTTCCTGCAGAAAAAAAAAGAAGTTAATACCTCCCTGAAATCTTTCCTCATCCGCCCAATAATTGAGTACAATGCCTCTTTTGGTATGTGCCTTTCTAAGCACCTGCAGCAATTTGAGAAACCACAAAGGTTCTTCACAAGGAAAATTCCACAAAAGAGACACTACAAGTAGCCGCAAAAGTCCTGCACTGTTTAAAAATATAACTGAATTCAATGCAAAAAGAAACCATGCAAAAGGTTAAAATACACTTTAATAACTAATAAACATACAGGGATAAGCGCTTTTGGTATACACCTTCATCAGATCTACTAACACATACTACAAGCTCTCAGTTTAAACTGAACATGGCCAATCACTACAAAGCTTTAAATCTCCGCCCTTTTAAAATAGGTTTAAAGGGAACATTACCATTTAAGCCTGGTGGCTTATCAGCTTGTAAATCAACTGTCAATTTCATTTCAACAGTCTCTGTCTTGTTAATCAAATCAGCTCCTCTCCCATTAAAATGACCTTTTGTAGCACCATAAACTCAAAATGACGAGTTGGATAATCATGTAGATGTTAAGCTCGGGCATTATTTACGTTCCCATTACGCATATCCCTAGCATGTAGCAAAATCCTTTCTTTAAAACATCGATTTGTTTTACCTACATAAAAACATATACATTACTTACAAGTTGCAGTATATATCAAGTGTTTGGTATTACAATCACCATAAAAATGTAAAACTTGTATTATTAAAACAGGATGTCTAAAAATATTATCTTTCTTGATCAAGCCACGGGCCTTACAGTGGCCACAAGGAAATGTAACGATCCATTTCCTTTTATATGGTACCAAATACTTATTATTATTACAAAGCATTTGTTTCAACTTCCTACTGTTTTTTAAATAAACAATGTGGCTGTTCACCTACTATATCTTTAATTTGTCCATCTATTGTCAATAGCCTCCAGTTATTTTTAATGATTTTACATACTTTGTCTATATCGCTAGCGTAAGTCAGTGTTACTTTAGTATGTTTGTTCTTTTGCTTATTTCTAGCCTGTTCAGTTCCTATATTCCTATTTGTGTAATTATCAGAGAAATAGGGAATACCTTTCACAATTCTTATTTGATTTTTACTCTTTTCCAAGCTATCAACTTCTGTATCTTTATATCCTCTATCTATAAATTGTTGTGTTAACAACTCTGATGCTTTTAAAATTCCTCATCTTATGTACATAACCTTGATGTGCTTATGAGTTGCCCTTTCATGACATTCTGATATATGTAATTTGGGTGCATACTAGTTATATGTAAAAGTTTATTCTTCCAACAAGACTTTTTATATAATCTTGTTGCTAGTTTGTTATCCTCTTCATAATATCGATGTACATCTAAAAATCAATTTGCTCATATGCTGCCTCTAAAGTAAACTTTAAGAAAGTGGTTGTTTCTTCTAAATATTCAAAAAAATTGTTTAACTCATCTTCTGTGCCACTCCGCAGCATAAATATGTCATCCACAAATCTCTTATAATGTGCAATATATTTATAATATTGATGAATCTGTGATAGAACTAAATGTTCTTCCCAGTATGCCAAAACTATGTTGGCGTAACTGTTGGCACAGGGGGTGCCCATCGCTACCCCCGACTTCTACCATTATATTTTCTCTTTATATATAAAAACATTATTTTCCAGAATAACTTCCAGTAAAAGACATGTAAGTGCTATATTATCTGCTGTGAAGTTTGTTTTCTCCCTTAGATATGCTCTAATATTTTCCAAACAACCTTTGCTTGGTATAGTTGTAAATAAATTCTTAACATCTAAGGTACAAAGCAAATATCGAGTATTGTTTTCCAGCATCTCTAAAAATGTTGTGCGCCTTTCAGTATAGCTAAGGTTGTACCCAGCACTCCTTTTAATTTATGTTCTACATATAAAGATGGTGATTCAGTTAGCCAGCCATCACCAGCTACAATTGGCTGTAATGGTGGATCTAATAAACTCTTATAA
Organism: Protopterus annectens; assembly: GCF_019279795.1. Lineage (NCBI taxonomy): Eukaryota > Metazoa > Chordata > Ceratodontiformes > Protopteridae > Protopterus > Protopterus annectens. The sequence goes on from NC_056744.1 coordinate 1,836,066,268, forward strand.
ACTTCAGGAAGGCCTTTGATGATAGGTAATTTTAGTTGTTCAACACCTAAAAAGTCATATAATTCTTTACTAACCATTCTAATCATCAATGTCATAACAGATATTATTCCCACTTGTAGTCATTCCACTGACTTCCTTTTGATCTATGACTTTATAGGTATTAGCTTGACTTAATCAATCTCACATTTGTTGTTCATAGGTTCATAGGTTCATAGGTTCATACTAGGCTATCTGCCCTGGGGCAATTATAAGCCTAGCCCGATTCTGTATGGCTTACGCCACCCCTTGATTTGAGTATACTGTGCCCTTTTTAAGGTTTAGTTTACTGTGCCTCTGTCTAATAGTGACACGGGAGTAATCCCTGGGACAAACCTACGATCCCCCATCCACCTATCAAGATTCTTCTTGAAGAGATTCAGTGAGGTGCTCTGCCTCACATGAACTGGAATTCTATTCCAGAGCGAAGGGAGCCTCTGGGTTATGAACCTGTCCCTCCAGCAAGTTCTATTTATTTCTGTGCTGAGGTTCAAGTCCCTCGAGCGTGTGGCTCTAAGGGATTTAGATTTAGATTTACTGAGGTGGAGCATGTTCATTAATTCTGGATTTGACATAGCTTTGTATGTCAGGCATAGATCGCCTCGAAGTAGGCGGTATGCAACTGAGTAGAGCTGGAGTTTTTTTAACCAAGCAGCATATGGCATCTGTTTGAGACCCTTGATCCTCTTGGCGAGATACTTTTGGGGTCTTTCTAATTGCTGCAGGTGTCGGGTAAGGTACATCCCAAAAGGGGCATTGTATTCTATGATGGGCCTGATGAGGGATGAATAAAGGGGCCTCTCTTGATCTAGATGTGAAACCCTTCGTGATGAGGTGGGCTATGTAGAAGGTCTTTCTAACCACTTTGGCAATGTGGTTTTCAAAGGAGAGATTGCTATCAACTTGGGTCCCCAGGTCCCTAATAACTTTCTCTGTACTTAATGGGTTTCTGCCTATGTGGTAATTTGTGGGCACATTGTTTTTGCCAAAGGGTATGACTATACATTTTTTGGCATTTAGCTTTAAACCATGGTGCTGGCACCAGTTATCTGTCTCTGTGAGACCTTTTTGAAGATGTTTGTGTCAGCTGGAGAGTTGATTATGGCACCCAGTTTGCAGTCGTCTGCAAACTTGGTGAGCCATAGTCCTCCCATGTTTGCCTGTAACTCGGAAAAGTATATACCGAACAAGAGTGGTCCCAGGACAGAACCCTGTGGGATGCCACTTGTGACCGGTTTCGAGTCTGACATGGCTCCAGCAACTCTCACTCTGTGGGTTCTGTCTTTGAGCCAGTTTGCGACCCATCTTGTGACATAGGGGTTTATATTTAAGCTGGATAGCTTATCTATGATGCCCGAGTGGGGTATTGTGTCAAATGTCTTTGCAAAGTCCAGATAGGCTGTGTGGACTACCTTCCCTTCATCTATGGCTTTGGTGACTGTTTTGAAGAAGTCAACCAGGTTCAAAAGGCAGGATCTGCCCTTGACAAAGCCGAACTGGGTAGGATCTAGTGTCTGTAGGTCACCAATGTCTTTGTTTATGAGCTCCATGATGATCCTCTCCATAGCCTTGCAGACTAAGCTAGTCAGGCTTATGGGGCAATAGTTTCCAGGGTCCGTAGAGGCTCCACCTTTGTGGAGTGGGACCACTGTTGCTATACGCCATTCTGTGGGCACATATCCTGTAGTGAGGCTGAGATTGGATAGCTGTTTTATTTGAGGGATTAGTTCCTCTTGGAGTTCATGTAGGATGCAACCTGGGACGCCATCTGGTCCCATGGAAGCAGTGTTTTTTGCTTTGGAGAGGGCAGCCTTCACTTGAGCATCAGAGATGTTTGGGAGGCATACCTCTGCCGGGATAGATACCTGCTCTTTTGGGGGGGAGGGGGTGGAGAAGTTTGCACTGAACCTGTCTGCCAGGATATTGGCGATGTCTGTGAGTTCAGTGTATTGTTTGTCGTTTAGAATCAACTCAGAACAAGTCTGGGAGTTGCATCCCAGGTTTCTAACATAACTGAAAAAAGCCTTATGATTTTCTTTGGTGTCCTGTGCAATTTTTCTCTCGAAGCTGGCCTTGGAAGATTTTATGAGGGATCGTAATTTTTTGCTAGTACTGATCAGAGATGCCTTCCCTATTAGGGATTTTGCTCTATCATGTAGTAGCTTCCTCCTTCTGTTGTACAATTTATTTATGGCAGGGGTCCACCAGACTGGACGCCTGCCTTTGGATGATTGGGTCTTGGTTTTGTTTGGGATAGCATGAGCCATGCATTCCTGGAGATGTCAGTAGAATGCGTTTATATAGGATTCTGCAGTTTGGGCCATAGTTTCCACTGGCCCTGGGGCCTTGAAGGATTCCACTTTGGTTTTGAGAAGTGAAAAGTTTGCTTTTGAGAAGTTTTTCACTGTGGTTTTCTGGGCTGGGGGTGGGGTCGGGATGTGGGCATCCAGTGAAATTAATTTATGGTCTGATCTTACCAATGAGGGATATACTTCTGGTGTGGAGCATAGAGTCCCCATGTTGGTAATGATCAGGTCTAGTATGTTGTCCCCTCTTGTGGGAGTGGTGACTAGTTGTTCCATAGCATTTGAGTTTATAAATTCCAGGAACCTTTGGGCTAAGGTGCTGGGGCTTGAGTAGTGCTCCCAGTCAATGTTTGGGTAGTTGAAGTCGCCCAATATAATGGTGTTCGGAGAGATCTTCATGTTCTCCAATGTTTTCAGGAAAGCTGAGTGGGCTTCCTGACTTTGAGAGGGTGGTCTGTAGGATGCTATAAACTGAAAAGCAGTCTTGCCCACTGTTAGTTGCACATGGATGGTCTCCGATACTTCGTGCAATGCCACTAACCTGGAGGTGTGGATATCCTTGATAAATAAGGAAACTCCCCCTCCTTTTGTGGTTCGGTCTGGGTTTTGGGGCCGAAAAGCATGATATGAGCTAAAGCCTGGTAGTGCTGGGGTGCTCTCTGGAGCCTTGAACCAGGTTTCTGTCACTGCACAGATATCGATGTTCTCCATACTGAGGAGAGCTTTGAGTGCGTGCATCTTGAGGTTAAGACTTCTGGCGTTTAGCAGCATTACCCTTAGTTTCTTGTTCCTTGTGCTGTCTATGGGGGTGGGTTTGACTTTTGAGCCTTGCCTAAAAAAGGCACTATGGGGGTGGCAAGAGCCTTTGCCAATATCCGAAAGCCCAGTGGTGACAGGTGCAAGCCGTCCCTAGTGAAGCATCGTGGCTTGTCGAGCATGTCATCCCAGGCTGACAGACACTGGATCCCCTTTGAATGACACCAAAATTTTAGCCAATTGTTAAAATCGATCATTTTGTCTTTGTACTGTGGCATCATTCTAGGTGAGGGTAAGATGCTGCTCATAATCAAGGTAGGGCAAAGTCACAATCTTTCACATCCAGTAATACCACACTGCCTCCCTTATCTGCTGACCTAATAATTAATGTATCTTTGTTCTCTAGTTCTTTCAAAGCTAATATTCGTTTTCTATTCAAATTATCAAAACATTGCTTATGTGAAGCATTCAGTTTATATGCTAATTCAGTCTCACAAATGTTTAACATTTCTATTGCTGAATTTAACTGGTATGAAAGTGCTCAATCTTCTCACATTACAGTATTTGAACTATTACTTGCACCATAAACAATTCTTAACATTACATTTCTTGCAAATAACTTCAGGTTAATAATCACGTTGGTAAAATGTGATTTCTCTGCAGGTATATATGACAGTCCCTTGTTTAAGAGCGAAACATGATGCTCGTTTAACACAGATGTTGATAAGTTAAAAAACAACATGTTCGTTTCATTACATTATTTACAGTTCCTTGTGAATTCAGGTTGTGTAAAGAAGTCCCATCAAAAGAGGTTTCACCTGATGTTAGTTGGAAAACTTTCTCCATTTGTGGCCCCTGCTTTACTGGCATGTTTGCTGTTTCTTTCCCTGTTGTTTCATAGGAAGCAGAAACTCTAAAAAGCTTAAAGGGCCAGCTGCACTGTTTTTGGCTTTAGGTCGTGCTCCTAAATCCTTCACTTGTCTGGTAGATTTCTCCATTTCAGGTATTTTTACATTTTTATGGTGATTGTAATACCAAACACTTGATATATATTGCAATTTGTAAGTAATGTATATGTTTTTATGTAGGTAAAACAAATCGATGTTTTAAAGAAAGGATTTTGCTACATGCTAGGGATATGCGTAATGGGAACTTAAATAATGCCCGAGCTTAACATCTACATCATTATCCAACTCGTAATTTTGAGTTTATGGTGCTACAAAAGGTCATTTTAATGGGAGAGGAGGTGATTTGATTAACAAGACAGAGACAGTTGAAATGAAATTGATAGTCGATTTACAAGCTGATAAGCTACCAGCACCTGCAGGACTGCATGGATAAGGCAATCCCAAGCAAAACAAAGACTCTTTGTACCAAAGGCAAGCGTCCAGTCTGGTGGACCCCAGCCATAAACAAGCTCTACAACAAAAGGAGGAAGCTACTACAAGATAGAGCAAAATCCTTAAAAGGTAAGACACCCTTGATCACTATAAGTAAAAAACTAAGAGCTCTCATAAAATCATCCAAAGCAAATTTCGAGAGAAAAATAGCTAAAGACTCAAAAGACAATCATAAGACCTTCTTTAGCTATGTTAGAAACCTAGGAGGAAACTCCCAGATATGCTCAGAACTAGTTCAAAATGATGTGAAGATTACTGATCCTACAGACATTGCCAACATACTGGCTGACAGGTTCAGTGCAAACTTCTCCCCACCCTCCCCGCCTAAAGGAAAGATATCTATACCAAGCGATTGCAGCCCCCCAAACATCTCCAGCGCCCAAGTGAGAACTGCTCTCTCCAAAGCAAAAAACACAGCATCCATGGGACCTGATGGTGTCCCCGGCTGTGTGCTCCACGAACTCAATGAGGAATTAAACCCACAGCTAGGACAGCTGTTTAATCAAAGTCTTACCTCTGGATACGTACCCAGGGAGTGGCGCACTGCAACTGTGGTCCCACTTCACAAAGGCAGTGCCTCCACCGACCCTGGTAATTACCGGCCCATTAGCTTGACAAGCCTTATCTGCAAAGCCATGGAGAGGATCATAATGGACCTCATAAATAAAGACATTGGGAATTTGCAGACTTTGGATCCAACCCAGTTTGGCTTTGTCAAAGGCAGATCATGCCTTTTAAACTTGGTTGACTTTTCCAAAACAGTCACCAAAGCCATTGATGAGGAAAGGCAGTCCATACAGCCTACCTCGATCTGGCTAAGGCCTTGATACAATACCCCACTCGGGTATCATTGAAAAACTCATCAGCTTAAATGTTAACCCATACATCACAAGATGGGTTGCAAACTGGCTGAGTGACAGAACCCACAGGGTCAGAGTTGCTGGCGCCATGTCAGACTCAAAGCCTGTCACAAGTGGTGTCCCACAGGGCTCAGTCCTGGGCCCACTCTTGTTTGGCATCTACTTTTCCGGTACAAGCAAACACAGGAGGGTTATGGCTGACAAAGTTTGCAGATGACTGCAAACTGGGCCATAGTAGAAAACACATCTGACACAGATATCCTTCAGAAGGGTCTCACAGAAACGGATAACTGGTGCCAGAGCCACGGCCTAAAGTTAAATGCCAAAAAATGCATAGTCATACCTTTCGGGAAAAACAAGGTTACCCCTAGCTACCAAATAGGAGGCAATCCACTGAGCACAGAAGAAGTTATCAGGGACCTGGGGACCCAGGTTGATAGTAGTCTGTCATTCGACACCCATGTAGCTAAAGTAGTTAGGAAGACCTTCTACATTGCCCACCTTATCATGAAGGGATTCTCATCTAGATCAAGGGAGGTTATAGTCTCCCTTTACTCATCACTCATCAGACCAATGATTGAGTACAATGCCCCATTTGGAATGTATCTGACCCGACACTTGCAGCAGCTGGAGAGGCCACAAAGTTCCTCACCAAAAGGATAAAGGGTCTCAAAATCTATCCTATGCTGCCCGACTGAAAGAACTCCAGCTCTATTCAGTCGCTACCGCTTGCTCAGAGGTGACCTTTGCCTAACATACAAGGCCATGTCAAACCCAGATTTGATGAATATGCTTCACCTCAAAAATCTAGATCCATCAGAGCCACAAGGGCGGAGACTTAAACCTCGACACGGCTATTAATAGGACGTGCTGGAGGGATAGATTCATCACCCAAAGACTCCCTATGCTGTGGAACAGAATCCCGGTACATGTGAGGCAGAGCACCTCGCTGGCCTTGTTCAAGAGAAATCTTGACCAATGGATGGGAGATCGCAGATATACCCCAGGGATTACCTCAGTGTCACTGCTCGACAGAGGCACAGCAAAATAATGGGTATAGTTCCCCATACTAAAGGGGTGGCGTAAGCCACAAAACGATGGGCTAGGCTTGTAAATGCCCTCGGGCAGATAGCCTAGTATGAACCTATGAACCTATGAACCTAAATGGTAATGTTCCCTTTAAACCTATTTTAAAAGGGCGGAGATTTAAAGCTTTGTAGTGATTGGCCATGTTCAGTTTAATCTGAGAGCTTGTAGTATGTGTTAGTAGATTTGATGAAGGTGTATACCAAAAGCGCTTATCCTTGTATGTTTATTAGTTATTAAAGTGTATTTTAACCTTTTGCATGGTGACTGCACTGTTTCTTTTTGCATTGAGTTCACAAGGAAAATTCAAGGTCTTCAGCATCTTTCCTATGTGGATCATCTGAAATCATGGTCATTTTATTCTGTTTCATACAGACTACTCAGATGTGATCTCTGCCTTGCATATAAAGCAGTTTCTGACCCTGCGTTATTGGAAATACTTCATATCCGAAAGTCAAATGGTACATGGGTTACTCACTTAAAGTCCTTAACCTGGTATGTGACATTAATAGGAGGGACAGATTTATCTCCCAGAGGTTACCACACCTATTGAACAGACTTCGACTCCATGTCAAGCAGAGCACCTCATTGGCCCTCTTCAAATGCAATCTGGACAATTGGATGGGTGACTGTAAATTCACCCTGGGATTCCACTGTGTCCCTCTTGGACAGTGGCAATAGGTGCTGATCGTGAAATAAGGGTAAGAGCTTGGCTAGGCTTGTAAGAGCCCAAGGGCCATTAGCCTAGTCACTTCCTATGATCCTATCATCCTATGCTGTTATCATCTGCACACCCACCATTCAACTGTAAATAGTTGAGGGGTGCAGTGCGGGACCCACAAATGCACATTCTACAGAACATAGATGTGTTATTGTTTCCATAGCAGCCACTCCACTAGTATTCTTTGTAAGACCTAAAACAAACTGCAAAAAATACATCACCAGGAACTCTGGGTGTTAAAACAAAGTGCCTCTCTACAAGGGGGGGGGGGGGGTATTTCAAATATAAAATCTTAGCTTCTGAACCAGAAGAAACAGACAGTCAAAATTCAAGTTACTTGCATCATTTTCCCTGTTTACTGTATATGTCAAAAAATGAGGCACCTGACTTTTTTGTCATTTGGGGGGGTGTAGTTGCAGCTTTAAGCAAGAAGTAACTTCCCTTCCAGATCTAAACCATTGCAGTGTTTCAAAACATGTGGATGTTGTACAGTAAACCAAGTGAAAGAAGAACGGAAGTGCTGTAAGAATTACACAACCAGAAGTCCTGAATATGAGGATGTCAGTTCAATAAACAGTGATGCAGATATTAGAATAAAACTGATAAGGACGGATAACTGTTATAACTGAAACAAGTGTAACTAAAGGACACACATTTGAGTCTTGCATCACTCACTTGTGTACTGTGTGACTTTGCCCTACCTTGAAGAACTTAATATACAAGTCAGGGAAAACATTACTGATTTTAAAAGCGGCATGATTTGAGATTAAAACCTCATGAGGTTGAATTGATGGGTACTACAAACATGGTTCTAAATGGAGCAGATTTCAGAACATTTGCAAAAGAAATACTGTTTTGAAATGTATGGATGAATTGAAGAGCAACAGTTATATTTGTAGCTTTGGACCATTTTGTGAGGAACACAATAAATGTTATATACAGGGCTTTTTCTAATCATTTAGTAAACGCTGAGAAACAGGGTGCTATGGGTAAGTGTACATGGAAGGATGGATCACAAGATCATTCCACATAGCCCAAGGACAGACTTTCAAGCCTGGAATTTTTTTGTAAATGTAGATTCAATGCTTTCTACCCCTCCCTGTCTCTCTGGGGGAAGGAGGTGCCCTCTTGGGTTCACAACCATCCATTTTCAACTCTCTACAAATTCAATTTCAAGATGCAAGCGATTGCTTGTCACCAGTTTGAAGGTAATGATGGTCGAGAATGACCTTTAATGGGCAACATCAGTCTATGAATCTGTTCATGTCGATTGTTTTTATCATTCTGTCTGGGGAGAGGGTTAGCAAAACAAACTTCTATAGGTTTGTGGCTCAGATGATCAGACTGCAGAGCTGTGGGCATAGAGAGAGAAATGTGAAGCTGACAAACAGCAGTGCCGCACTGTCTGGTCCTGAAAATATCACATTAACAATGTCTTCCTCCAAGGTCACCAGTGGAAATTAACTTAGAACTAAAGTTTTTTCTGCTGGAACTAAAATGTCAGTCAGGAGACAGTTGTAGAGTCACTGGGGTCTGCACAAAGCAATATCTTTATAAAGCGAAGACACTCTGTGGCAAAATCAAAACCCTTATCAGTGAGATTCCAATCTAGAACATTCTATCTACTTTGGAGAGAGAGGGTGCAAGTCTCAGAAAGGACAAGAAGCAGAGTGCAGAAAGTCCAAGCAGAGCAAGCTAAGGTTATACAGACGTTGCTTCGGAGGATTGAATGAGTTTAATCTGCAATATTTGACCGTTCTTTCAATCTTGCTTGAGCCACAAGAACTGCATTTGTGAGCTAAGTGAAAAATGAAGAGATACACAGTTACTACACTGAACTGGTGATGAGGGTAGTAATGTGAGTTTCAAATACTGAATAGCACTACAGATTCAGAATATGTAGTAAAGCTAATCTGTGGTAGTTGTGGTTGTCCACTGATATGCAGAAACAATACTTCATTGAAAGAGTGGAGTATGCCTGAAACTGTGTCAGAAGAAGTTTAGCTTCAAATCAAGCTTAGAGAGGAATGTGGCTACAAGCAGAAATGGCTTCATGATAGAACATGAGAGCTACATTGTAGAAGGACTTGTTTAATGAACTGACATGCCAGAAAATACTTTTCTGCTGGCATAGGGAATACTACAGAGTAAAAGTCTGTACATTTGATGGTGTACGAGACTTACCTCTCATTGTAAGCACTGAAGCAAGCATTGAAGTTTACCATGTTGCTTTCTTATTGAAATACATCAACACTGATTTTGATAACAAGCGGAAACACCTTGTCCTGTCTGGGCTGCCCATTTCCCTGTATATTGGACAAACTGCAGATTGTATTTAAATTGCTTGACTCTCGCCTCCATCATAAGGACTGTCTCATAATAATCACATGTACTTTTAAACTGTTTTGCAATTTTTTAACTCTATACATGTTTCAGTAAGGCCATTTCAGACACCCACCACCTTTTCTGTGAAAAAATAAATAATTCCCTATATCCTCCCAGAGCTGTCTTTCTTGTATGTTCAAGCTGTGTTCAGTCTTCACACACATTTTAAAATATTGTGCCCACTTCGATTTTGAGGATTCCTATCATGTATTTAAGTTTTTTCCCATATTTCCCTCTTCCTTCCTTCACCAAGACAGTTCACATTGCACTCTTTCAGTCCCTGAGTTTATATGGCTTATGGAGTTAACTGTGCACCATTTTTTCCTACCACTTCTGTACTGTGTTATACTTCCTGTACCATCATGAAATGAATGTTTCCTGAGATGTAAGTAACTCTTTTGATGGAATCTCACCAAATGACTAAAATAAGGATAATAACTTGTGATAATAACTTATTTTCTTTTGATGATATCCCAATAGCCCACTGGTTGTCCTTCCTACTTTCTCAAATTGATCA